>NW_008825268.1:2165568-2187493 GCF_000699105.1 Pygoscelis adeliae | reverse complement strand
TTGGAAATGATTTGTTATTCTTCAAAAATCTGGGCCATCCTCTGAATGCTGTTATTTTTAAACAGTTTGTGTTTTACGTATATGGAGGTACGTAAACACTCACAGAGCTAATAAGATTGAATGGCTCTGAAAAACTCTTGTTTTGCCAGAGGTCTAGCAAAAACTTTAACAGGTTTCACAAACCTGGCCTGGGCTGTTTGAACTGTTACTATATTACATGTCTGCCTCAAGCCTCCTCCAGTCTCCAGTAAAGTAGCAGTTTCTTAACATGTGTTTATCATGACCAGGGCAAACGAACTAATGTTACCAATGGAAAACATGTCCAAGACACAGCTTTCACCTCAACTTACCTGAAGAGGTCGAAGTCAAAGATGTACCGTGATAAACACACCAAGGAGAGGGGGATTTGGCACTTATCGTGGAACAGCAACTGTTTACCTGCACAGCACTAGGGAATGGATTTTTAAAAAAATCAGGGAAGGCACTTGCTTGAAAGGGAATCGCTGAACTTGGGTAATTCTGTCCTCTCAGGACCACGATGGGCTTCTCTGGCAGTTCCACGGCTCTTTGAATCATGTTTACAGCTCTGTCCCTTTCTTCTTTTCCTCCAAACCTCCACAGAGATTTTGTTCACTTAGGTTTAATCTTGCCTGGTGTGATCTTTTATGTCCATTTTCAGCTCAGCAGGTTTGTAGATCTTGCTCCGCTGCCATCACCTGACTCTGCTTTACCTGTGGATTCCTACGTGCTAACCCAGAAGAGTCCCCCCAGGGACGCTGCACTCGGCATGCTCAAGGCAGTGTGGGGCACATGTGCTCTGCGTCGACTTTTCTGCTCACAGAGCACAGGAAGTGCAGAGCACATTCAGGTCAGACTTTTCCAAAGTGGAATCATATGCATCACTTTGGTTGTTATTAATATTTCATTAATTTCCCAGCTACAGTAGTTTTCCCTTGAGAGATCATTAATAAAATACCACCCAAATCAGCAAGATAACAGACAAAGTGACCAAACTACAAAACAAGTTTAATTACCTTGGTGTTATTCCTTCTCAAGTGCCAACTTTAAAGAATTGTATAAACTAAAGCTTTGATGATGATGATGAGGTCTATTGCTTCCTATGTCTCGTCATCTTAATTACTTCTCCCATTATTTTCCCCCATTTCCTCTGTTTTGTTTGGAAGAAGAGTGAAAGTGCCCGTAGACGTTAATGGAGGGCTGCTGGGAGGATTTGAGCAAAACTTCCCCGGCACAAATCACCAACAGTGGAGCCACCTCACCAATATGCAAACCTCACAGTATATTCAACACTGCCCAAAGCGGTAATTCTTTCAGGGATGAGATGAAAAAGATGAGATTGCTCAATTAGCTAAATCCTACTTCTTCTGAGGTTGAAATATAGATTTTGCCAAAAGCTAGTATCTAAGATTTAAAAGTAACCCAAACAAGAAAAGAAGCAAATAGCATTTTTCAGGTCTGCTCACAGAAATGACACGGCAACTAGCTGATTAATGAGCATGAGCTACACAAAGAACTAGAGCAAGGGGATGAAGCAGCACAAAGAAGAAAGATACTCAATGTTTCCTTAAAAATATATGTACATAGTGGCAGTGCTACACATAATGCTGAAGCTGCAGGAGAAACATGCTCCTCCTGGCAGGCTTTGGACTACGGCATATATGAACACTCTTTATGAAAGAGTTGTTCACATGAATCCAATCAAGTACAGAAATGCTTCAACCCTCTCCAATTTCTTTATCTGCAGATGATTTTCCTGAGTTTCCTCCCCAGACTGCTCTCTTTCCAGTTGTGAACGAAAACTTATTTCATACAAAACTACCTATCTAACTTCTGTTATTTTCTATGGCTCTCCTATGGATATTTTCATGTTCTGTTTTTCTGAGCTCCATCTACTTTGGAATACCCCAAATTGTATGGGCCTTTGTCCAAAAATAAACTACGCACTACCTGTGTTTAAAAATGAACTCAGATGACAATGATTTCAAATCAGATCTACAAATCACTAAAGAAAACATGCTAGCACTGTGTTTTCCTTAAGATCCATTAAATCCTCACAATGCAAAATATCATCAGTATAAACAAGATCTTCAAAATTTGGCCCATAATGATTCTAGCACCAATTTCTTTTGTAAGAAAATAAACAAGGAAAATGTATTTCAGACTTTTACACTGATTACTTTTAAACTTAAAGTAGGAGTTTTTGTAAGTATACATAAAACTACATGCCATGTGCAAATGTGTGTGCATGCATGCCTGGGTATATACAAAGTTTATTTTATAAAAAGTTCTACTGAAACTACAACAGAAATAAATGTGTAATGTTTAGAGAGGGGGAGAGAAAGAGAGGAAAAAGGGTGCATACACAGATGTGTATCTCTTACTCTTAAAATTTCTTTTATGTTGAAAGTGTTCTCAGTTTCAGCCTGGAATTAATTTACTGCACAGTAGGCCCTACCAAACTGTATGCTTTTTATGCCTAGCAAAGGAAAAATGAAGTAGATTTGTTACACAGAAAAGAAGCTGAAAGGTAAGCACTTCTTCTGCCAAGACGGAAAGTCAATAACTGATTCTTTGATGGTTCACTAAAAAAGCTGAACCTTTAGTGACAGAATGGTAAAACCATTTTGAAAACGTACAGATTTAAAAAGAGACAGCTAGAACAAAGAACAATAAAAGACTGACACAAGAAATACAGAAATAATTGTCGTAATCTTCTCTAACGCTTAGTATGACTTTGATCATCTTCAATAACTCTTGTGATGCACAGCAAAATCAGTTCCAAAACAAATTTGCATACAAGAACTTTTTTACAGTGCTCAAGATGCATTTCTTGAATCACACCAAACAGAAAAAACAGTTTAAACAAGACAGCAGACAAACATGGTGCTAACCAAGTGCAAAGAGACACCAGCAAGTAATTCTCTTCACCCTTCTGACAAATTTACATTAAACTTTTGCCTAACCAAAAGAGAACATTAACTACGGGGCTGCAAAGTGCTGAACCCCACCTGGACAACCAACAGTCTACCACACATTAAAACCTACAAGATGGTACAATGAACAACTTTAATAATGCCAAAGCTGTCAAAGGGTGAAGAAGCAGGGCTCTGTGTACAGAGGGGGCTGCAGGAAGCCAGGCTCTCAATGCGGGAGCCCAATGCCGGTCAGGGCTTTGGCCAAAATGGCTGATGTGTAGGTGCTGTGTTTTGCATCAGTAGGCCCTTGGAGCATTGTGTCCAGTTTCGGTGACAAAATCAGAATAAAGATGAACTGAATAAGGTTCAGAAATGAGCCATAATGATTAGAAATCATGATTTATAGTGAAAGGCTTCTGAGTCTCCATCGATTTTTCTTTTCTGAAATAGAGCTAAGCGCTGACCTTATCACAATCCACACATACCAACACGGGGAACAGACACTGGATAGGAAAAGGCTCTTCGTTCTAGCAGACAAATATCCTGGACATGACAAGTAACGCTACAGGAATTCAGGCAAGAAACACTGCATGTGCTCTGAACGGGAAAAGTTACCAGCCAACCCAGCAAATGGCCGGAGCTGATGAAAAGCTCCTTCGTGGAAGTCTACCTTCAAAAGGCAGATGGGCCATTGCCAGTACATATGAATCAACGGACATTTTCTGGGCTGTTTCATGCAGAAGATGTAACTACATAATCACATACCCTTTTCAGGCTTCATAATGAGATGAACTTTGGAAACCATGGGGTCAAATGGAGCTTAGTCCTCTAAGAGCCTGAGCATTTGAAATAAAATATGTAAATAATAACATGGAAGTCTATGAGCCTACTCCTAGAGGCAAACTCTTTGCTAGACTGTGCTCATACCTCGCAGGACTCGTGGGGGCCAGCACCCATATATCCCCATGCTATATGGGTAGGATTTTCAGCAGGGATCTAGTGAGATTTTCACCAATGACTTCAGCAAAGCAAAATCCTGCCAGTACACCACCAGCACCGATTGGTTTAGAAAATCCTGCCCTAAGTGCATGAACATTCATTTGTTTCATCCCACTTTTACTATGTAACATGCCTTAAAACATTGCCTTGGAGAGCCTGAAAAAATATTAAAGTGATTACACAGTAATTTATGCAAATTGCTATGTTAATTTTGAAATTACTTAATTCTGTAAAATGCCTGCAGTTTTTCGTGTCCTGTTCTGAGTTGGCTCTTGAAACACTCCTTCAGAGGTGTGAACAAGCAAAGGTGTTGGAACAACCCTGCAGCAGAGTCTCTCGCACAACGTTGTGGAAGCACAAAGGGAAGGAAACGCGCATCTTCAAAGAGGCCCAAAGCATTTCCAGAGGACAGGAAGCCATAGCTGCTCATTAGGGTCCAGTAGTACAAGAGAAATGAAGAGCAACAGTAAGGGATGCTGGGAGCAGAAGCACACGGGGCTCAGTGACTCATCTGCTGTCATCACACAACCACCACAACGAGTGGCATGGGTAGCCAGCTACTTCTCTAACAGGAGAACTTTCTTTTTCTGCAGCTCTTCCCACTAACTTCCTAACTCCTCTGGAAAACTAAATTCACCATTTGCTAATTTGGACTGGAAGTCAGTGAACAACAAAAGCTTGTACCTCTACTATCCTCAAACCAGGTCTCACAGCCAACTCCAAAATAGGTACCCCAGGAGCAGGTGCATAGGAAACGTTAATACAATGCTATGAGATCTACCTGTACAAAATTTGTTGCCATTTCTGATATGAAATATTTCCTGTTTACATATCATAATTCCCAGTCCCTGGAGATCCTTTCAAAGGTTCCTCCTGGTTTCAGACAGGTTTGCTCTTAGCTCATCCAAAGATGGCCTGTTCTAGGACAGCAGTGAAGCAGGATGGAAAGAGGATGGGAGTCCTTGCTGCAGCGCAGAGGAGCCAGGGAAGTCCTAGGGGAATGCCACTCACTCAGAGAGGAGGGAAAATGTTTGCCTACTTTCAGCGAAGGAGAAGGAATGAATGAGGATCCCATAGTCTGCTGTAGTCCTGAATAGTTGGTCTTAATCACTGGGAGAGGCTCCGTACGCAGCAGCTAGAGAGCTTAGTCCATAGTGATTCCCTTCGACCTGGATTTCTATAAAGTCCAAATTCTGACTAACAGTGGCTAAATGATAAACTCAGCCATTTATGATTACTTAGTTGTGATTGCCTTGATGGAAAAGACCTCAAAGAGTGTAAGAAGCATCTACGTGTTTTGAATAAATCAGTTAAGAATAGAGATTTTATTGACCAGCACATTAAAGCAGATGGGCACAGCGGAATAAGCTTCCAGCCTTAATTAGTAAGGAAAACAGTGACCTGCTTTCAATTTAAAAAATATACACAGTAATAATTTACAGGACACAGAGCATACCATGACCTAAGTAAACTCCAGGTCTGGCTGACTCTGAACCACCAGTACAGTATGTCTTGCTAATGCTCAGAGTATGCTTTTAATATGCTAAATGTGTCCCTAAAAGGATACTAAAAGCCTTACATTAGCATATTCTGGATGATCTTTGAGTATACAATCAGTGCAAGACAGGCAGAGACTCGCTGTCATGGCCTAATTAAAAACGAATAGTGTAGCATATTGACCTAACAAAAGTAATTTCTTCATCTCAACTTACTTCTCCTGTTCTTTCTAGTCCTTTGGCTGGAGCCAGTGAAGAAAGTGGAACTGAACTCCCTTTAATAGCCGGCAGCTTTGGGGTGCTGGTTTTTAATCTCAAACAATCTTCATATTTTGCTAAAACTTTTTTTGTGTAAACAGAATATATCATGACTTCCAGTGGGAACAATACTTAGCCCACTCATCAGATACCTTCTGGTGCCTGCAGCACTCAGGAATGACGAGGTCTTCCTCAGCCAAGGATCAATACTTGATCTATCCCAGAAGAGGCATAATAGATCACCTCCAAAGTGTCTGTGCATCATTATAAATGGAAATCGAATTACATATGGCTGTCAAAAGCAATTCACCCCAAGTTATCTAGATGCAGTTTCTCCAGCCAATGCAAATCAGAATACTTAAGTTATGGTTACCAAGCACAACTTTGTCCTTGCACAACTCCCTCAACATCAAATCTGCTAAATCTGCTAAATCTACTAATCCACATGGTAGGAAAACCCCATGAAACTTTCGTGTGCGTCCCATTTCCTCACTATGTGTTTAACTACAGCAATGAGGGGAACTGGAGGGAAGCAACAGAGAACCACCACCAGTTTGCCTGCCCATTTTCCTAGATGCGCAAAAGGATGGAGCAAGGACTATCTCTCAAGCTTCAGCTTAGCCTTAGCTCTACCACACTGTCCCTAGCCACAGATACATAGCTTACATGGGGAAATATCCCTTCGCAGTGACAAGACAGGTGGTAAAATCAGGTCCCTCATTTGCCATGGTGACATTCCCCTTCTCTCCTCAACCTTCCCCCCTCCCCAAAATATTCTTTTTATTAAATTATAAAACAGGAAAGGTGAGAAAAGTAAAGCATTACCTAATTTATAGCTTTCTGCTAACATGATTAGAATTTGTAACTACTTCCTCTCATGTCTCTCTTCCTGTACTTTTTCAACATGCAGCCAGCCACTTGCACCTTCATTACACACCCATGGAGCAGGGGTTTAAATCTCTGCCCTCAACAGAACAGTGACAGGGTTGTGTATTTTGTTTTTCTTAAACAAGGCCTTGATGCAGAGGTGTATTAAGTTTCATAGATGTCTTACCAGGCCCTAGCACTTTCCATAACTTTGTCTTGAACTCCAGTTAATTTAAAAGTCAGTTCTTCCACTTGTATTAAGTATCTAGTGATTTAAGAAACACTGCAATGAATGCTGACAAGCAACCTAAAGGAAAAACATGCTGTCACAAACTCACTATTAAATTACTATTATACACACATGTGTTTGGTTAACCAAAAGCAAGTCACCAGTTTTTGCTAAGCAACTTCTTTGCCTTCCTGCTAAGAACAGTGCAGCTAAAAGCTAGTGTGTACCATGATCCATGTAATTCAGGCCTGGCTGTATCTGCTAAACTGCTCACAAGGTGTTGTAACTTTGGTGTTGCAAATTAAGCTTTCAGGGATATTCTAAAACCAGATCCCAGGTTTCTCACATATCAGAGCTGGCAGAGAATGAACTGTTCCCTTCATGGCTCAGAATTATCAGACACAGAAATCACAGCCAGCTATAATCTTCAACCCCTGGCAGAGAAAAACACATTTTCAATTCCTGCTAAAAGTACTACTTCTTGCCAGTATGCCAGAAATGTCTCTGGCAACTGACAATCTCTTGCATATACTGAGTTGTTTTCTATTCTATTTCAAAATAAAAATTTGCCAGTTTGCTATGTCTGAGGAAAACTCCACCGTAAAGGGCTCAATCCTGCTCAAGTAAGGCAAAATGTACCTTGGATTCAATGAGTCAAAAGGGCGCGTCTCTAATATTTAGGTTCATATTCTACCTGGGGACCTATGTACGGGTACCTTAGCTTTTTGTAGTTTCAAGCCTGAAAACCTACCAGGCTCCCTGCATGCTGAATGTACAAACATGCCCTTCAGTTCCACTGCACTGTCTTACCTCAAGCACCTCCCCATACTTACATGATTTTACAAAGGCAGCTGATGCCACTTTCAGACACAAAAATATACCTAACTCAACCTTGAATGCATATATATAGGTCTCTGGCTTGCTTAAAATTAGAGGTCCAGAGCTCAACTGCCTGGGCATACTGGGATACTGATACAGAGATATTGAAGACAAGAAGTCTGGCTCTTCCCACTGTGGTACACAGCTATCGTAAGCAGTGAGCAGATACATCTCCCATCACAGGCAGTGACCAAGGGAACCAGGCGTTTGCTGACGTTACGCATTTTCCAGAGTCTATTTTTGATACTTGTACATAATGTAGTAGTGCAATATAAAGAATAACCCAATACATGTGATGGGGAATAGGAATGGCAGATGCATTTTCTGCAAACGTCATCAAACCCCCAAAGAATGAACTGCTTTGAAGCAGGTGAGAAAGCTAGGGAAGTCTTACAGTTGTGGAGATATTTTCCCCTCTCCCTGACACAACGAGTTTGGCTTGGCTGGTTTGAATTTAACAGGATCTGTCAATGAAGTCCAAAACTGCTGTTCGCACTAGAATTGCCTGGTAAGTGATTGGGCTTAACACGTCACGAGCAATAAGATGCAGACACAAACTACAAGCAAGATGCACACTCCACGGTGGCAGGGATGTCCACACAGCACGACCACGCTGGCTTCACTCCGGTTGGCCTTGGGGGAACTCCCCCTCCTGATCCCAGTGCAGCCCTTTGCTTTTGTGAGAGCGAGTTTTCGCATGCTATCCCTTCCCCGAGCCGCTGTGGTTCAGCCTGTGCTCCAGAAGGTGCTGCTCTCACCCACAGCTCCCGCTCCGGCAGGGCCGAGGGTCACCAACCTGACTTCCAGCAGCCACAAGTGTCCTTGGGCTGAAAGTGATCTTGAAAATGAAATGCCTGTGAAGAGTGGGAAATCCTGAAAAAGGCCCTTCTCTTTGCTTAGCACTCTTGTTAAGTGGCATCTATTTCTGGACAGATTACAAACACTGAAGACAGTTGTTGCCACATTTAAAAATAGCCCTGGAGGAAGGCTTAACCTTTCCCTGACCAGCAGCAAATTGTAATTGCTATTCCTAGATCAAAAAGGCAATTATTTAGCAGATTCTATAAAGGAATGAAGGGATCAGGAACATCTCCACATGAGATTCCTTCAGGAGTTCCTCACCCCACCTAACCCTGAGTCTGCACCCAAATAACTATCCCAGCGTCCGAGTCCTAGAATCAAATCCCCAACTTATTACAAACGGCGTAGAGACACTGATTGTGGTGGTCCACTACTCACACTTCAAGTATTTATTGATACAGAATACAGATACAAGAACAGCAGGAAAACGTCCTTGTGTTTGAAGCCCACAGGAACTTCCATTCACCTGATATTTTACATTGCAGCTCATTTAAGCTGTGGCTTTAACGCCAACCATTTGTTTTGTAATCCTTGTTTACAAGCAAAAGGCTTTATCTGTCTTTAAAACTAACGCTTAGTGGAGCTGCACCACAGCATATTTAGCAAGGGCAGCATCCTGACTAAGGGCTTGTATACACACGTTGTGCTAGCACCATTTAAGATATGAATTTAAGGTGATATAATCAAACCAGAGCACAGTCTCGGTGGATGGTATACAAAGTGTCTTTCACTAGATATTTAAGAATTTAGGAAAAGTTTTCATCTGTTAAATAAATCCCTCTCCTATTGAAATTTAAATGATCATACAGTCTTATGAAACTCCATCTCCAATAATTTAAAAGCTTCTCCAAGTTACACTAGTCACTGTCCTGAAAAATTTTACTTCCGAGCTCAGTGTCAAGCACTCGGATCACATTTACAGCTGAGCTGCACACTGTGTACGGTTACACGCACAAGTGCATCCGCACAAGGTGGGAACCGAAAGGAAGCATCTCCCAGCCCCACACTCTCTAAATTCCTGTTAGACTCACATGATGCCGCTTGACCGAACAGTTAAACCCAACTCCCTTCAGCTTCTTGTGTGAGCAACTCCAGCTTGCGTCTGCAAGCCAACACTCCACCTTCTCCGCTCTTCTGGCTCTTCACATTAAATATAATGGAACTGTACACTGAGGGACTATTTAATATACCTTTCCAGGAATAGTCTCAAATAAATGCGTCCCTTCTTATGATCAGATTAGAAAGGCCTTTTTGAACTACAGGGTTTAGAAGCTTAGTACTGAGTAACGCTAAGGGAGGTGCAGCTTCATGGCATGTGGGTGGCTGGCAGGGGCATAGCATGGGTGCCAAACGCATTCCCAGATGCATCCCACCCATCAGCTCCCACCCCGGCCCCGCATGGCACCCAGAAACCAGAGGAAAGCAGCTTCCTCACAAGAGAAATGATTAGAAAACTAGCAGCAACACTTTCAACAAAAAGCGATGGGGACACCGGCTAGCTGTAGGGCACTCTAGCTTTGGAAACTTCAGGTATACACCCTTTCAGAGCATGACTTTATTTTGCATTAGAGCCTTCACATTTCATACACCTATGGCTTTCAGAAACAATATATACAGAAAAGGGGAAACACTGCATGTAAAGCATATGTATACTTTTAATACATATACAAGTTTTTTAGTTTAAGTATGATCAGTAAGACAAAAACTTTAAAGCAAAACCCGTGGCTTTAGGCTCTGTGTGTAGGCACATATACACAAACCTTTCTTTTGGGCAAATGTTCATCTTATTTGATTCACACTGTAATAACGCACAATTTTCATAGAGCAAATCACTAAGGGATCTGGTGTTGTAGAAGGAAATTCCTCATTTTCATTTTAAATAATTCTTTTGTCATAGGAAATGTAAAACAATTTATGAAATTAAAATATGTAATAGACTAATAATGAAAGGTGTCATCCAAAGTCAATGGAAGAAGTCAATTCATTTCATTTTGTTTTGGATTTCTCTCAGATGTGTCACTGTTTCAGCACTAACTGCCTTGCCACGAACGAAGAAACAGAAGACAATGCGTGTGCAGAGGGCAGCAGGCAGGGCAGCACTGGTGCAACCAGCCCAGCCCAGGCCTAATGGAAGGATGTTCAAATTGTATCCAGGCCATTTGTAGGCGAGACTTGCTGGCAAGCGAGCGAGTTCCTGACACAAAAACTGACCCAGCTCAAACTGGTTTCTCTACAGAAAAGCAAGTGTAAGCACAGCAACCTATAAGGTAATGAGATCGTATATATGCCAAGACACTAACTATGGGATCTTACAGTCCCAAAGACTGTAGGAACATAAAGAACCCTATAAAAAGTGGGGGGAAGTTTAAGGTAATAGATGCAAGGAATTTTGAAAGCAAGAAAGTCCTTTGAACACAGGAATGCTGTGGGCAACCAGACACAGCTTTACTATACTAAATACAGAAACACTGTAGAAGTGTGTCTATCCAAAGACAGTATCAAGCGAAAATCATGTCTCTGACCACAAAATGCCTCCTCCGTTCTCAATATCCGTGCAATGCCAGGCCAGAAACATGCAAGCAGTCACTTCATACCTATTGAAAGCAAGGTTAAAAGTAAGCTTCTCTCAAATATGAATTCTATAATCAGTAACGATAATGAAATATTGGTGTGGGGCTCAGCTACCCATTCGCTATCCTGGAAACACTATCAAAGTACTGCCACTACTTTCCTCCTGCCACAGACAGGACAACATCCCGCTCCAAGAGCTCACAAGCAGACAGGACTGAGAAACTGCCTTTTCAGAGCAGAGGAGAAACAAGCGAGGCATCTTTCTGCTAACAGTAAGGACAGTGCTACAGGTGTCTGAAACCGCAACACAAGCCAGAGATTTAATTTCTTTTCCACAACTTCAGCGCTATTCTGGGACGGAGCGTATTGCTCAGCAACAGTGCTGGTGACATACAGGAAATAATTTCCACAGCAGTAATCTGAGCAGACTATTTGAGTAGGGATGCTACTTTTGTCCCTCTTTTGAAGATAAGTCCATACTCTGAGATACCAGCATTAAAATATATTAGGCAGGCTGTAGGACAGCATTGGATTAAACTAGTTTTGAGCCATTTGTGAATTTGTAATCCCTTTGATAGGGCCGTATGTATCCTCTCTTCACACTGCTTTGGTAATTGAGGAAGGTTTTCTATACTGCTGCATATTTTTGGGAAAACTGCATGCCACTTTATGTGTTTGTACGAATAAGCATGGCAATATGAATTCAGGAGTACCATAAAGGAAACATACCATTGTCATTAAATACATGCCCTACAGAAAGGTGGTCAGGGCCCACATGAGGCTGGTACCCCCCTGTGTCCTAGGTACCTCACAGGAAACTTGCTTTTAGTAACTTATAGGCTAAATTTATTCTACTGGCTGAGCAAGGATGGACAACATAAGGCACAATAAAGAGGTGCAGCTTGCCAAAGGTCATACAGGAATGGGCTGCCTGTACCCACAACAGCAGCCACATCTCTGGAGCCTCAGGCCACTGTCTGCCGCTTGGAAGATGCTCCCTAACACATCTGACTGCAACCCCCTGCATAATTTTTGACTGCAGGTGAGATGAATCGTCATAGTACTCTGAAGTGGCTATGAGCATATATGCAGGCTTATTGAGCCATAAATCTAGGAAGCAATGTGTTCAGGTGATTTCCAAGTTCACCTAAGTTTTATGAAACCTATTTTTTAGCCAAAAAACTGCAAATGAGCAGCGCCTGGTGACATTTTATTACATTTTCCCTTATTATGCCTTAGTGGTAAATTGTTCTCACCAGTCAGTGTTGCAGTATCAGAAAGACTGTTAAAGACAGTCGCCTAAAGAAACTAGAGATAAAAGATTTGGCTGTCTGTCTCTATGAAATGGGCTCCTTTTCATTTTTCAGTGCAGCTTAGAGTCCTGATTAAAATAATAAACCAATACAACAATCAATTAGGAGAGTGGAAAGGCAGGTATGCCAGTCAAAACTAGCAGCCATACTACAAGAATAAATCAAAGTAACAGTAGCACTGAGAAAGGAGCAGTTTACCCTGAATGTTATACCAAGTATTCTTGAAATAGATGCTTTACAGTGATGCTATCAAGCATATTTACACCATACTGAAGAGGAAGAGAAGACCATCAAGGATTTTTCTTATCGAATTACATTCAATAACATGAGCACCTGATTTATTAATTTACAATTATCCCTGTATCACAGAAGAGTATCGGCCCATGGAAACACCCATGTTTTTATGGTGCTATTAATGAACAGTACCTTCATAAAGTTTTCAAAGACTGATAAAAAAACAGGAGCTTAAAAACAAAGCATGTTTATATTTCCTTCCCATACATTTTGGTTAATAGTGTTGTAAACATAATTGCCCAAAAGCCAGTGGAATACGCATTTTATTTCCATTTCTAAGAGATTACCACAGGGTCACTCCACTTTGCCACTTGTGACTTCTGCGGGCCCGCTTAATGAATACCAGAAACCTATTGCCGTGTCCTCCTTCTTTCTCATACATTACTTATGAGTTGGCAGGCCCTGTTAACCATTTGGAAAGCAGGCCTATTGTGAGGTTAGCAGCTCATTAAATGCTGTTCTTCAGAGCTAATAAACTCGCATTAGCTGAATTCTACATTGCAAGTGACTGGCAAAGCTCAGACCTCCCTGTTGCATTCCCTGGCCATCACACAGCACGGTGCACTACAGTAATTAACATGAAAACGCATGCTAATTCTGTTGATATTTGATATAGTGCAGCGTTGCCTCAAAGTGGTTGTCAAAACCATGTTTGCTGATAATAAACAGTTCCTATGCAAGTGAATGTGGCAGCCTCCAGCCTTGGTGTTTATCATATTACAGTGTTATGGGCTCTCAACTCTGAATATTCATGGTGGGAAATTAAGCCGTAATTTTTGGATGCTAACAGTAGTCGATGTTTAATGTCATCGGGTTTTGGTAGTGCTTTAGGTTGTGTAAGAAATAAAAAGCTAGACACATGATCCATTTTTAAAGTAGCAACTGAAAGCCAGCCTCCTAAAAGGTCGCATTTAGGCATCAAAATAAAAGACACATTCAAACAACTGCATACTTGTAAGGTTTAGAAACAAATAAAACACTCTAGGCCCTAATTCCGCAAATGTTTATACACATGCTTCTCTAAATATTTGGGAAATTACTATTTTATGGCAGAGCCTCACTTTCAGCACTTAGTTTTCTAAACCTTAGGCTCACAGCCTGTTGAAATACCCCTGAGAAATAACAAAACAAAAGAAGAGTATGCTAGTTACTCTAGGGATGGGTCTATGCCCTGCTTACAAATCAAAGGGTCCACCTTCCTCCAGCTTGTGTTTGTTAAATGCTCCAGAAAGATTCATTCATTGTTTTCAACAAACTGTGAGCAGGATAAACAGATTTGATGCCTGAAACGTCCATTTGGAACAGTCACCAGGGAGAAATATGGCACTAGGAGCGAAGAGCTGCAGTTCTTCACGGTAGTCAGAAGAAGATCAGAGGAGGAGCGTTCCCAGAAGAAGGGCTTTCGCACCTCTCTAGGACATTTGACAGATCAAAATCAGTGAGTGGCTGGTAACTATACTACACCCTCTAAACATATGCTGTACATGCACATACAATGAGGTTTCACCTATTTGACTCGGTGTCAGTCACCAGATGAGAGCAGAAGTGGCACAGCAACAGGAAAGCAGAAGACAGCATGGACCTTGGAAAGCCTGAAAAGAAACTCACGAAAGGCACAAAGTTTGCAATCCATTTTATGTGGCTCCATCAGTTCACTGACCTTCTTGTACACTCTTCTTCCACTGGGCCCTGAAAGGAGCTAAAATATCATTCCTTACAAACAGCCAAACAGCTATTAAAATTAGGAAACAGAAGCTTTTCATAAAGCAGGCTCTCTAGGAAGCCTGCCCTATCCCATCTCGTTCTTCTCCCTGGTCCTCGATAACTAGTCCTGTACACAGTGCTGCTTCACAAGAGTTTGTTGCTCTGGTATTACCCCAGAACAGTGAGTCTTTCAGTTGCTATGCGATTTTTAATTGTAATAAGGGAGTCCTTTTTGGCATTCTTGTGTTGCTAAGGAAATGTATGGTTCCTATCCCAGACCGCAGTTTCTCACAGCAATCATATATTCCCTTGGACGAACACGTTAATTAAAATGTCATTGTGACATTTCTTTCTGCATGAGATCATGGTTTTGTTTTTAAGAAGAATGCAGCAACAAGGTGGGAGAAATGCAAAAATGGGCTATGGGAAGATAAGAGCATTACTAATTACATCTTCCACCTGCCTGCAATCCTGTGATACTGCTGAAATGTAAGCACAAGATCCAGCACAAGCAACAGGCTGCAAATAGGATCCTGGGCACTGACCAGCTCTCCCATTCCAGCAGAACCAATCTGGATGACTTTAATAAGTTGTTCCTGCCTTTCAGCTCTCAGTCACAAGGCTTGGACAGAAGACAGAGATTGATTTAATGGAGAATGGATGTAATGCTCTGCAAGTAGCTTAAACTGCACCAATTAATCAATTATCCAAGTACATTCCACTTTAATACATTCATTACTATTCTAATCTTTAATCAACTGTTTGTTCCACGCACTATGTGGTTCCTGCGTTTCTGTGTGAAGAACAATATTCACTTTGCAAAGGAAAAACACTGCTTCCAGTGCCAAACATGAAAAATCAGAAGTGTGTTGACTGCTGTGTAATGTGAACAATCTTGTAAGTAATGGCTTACAGACCATGCTGGCACTTGCTGCAGCTTTGTTTGATACACCTGTTAAAAATATTTATCGGAGATTAGGAGCAGAAACTGATCTGAAGAATGTTTTACACCTTCATGTCTCAGCTTGGCACATGCAACTGAAACTTCTACAACCAGCTACTGAATTTCCTAAAGTCTGAAGTGCTTTCAAGCTGTGATTTATTTTATTTTTTTGAAAAGGAGGAAAAAAGTTTGAAAACCATTTGCATCACCTCCAAGTCTTTAGCTGTATCGCTACCCTCTCTCCCTCTCTTCTGGCTCTAGGGTAGGGTAACTCCATTCCCAGAGGAGACAGCCCACCCCAGCAAGGCCTGATCCAAAGCCCATTTAAGGCTGGAGAACCTCTCCCTTGACTTCAGTGGGTGTCAGGGTATGTCCATAACACTCTGTTGTTCATTTTTTGATCCACTTATTCTATAAATTGAGTGACCTTAATGTGACCGCTTCAAGTCTATCAGTCTCTTTGCCTCTGTAGGAATTTCACACATTTGTTCCAGTATAGGAATGAGTTTCTGCCAGAAAGTGCTCTGAACCCCCATTACCAGCCAGGACCTGAGGAAGGTCTTTCTTAAGACAACCTCTTCATCAGTGTGCCATGAACAAGTCCTGGTGACAGAAGACCAGGGGGTGGGGTAGGGGAAGGAAAGTGAGATCTCAGATGGAAGGTAAAAGTGGATCAAAAATTATCTGCAATAGTGAGAGGAATGCATTTGTTGATAACAAGTCTGGTGTTTGCTGTGCATACATACTTCACTATCTAGCCTTTCATCAAGAGCCAGAGGATTTATCCTTCAGGCATGAGAGATGGAACAGCTTAAAATGGTCAGTGACCACAGAAAGGATTAGCACATTATTATCTTTTTAATATACAACATTTACTTTTTCAGGATTTGTTGAAGCTAATACAAAAGTGATTAGTCTTCTGGTTTTGCCAAAGTAAGAGGTTGTTTATGACTCCATTCCCACACATGGCCTGTAATAAACAGATAGTGCTGGCTGGAAAGTGGCCAACAACAGAAAGTTTCATCATCTACAATATATTCACAGAAATAGAAATGACTTGTGCAATTCCTAACAAGTACCTGGACCTTCTAAAAGTAAAGCAAAAGTATGTTACATTACCCCACCCTGCAAGCACACAATAAAAGGTGGCGTGGAAAGTCCATCAGCTTTTTTGCCTTTGCTAGACATGTGCTATTTTTACAAATATAGGATAACCAGCCCCCAGCATTCCAGGATCTCAGTCAGCCCCCGAGAAGTCATGACTAAAAAATGCTGAGATGTTAAAAATAATCAGTGTTATTTTTTGTATGTGCGTTCTAGCTTCTGAGAATACAGGATTTGTATTTTTTATTTTCGCGCCACATTTGTGATGGCTGGAAATGGATTTATTTGTTTTTAAATGGAAGCTGAAATTCTCAGGCCATCACAAAACTTGAGCACCTAGGGTTTTAAGAAGAATCCGCAAACTGACTTTCTCAAACCTGTCTATGTAATTTAAGATGTTCAATTTCTTTTTCAGAATAGCACAGGAACCTGAGACTGCAGGATTGTGTGTCCCACCCTTCCCAAACTGGACTTGTGTTCCTAGAGTGCATACCATTTTAAAAGGTATTTAGATGGCTAACTCCTACTAATTTGAGTTAGATGCTTCTCTATTTTTAAATATGTGGCCCTCACCACCTTTTGAAAACAAGGCTTATTATTTTAGGTCTTTCGCTTTTGAAAGTTGTACTTAAAATATTGCCCCATTAGCAAAAAAGTAGAAGAAAACACTGGTAAGCTGAAAGGATGGATAGATGGACACATGTAGAGAAGGAACAAACCAGAAAACTTTCTTCTTCCCATCCTCTTACTTACACTGATTAAATTTATTTCTATCTGTGTTTGGAGCAGACTTAGAGAAGTGGAATCTGCTTCTCCAAAACTCTCTAACACTTAACAGAATCAAACCAAACTCCATAAGTGTAACAACTGAATGCTGCCAGTCTTTTATATTTTAATAAATTCTTAGCTTTTTAAGGACAGAGACATAGGAATGCCCTTTAGTCTTGCAAATGGCATGAAGTTATAAAAGGCAAATAGCACAGCTTACCCCTACAAACCCTAGACAGTGATAGCTTTTTCTTGCAGTCAATCATCTTTGGTCTGTTACAAAAACAGCAAGCAATGTGTCCCTTCTCACACACACAACCCAGTCAGGATTCTTACTTTACTCGGTATTTGAAAACACATCCCAGGCCCTGGTATTTGCAATGAATACCTCTACTAAATCTCTCCAGCACGTAAATGTTCCTTTCTTAAGAAAGATGTTGAAATCAAAGGTGAAGAAATTTAACTATGGGTGGATTCCTCTAGTTCTTCATTCACCTTGAGGCTGAAAGGACAAGAGACAAGCTTGTGAGAGCTTTCTTTTCTTCCCCAGTTTGGACTGCAGATCAAATGTGAGTTGCTACAGAACTTCGAAGTGGATTAGGATTTCAAAATGTCTTTTCCCATTTAAAGGTTATGTCTGTATTGCAATCATGGTATCTCAGATAGATGTTCTGGGCTGGCTTCAGACCACTTAGATCTTTTACTGTTGTCCTGGTTTCGGCAGGGATAGAGTTAGTTTCCTTCCTAGTAGCTGGTACAGTGCTGTGTTTTGGATTTAGGGTGAGAACAAAGTTGATAACACACCGATGTTTTAGTTGTTGCTAGGTAATGCTTACACTAGTCAAGGACTTTCCAGCTTCCCATGCTCTACCGACTGAGAAGGCTGGAGGTGCACAAGAAGCTGGGAGGGGGCACAGCCGGGACAGCTGACCCAAACTGGCCAACGGGATATTCCATACCATGGGACGTCATGCTCAGTATATAAAGCTGGGGGAAGAAGAAGGAAGGGGGGGACGTTTGGAGTGATGGGTTTTGTCTTCCCAAGTAACCGTTACGCGTGAGGGAGCCCTGCTTTCCTGGAGATGGCTGAACACCTGCCTGCCCATGGGAAGTAGGGAATGAATTCCTTGTTTTGCTTTGCTTGTGTGCGCAGCTTTTGCTTTACCTATTAAACTGTTTTTATCTCAACCCACGAGTTTTCTCACTTTTACCCTTCCGATTCTTTCCCCCATCCCACCGGGGGGGAGTGAGCGAGCGGCTGTGTGGGGCTTAGTTGCCGACTGAGGTTAAACCATGACAACTATGAACAATGTGACTTGGGTAGCATGGAGATAATTTCTGGCTTACAGCCCAAACGTTTACTTAATATCTGGGGAAGCCTTTGTGACCTATGCTGGGTTCCCTTGCTCCACTGGCAAGAGCAGCTGAGCCAGGCAGCTAGCTGGGGTTTAAATCCCTGGCTTCTGCAGTGCAGACATGCGCTTCAGCACTTGTGCAGACAAGGCAGAGCATACAACCACCTTGCACTGTCAGGACACAGAATTACTAAATTCTTCACACACTGAGGTTTCCGCTCTCACCTTTCACCTAGCCCAGTGCTTTGTGAGGCAGCACCTGTGTTGTGTGTGCTAGATGTTTCATGTGTTAGCAAATACCTTTGTCAACCACACACGCTTGTCAACCACAGACACTCGTAAACCTCAGTTTGGACAAAACCTGCGTGGTGCTAGACTAACACTTGGCTGTTGTGCTGGTAGCGTGCTTCCTCCTCCCTCCCAGCCTTGGTGCTGGAGGAAAGTTCCTCACCCCAAAGGGAACTAACTCCCTTGTGCTGGGCAGCTGCCAGTTCACCCCACTCTGCGGTGCTAGAGCAGCCCAAAGAGGCCAGGGAAATGTTGGAGCTGTCCCTGTACATCTACACGTAACAAAAGTTATAAAGGATTTAAACTATATTTAAATTAGTTGTCACTCTCCTTCCATTCCCTATATGCATTTCATAACTGCATCTCAGTTTCCATTAGGATCGTTTCTTGTAGAGCGAGGCTTTTAAGACAATATTGCAAAAGGCTCTCGCAAGGATTCCAGGTAATATACTTCCCAATCACATGGCAGACAGGTGGAAAACATGAAAGGAAAACAGTCGATAGCTGCTTGCTCTCTCACCCCCTCTGAACTGCAAAAATTTCTGAGGGAGCTGTGAATTACTCCTCTATTGTTCTTGTTACATTATTATTTTGAAGTCGCTCATGCCTGTGTTATTTGGTTGCCTGCTTTGTTTGCCTTATCAGTTTGCTGGGTGATGTATAATTAAAAAAGCCCTGTTTTACCACCTCACTCAGAGATCCCTTTAGATAATACACCAAGTGTGATAGCAAGAAAAATACAATACAAACTTCAACCGCTGCAGTTTCCTTGTGCATTTATTGAAACTCTCCCTTCTGGGATACATGTCTCTCATCAGAAATGGGTCTGTGCTACAAAAGCCAGTATTTGTTTCCTGGCGATGTCCGTGAGTATGACGGTTTGTTGACATAAGAAAGCACAGACTCTGACAGCAGGTGAGGCTGGACAATCCTCCCCAATCGCTCAGCATCTGCAGTTCCTGACAAAACCTCCCAGGAGGTACTTAGCATGTGGAGATACACCTGGAGATGGTGATCACAGATTAGAGCTAGACAATACATTTCTAAGTGCTGGGCTAGATACTCCACAAATGTTTGTCGCAGAGAACAAACTCTGTGCCTCCTCTCCCACGCACACTCTGCCCTCGCTCTTTCAGCCCCGGCCACTGCGGCCGGTGCTGCCGACTGCCCCAGCGATCTGGAGTCCTTTCTCCTTTCACCTCTTCTCCAGAGACTCAATCCGTGTGACACAGTTGATGCCACCTCTGTTCTCTCTTTCTGTCACAGCCTTTTCTGTCTACCATCAAATCTAGAACTCCTGTCCAGGCTCTTCTCATGTCTTGACAACAGCATCTCTCCTTTAAGGAGCCCTTCTCTGTTTCCTTCCAAATTCCACTGTGTGACTACTTCTCTAGCTTGCCACTCTAAACATGCCTTTTTCTCCTCCTCCCATTTCATGCCTCCTCATCACATCAAATAAAAGCAATTTTTATTCACTTTCAGGATCATCCAGAGCCTATCATTCTCTCATACACTATGTATGTCTTCTCCCACCTTCAATAAGCCAGTCATGCCACCTTTCATCAAACACAAGATACATTTTCAAACATCTTTTGTTCTTTCTTCTGTGCTGTATCTCAAAGATGTGGACATCCAGCAAGCTATCTCATTGACCTCTTTCAAATCCTTCCCCTCAAACCTTTTTTGCCTTCATACAGAAGTGAAACTTGGCTGCCTTGGTAGCTATGGATGTGCAGAACTGATGCTCCCCAGAAGAAGCTGCTCTGTCTCCCTGTGTTTGCTTTACCCACCTCTCTGCGTCCACTGGTGGCCTCCTGTCTTAGTCACATTGAACTATTTAGGGCATGGTCTATTTTTTTCACTATTCTGTGAGTTTCTGAGCCATGACTGGGAAGTGCTGCTTACAGATGAGTCCTCTGTAAACTGATGACCCTTGTGTTCTAGAAAAAAGTAGCTCAGGTCTATACATTAACATTTACAGAAGTTTACATTTACTTGCAAACTCATACTTAAAACATGAACACAGCCACTATTATTAGTGAGATTATTATTATAATAGAATAGTTAATTAATAACTATTCTATTATTATTCTAATAATAATAATTCTATTATTATTAGAAATGCCTATGCAGAAACATTTTTCTTAACAGGTAAGAGAAAGTTCAATGTTTATTGAGAGTAGTTTCAGGAGATTGTGCTGTTGCCGTTTAACACTGTCCCACCATCTAAACCTTGGTAATAGGTCCAGTAATCCTATGTAAAAATAAGGCAAAACACATTCCTGTAATCCATTTAGGGCGCGAGGAGCATATATATTACCAGTTATCACAGCGCAACCATTGAGTGATAATTTATGAACAAGGGACTCATGAACCTGTGGTAACTCACACACCTGTAATCATCTTCCACATCCTATCTTCACAGAGGATTAAAGGGAAACCATGGCTCTCGCTGCAGGCCCAGTGGCCAGCTCATGATGGGCTAGGTTTCAGTTCCTTTCCACACTGTCGGTGGAACAGAGATTTGGTCACAAGTGTTAGTTTGGGCACTTAAGATTAGCCCTTGGTGGCTGAGATAAAAAGAGCCTGTCAGCTTAATGGTTGAAAGAACTCTGGTATATAGCACAAAGAGACACCAAGCTCAGCCAAAGCTGAAAGACACTGTCTGAAAAGGGAAAGAAACCTCTCTTTAAGGGCTCTTAACTCTTCTTGTTTGGCTTGGGGGGCATTAGGCAGGACGGTGGAGAAGTAGGTCTGTAAGCCTTTTGTTCCTCTTCCTTTCTTCAGATACTAAGTAACAGTGCACCTGGGAGCAAAAGGATTAAATAGTTTTTTTCAAACAGCTGCCTTGCAGAAGGTATTTAGGCAATGCTAGTGTCACTTCAAGATCAAAATTAGGGACAAGGTTAGTAGGGCACCCCAGCATTACAGTCAGCAGGGCAAAAGGCACCTTTTCCCCTAAGTTGTCATGTTGCTCTTGGTCAAACCAGTAGCAACAAATAAGAAAGGCCTATTCTTCATGCTCGCATTGGTTTAACTAAAATCAGTTTTGAAGTCAAG
>NW_008825268.1:2161410-2165537 GCF_000699105.1 Pygoscelis adeliae | reverse complement strand
GCAGGTATGAAATCACAAGTGAATGCACTTAACTTAGCACACAGACATCAGTTTAGCTCATCTGAGTTACTGAAGTAGGCTAAATCAATACAAGGCACTTGTAAATGGGTTTAAAAGAACATTCACATGGGGCTTGTTTCAATTTAACAAGTCGTGTTAAGGAGCAATTTTAGTTAAACCCAAGTAAGGTTTCTTTGTTGGCTATCCTTAAACCCTAGATTATGACACTAATTACCAACATAAGAGAGCACAGAGGAAAGCAACCCTTGTATCTCCGAGCAGGGTACCCTGAGTCTCTGCATCAGATCCCACAGAAGATGGATGTGAAACCGGCTGTCAGAACCTCGTATCATAAACCTCCCATTGCTGGGTCAGTGAAACCACCGTCATGCAGTGCCAAAGCACATAAACACCAGTCACATGCTAATGCCAAGAGAGAGCCAGCGACCTCCTCCAGTAACCTCTGAGATGCTGCAAACAGCACAGCTTCCATCTTTGAGGCTACGCCTGTGCCGAGCCAGAAACAGCAAGGCAGCTTTCTCATACTGCTCATGGAAAGACCTCAGACTTGGTTTGGATAGCAACAACAAACAAGCACAAAAGAGTTTTGAAATGACCCTGTGAGGCATAGGCAAACAACAGCCATGCAGATGTCAGTGTGCCACGTAGCACGCAAACTCACCATCCCAGTGGAAAGCAGGAAGGAAGCTGCAATTCCATTTGCCCAGCTCCCTCCTCCCCTCCATAAATCCACGTCTGGCCCTCGAGAAGGTTGTAAAATATGTATATGCTATAATGCTTATCTGAACTCAACCAGACCGAAGGCAGTACCTTCCAGCCCTCCTTTCCTCAGCAACAGAACATTATTTCCATGTCCCATAGTTTCTTTCCTACGACTGGCACAGTAAGGTAACCTGTCACAACCTGTCTCCATACAGACAAATTTTATCTCTTATCAGAAACACCCAAAGAAAAATAAGATGGAGGGCAGCTGTCTCCAGAGAAGGATGCAAGAAAGAAGAAGCGTTATTAAATGGGGATGTTGGAGGATATATGCCCAGGAAGCAGGGGCCCCATTTGGCCCTCCTGCTGCGACAAGCAAGCAATAATCTGCCCCACCTGAGTCCCCTGAGCAGAGAAGCACACAGGCAGCACTGCCACTTCTTCCTCAGAAGAAAGCAGTAAGGTTTGATAGGCCACTGACATAACAGTGATTGCAATTGTATGTTTTTTCTATTTATACCAGAGGCTAAATTAACAGATTAATGTTTACTTCAAGCCACTGCTACCTGCCTGAAGGGGAAATGGAGAAGAATGAAGTCAGCAGAGGTCATAGCTCATTCAACCCATCAGTATAGTCAAATTTGCTCAGCAGAGCTTTGATTACTTTTCCAAACTTCAAGGCTGGTTTGTGGTAAGAATTTTTTTTTTAGAAAGGGAGGAATAAAAGGGTAAAACTAAGGCCATATTAAGGTATTAATAAATCTCTCAACAAGCAAAACTATTATCTTTATTTGGGAAGCTGAATGTTTCTGAATTTTAAATTAAAACCACTCAGCTCTGAACATCTAAAAGTCTTGCTCCTGGATGAAACGGGGGCTGTAGTGAGATTTACCGAGTTCGCGTGGGGCTAAACTGTACAGCCCATGGGATGAAGCCGTTACGCAGTCACAGCCATTAAAATATCCCTCTCAGCTCTTTTTCTAACACACACAGAGGAGGATGCTGGCCTTGCAACCTTACCCTATGCATATCTTAGCTCGATGCCTCCTTTTAAGACATCAACTCTCACTTAAAGATCAGCACTCTCTAAAGTAGAAGAGCCTCTGAGTCCAGCTGTTGCTGAAGCGTTTCATGACTGTCACCCTCACCTGACAGCAGCACTACAGTGCACACCTGGAACTGGCCTGTATCCCCACTTAAGTGTGACTGCCAGAAGCATGGCTACCACAAGTAATAGTTAACTCAGCAGGAGCAAAGAAAACCACAGCAGTGTGGTCACAACAGCACCATTTCAGAACTCCTATGCATTCTGCGTAGGCAAAGCAAAAAAAAAAAAAAAAGGAGACTCAAGTCCTGATCCACCCAGTTCATCTTGTACTTGGAGCATTTCAGAACAATAATCCCTTCCACCCTTGACTGCCTTTGCTGCTCCCCTGACACAGCCTCCGACGGGAGGCTCGGACAGCCTTGCTGACAGCCCGAGCCGTCAGCACTAGTCCAAGCTGGCTGCCTGCACCTGCGTGTTACTGTGAGCAAACACCAGTCAGGGGCAACTCTTGGTAGCAGGGCTTTGACATCTAACTGAAGAGTAGCATACGTCTCCTGTCCCACGGACAGCTTTGCATCCACACACCTTACCTGCCTCCCGCTCCGACTGCCTCACACTGTCACTTCAGACCAATCAAAGTTCATTTTATATGGAAAGCGACTCTTGCGAAGCTAGGTGGGACTGACCAGGGAGTCTCGAGTCCCAGAGAACTCCAGCAGTTCTGTATCAGATGCGCTCCTGTGCAGCCTGTCTGCTCCTTCATCCATAATGCAGTTACAGTTCAGGTGAGTGCTTCTGTTCTGCCATTAGATTGTGGGGCACATACTTGGGTGTTTCTGACTTCCTTACCTCTGTTCACACGATGACTTCCCTTCTTCTAGAGGTCTGCATTTCTATTTTTATGTTCCCCTCAAGGTTACCTTTTCCTGCCAATCCCTGCATTTGCCTCAGCGGCTTTGCAGAGATGCAGGGCAGGTGGCTGAGTGTCTCAATGTTTACAAAGCACACTCACAATCACAGCACGCCTAGCTGCCTAGAACTGCTACCCTTGAACGAATCCCTGTCATCACGTCCATTCCCATGGGGCAGGGCATGGGTAGCAAATGAGGCAGGCCAGAAAGGGTCTCCGGAGACAACTGTAATTGTCGGTCCCTTTTACTTCCCCCCGTCACGTAAGGAAAGATCCTGATGGTAAACTCCTTGCTCCCCATCAGGAACTGCTGTTATCCATGTGCAAATTCAGAAGCAGTGCTCATGTGGGTAAGCTAAGAAGAGTTTTCCTCAGCCTGGAAATCGCAGGCAGGACCTGTCAGCATAGCACTGTAGATGGGTTCAATCTGTTGGAACTTCTTTCACAGACTAACACACAACGCATCCTCATAACAGCCAGCGTTTCCCTTTCACATCCCAACATACGAAGCTTGTGTGATCAAACTCAGTTTCAGATAAACTCTTAATGAATTGCTGCTCACTGCTGGCCCGGCGTCTGCATATCTTGAGGCTGCTGCAGACCCACCCAAGTTAAAACTACCCATGTTGGTTTTGACGAGACTAGTCCCAGTGCTGGCCAGGCTGAGACTTGTGACGCTGCAAGAAACAGGCTTGTGTGCAGGCAAGGAACGAGCAGCCTGGGATGGAGTTGGCCAAGCGGAAGGTGGGAGCACTTGCCTCTGTCAGCCTGCAGGCAGTGAAGGCTACATGACAGTCTCGCTCCTGTGCCAAGTGTTTGGTAGGGCTTCTCTGCCTCCTCCGTCTGCAAGGGCTTCCCTGGAGCTAGATGTAGTAAATAAAACAGTTTCTGGTTCATTGCCTCTGCAGTCCCTCCATATAGAGTTTCTAGGGAATTTCCCTCAGCACCAAATTACATGAAATTGAACAGGCATGAAAATATCCTAGAACACCAATTATTTCCACCATGTAAACCTGGGGGTCTGATCCAACGTTCTCTGAACTCAGTGGAACTTTTGTGTTTGCCATGAATGGCGTCCTAAACCCCAAATCCTTATTCCTATAGGTTGGCAAGAAAAGCTAGAAAAGAGAGCTCACTCTTGGATTTGGGTTTAAATCCAGGTCTGTAAGCATATGCTGCCTTGTAGGCATATACTGCTTTGCAGACATGTGCTGCAAAGCCACTGAAATGCCTTTGCTGAGCTTTGCTGATCTTTAAGTAAAGACACTAAACTTGACACCTGATCCCCAGAGTTTCATACCATTTTGAGCCCTAGACATCAGCAGCCCCACGCTGCTGGAGGCTGGTCCCTCTTCCCCCCCACCAGCTTGCAGCACACATCCCCGCTGCAGGCGGACAGAGCGAACCCACCCCCCCCCGGACACTGAACTTTCTTGTTCAGTAACC
>NW_008825268.1:2157564-2161263 GCF_000699105.1 Pygoscelis adeliae | reverse complement strand
GAGCCGGTAGAGAGGGGGGGGGGTGGGGGCGCGGAACCCACAGAAATTAATGCTTCTTTCATTCCTCTGAACTGAAGAAGATATACTACTGGAGTAGCAAGGATTGTAATTTCTAAAATACCTAGTCAAGACCAGAACTTGGCCTGGGCTATGGAGTATAACCCAGCTCTTTCTTTCCTTTCCAAGCAGGTAGGGAGCTGGGATATATTTTTTCAGCAGTGCTGTTGCTAGAAACTGTACAATTTCTTCCCGACTGTAATGCTTATTGCATTTTACTTTAGTTATAGTGTAGCTCAACACAGATCTGTCTGCCAAAGTTGGATGTTTTGAAATGCCACCCATTCCTGACCCGTGTGATTGAAATGGAGGGATTACTCTGTTCAGATGTTTAACTCCCTGCAAAGCATGTGGCCAGAGAAATCCCTGTGCTGCTAAAGCTCTCGAGTCACTGAAGTCAGGCAAAGCTACTCCATTACTAGAAGGCTTCAGTATTACTGGATTTATCTTGATTGCCCATATTTCTAAAAAGCTAAAGGGTGTTTCACACCTCCAGAACACGGAGAATTTCTTACTTCATAATTGAAAAATGCACAGATAGAGAGAACTACTGCAGAGAAGTGAAAAGGAGAAACTGCCAAGAAAAAGAGAATGAATGGCATTATTATTTTACATGGCATTATCAGGTGACAATGACAGCATACCTGGATGTATTTTATAATGGCATTTAAACTAACATTTGTCAGTGTTAAAAGTTGGATTCCACATCACACCAGATCGTCTCTGAGTAGCATTTTCATACGAAACCCTCAAAATTAGTCTAATTAAAGTAGGCAAGCATTATTGGCTCTGTTGTAGAAGTGGTGATTCACAACAGAAAGCAGCAGAGGTGTAGGTTACCACAGGACTAGGAAGGATTTCCTCTTTCTACTCTAGACCCCAGTCCCTCCTCCCAGTCCACTACCCTTCTTTACCCAGCAGCCATATAATTAAGACCCTGAAAGCCCAGGACAACATGCTTCTCTTTGCGGACAGCATAGTTAGACAGGAGCAATCTGCGGTGTCCACCTTGCCAGGTTATTTAGCCCAAGCACAGGACTCAAGCGGTGTGGTTAACACTATTTCTAAAGCTAGCTAGGCTCGATCCTAGCTCAAGGATCCCTGTACAGAGCCCCACTGCACAGTGTAGACATGCCTTGAGTCAGCTATCATTAGCTGGTATTAATCCTGACAGAGCACCCTAAACACAACATCCTTAAAAGGGCTTAAGTGGGAGTTAGGCACTAGTTAACTAATAAATTAAGGCATGAATTAAATTATCCACTGAAGAAAGTAAAGGGCAATTTAAATTTCAGTTCATTATGAAGCCAAAGCAAGTAAGCCAATTTACACCAGCTAAGGATTTGGCCTAGTTTCTCCTCCCCATGATTTTAAGCCCTGTTTTGTTGCAAGAGAAGCTGCGTGACATGAAGTTATCCTGCTGCGTGACATTGGAGACTCATGTCAAACATTCTGCATATTACTTTCAATAAACTGTTTTAGTCCATTTACAATCCACTATATGGATTTCATAGTTTGTGTGACAATATTGGGGAGCAGGGGGACACCAGCAAACAACTTTCTGTGGGGTCCAGTTAAATTTCCAGTTAAAAACATTTACTAATATATCGTTATTGCAATGAGTTTTTTGTTTAATTCCTTGTCATAATAATTCCAAACAAGGTTGCACATTTCTAAAACTGGAGACAGAACTGAAAACAGTAAAGTGCTTCAAAATAAAGAAAACTGAGCATAAATTGTTGATCCACAAGTTGCAAAGAATCACAGACATTAGTCATGCCATTTAGCATGACAAAAGCATATCCAAATCTTTCAAAGAGACTGTGCAAAATTCTAGCCTTACTGAAATTTAAAAAACAATGTCCCACCGTTGTTACTGAACATAATAAACTCATGAGTATAAATCTCACGGGGCTCAAAATCAGTATTTATTTCTGGTCGTGTACAATATACCTATTTGCCTTGATAACACCTGTGAGCAATCTTCTGCTAGCTGGAGGCAGTTGCTCCTCAGCCTGCAGGTCCCTTATCTGGGATTCCTCGGGGCCACGTCTGCAGCCGTAAGCCGAGGAATGCCTGGAAGCGTTCCCAGGCACTGATGCCAGCTGGCAGGGAGCAGCCTGAATCCACGCTAGTAACTGCCTCCGTGCTCAGCACAGGGTGGCTGTGCACCAACTGCCAGCAGAGATCGGTCTCCCGACTCTCCTCGCTGTCGAATCACGCCTACGATGTCTGAGGCGAGCAGTAGCTGGAATGGGGCAATTTTTTTTCCAGGAGTCTAACAGTGTCCTGGGGGAGAGGAGACAGACATGTGCAAGCAGGCACACTTGCATTTATGGGCGTGGGGGCAGCCACAAGCCTTGGCCCTTCTTTCCATATGGGTGAGGTGAGCAAGGGGAACCCATGGCAGGTCCTGCACCGTGCCCCCGAGGTCTGTGCCAGCACACAGAAGAGCCCTCCTTTCCCAAGGGAAGCACAGCCGTGCTTGAGGTGTTCCTCGCTTTTCTCCTACCCACTGGCCAGTCAGCAAAGATGTGCTGGGATACAGATGCCTCTGTGGCCCACGCAGCTCCGATGATATAGGGAAAGGAGCACTCCTGGGCAGTCACAGAGCCACTGCAGCTTCTTCTACAGGGCAGATAACTCCTGCAGCAGCCCTGCATGCAGAGGGTACCAAAGGGATTTTTAAAACAAATTCCTCATTCTTCTATGTATCCTAGCAACACCTCTCTGAGGTTAGAGATGCGTTGCGTTGCCCACCTGTTGCATAGGAAGCCTGAGGCAAGTTACATACTGCTTTTTTCCCAGTTTGCCCAACTAGTACGAAGCCACAGCCATTAAGGAATATGCCACAATCAGCATACTCCAGTCTCGTCCGCTCAGGCTGGGCGTCACACACAGGCATTCACATCTCTAAACACCATGAACTCAGCAGTGGCTCATGCAGTATGCATGTGGTCCAAGGAAAGGCCTTGCTGACACAGGCTGAGGGCTTTGTGATCAAGGCAATAAAAAGGGGGTGGCCTTAATCCCTGCCGCAAAAATGCTTTATGTGCAGTCACACAGCGCTGAAGGAGCGCAGGCCCTGAGCAGCTATCTAAATAAGATTTCCAAAACCACTGCAGGTCCAAAATGTGCACAGTGAACAAAACTGAAAGAAAATTTGGCTCCTCCCATACCCCTCCCTCCAACCTGATCAAGGTGCAATATAATAATAGCAAATGAGCATTCCTTTTTAAAAAAATCGCAAGAAACTCATTGAAAAGCAACTTTTTTCATAAGAGCTATCATTCTTTTTCTCCCTCCTCTAAAGCACCCCTTAGCATTTTCTATTTCTTGTGGGGGAAAAAAAGAAAATGAAAATGTTATAGAAATGATCACAGAACTTTAAAATTTTGTTTTATAGAACAATTAAAAATAAGTTTAATCAAAACCATAAAAAATAAAACTTATTACAAAAATCTGTTGAAGGGTAAATTTACAATGGATCACTTTCCACACCCCGTGAAGATGGTCATTTCCCTATGATTCTCCTGCTCGTCAAATTAGATTTCCGTTCTTTGGCTATCACTGACCAAATCCTTTCAGCTACAATATGCATTTGTCACTTGAACCTCAGTTATTTTAATTTATCATTTATCT
>NW_008825268.1:2149868-2157534 GCF_000699105.1 Pygoscelis adeliae | reverse complement strand
CCTGCAAAACAAGCAGATAAGAAACTACATATTTTGCTGCTTTTTTGTGTTACTGAACTAATCACTGCTAAGTCCGTTTTACTCTAATATATTGAAGGAATTCCATGGTTGCACAGCCACATGCACGGGAGCCTCTGTCCCCAAGGCCAACAGGGGAGATGAGGTTATCACTGCTCAGTCAAAGATACATCATACACTGTAGATCTCTCTTACTCATCTTTACTCAGAGGAAAATATGGGAAACTTCATAAGTGGTTTTGGCACTTGTGAGTTATCGCTCCTTCCCCAGTCATGAAGATAAATGCCGTAATGAAACGCAGCCATCAGGTATTCTCTATATTTGGAGTACTCAAAGTATGAACAATGATTATGCCCTTTCATTGGATAAGTTAAGGTTGACTGCCTAGCTACCTGGGGAAGACAGGAACGATTTACACTAGCTCGCAGGCAATGAATGGAAGAAGGTGGTGTACCTTCTCCCTCAGCACTGGTTATTCTGCTAATCTCGGAGTGAATAACACGTTCAGTATGTCAAAACTTCCTTTTTACTTTAAGGCTACTTGCCAGCTGAATCTGCAAGCTCAGATGAGTCCAGCTGAGATGGCAGCAGCCACATCATTAGTTCAATGTCTGTTTGTTTTTGACACTTTTGTGGAACCATTGACTAAGTTTTTATAACAATTGAGAAAAGGATTTTTACAGGTAAGATTTTTTGCAAGTGTCATAGGAATTTTAGGACGTGGTCCTGGCCTGCGCTACGCAAACAAAACTCCCTTTTGGGTTGACAGACATCATGAGTGAGAACTGGATCATGTTTTTTGCCTTCATAGCTGTTATTTTTTTCATAGTGTAAGGGAGGAAATTCAAGTATTTGAAGTTACATTTAAATATGAAAACCTGATAGACATATCTGATAATAAAAACACAGCTGTTAACAACACACTGAAAATAATGCATCGGTACTGCACAGGAGGCTGAAACCCTGTCTCTGGTTATGTCTGAGGATAATCTGCAGGTGAGAGCAGCTTCTTCATTTGTTTAACACAGGGAGTAGTGTTTATATTTGCATATTGTGCAGTACTGGGCAGAAATACCCTCAGGATCCCATCATCCAGACACTGCACAAATAAGAACAGAACTTCCTAAACTTCTGTGAACAAGGCATAAGCCCTGGAAAGACAGTTCTTCACATGCAGGGCAAGAGTTATGCTTATCTTTTACTCAAGCGGAAGAGATTCACCATTCAAAGCCAATCTCTCGAAATCTGCAGTGGACTAGAAGCTTGAAGGATGCAAGCTTACAGGGGCTGCTTCATCTTAAATTTAATAACAAATCTCTCGTCGTTTCTCATGTAAACATGGAGCAATTGGTAGACACAGGATAGGTCCAGACACATCTGATATATCAGAGCCTTGCAACATCACCAACTTCCACATCCACCAGTTATTTTTATGCAGCTACTAATGCTAAGGATGTGTTAGGAAAATAAATTAAGTATTAATATGCTCCAGGGAGAGCATTTGCAACAAGAAGCAGGTTGTGGGTTAAAATAGCCAGGTGCATCTTAACCAGTATACAAAATGGTCAAAGAACAGCTGCTGAAGAGACTCATAAGGCCCTGGCACACGCTATCTAGAAAATATTGAGAGTATTTTGAAGCACGCACTGGCTCATATCCAGCACCCAGAAGCTATTTTAAGTGCTCAGAGGAGAAAAGCTAGTGTTATTAGGGCACTTGTCTTCCAAGAGACAACAATACATTTTGAGCCAAATAATGCCATCAGAGGGCTTTGTAAACACCTAAATCAGATGAAGTGGCTGTGATGATCTCATGTTAGGAAAGATTCAGAGGCTGAGCTAAGGCAGGTTTTCTTACGACACTTGAAAAGAAAGTCAAGCTATTCGCTGGGCGGTTTTGGTGCTATGCGTATCACGTAAAAGCAGCTTCCAGCAAGAATCTCTGGAGTCAGATGAACTGCCTATTGGCGCAGGGCAGCTGGTAAAAGAAGAAAATCTTGAGCCGGAGCCTACACGATAAGGTTTTTTTACCTTACTGCACAGCAAAGCCATGGCTAAATAAGCACTGAAAATACAACCCTCACTTCCTGGCAGAACAACAGCCTCAGACTCAAGAGGAAAGGTTCCAGTCCTCCTCTGGCCTTTGCCTCACCTCACCTCTCTGTCTCAGTTTCACCCAGCCTAATGTCTTTTACAAAGCATTTCGAGACCACAGACAAGAAAAAATATACGAAGAAACAGATACTACTATTATTACCCAATGCTATGGCTCTGTATTATGTGAAGGTATAGACAGTCACAATGAACACCCTAAATCAGAAAGATGGGAAGATATGTGGGAACAGAAGAGGAGGAAATTGGATTATGACAGTGATAGAGAGAAGAGTAGTAGATGGCAGGGATTTAGAGACCTTGGGAAGCACTCTGATATCAGCATGATGGTCTCAGTAAAGAAAATTGTTAAAAATATGACCAGAAGAAAGAGCAGGATCAGAAAGAGTCAGCCAAAACTGTTTTATTTTGTAAAATATTTCAAGCCTCCTTTTCCCTCCTGTTTTTGAAAGCTTAGCTGTACAGCATGGCGAGGCTTGAACAACAGGGAACTGTAAGCACTTGTGTGCCACTGAATACTGTGACACGAACAAAGCAGAGAGTGAAGGGTGCCTAAATATAGTTCAGAAGGCTCCCATCTCTCTGTACTCAGGTTCAAACTCCTCATTCAGCTCAGGTCAGTGATTTTTCAGTCAGCGTTTAGCCACTAGCAGAAATAAGGCCATTCCACAATCACCAAAGCTTAGGGTAGAAATGATCATAGCTGATGAGAAACCAGATATAAATAAAATACTACCAGTGAACTCCCTAAAAAGAGTTTGCCACTGCCAGCACTTTATTAAGTTACAGTCCAGTGATATTTAGCCAGTTTTTAATCTCCCAAACCACTGACTGTCGATTCTCAGCTGGGAGAAATGAAATGTTGATCTACCCACATTGTGATCCAGCCCTGAATTTACAGATGAACGTAAAACCATGGACTTGGCTTACATTTTGTCTCAAGAAAATAAGCACTTTTCTCACTATATATAATACATTGTTTTTGCTTAGAAAAGGAAGTTCTAAAATTAAATACACCAAAGATACAGTCTCCCCCTCCCATCCCCTTCTCTGCCCCCACCCCCTCCAGTGCAGCAGCAATGGTGACACAGAGCAGCAAAAGCAGAGGCAGGGGGGATGCTAAAGCTAAGCTAACATGGCAGAAAACATGTAACACCTGAAGCAACATACATGCAATAACCAAGGATCACAAGGAAACGAACATGCTCATGTTCTCGAAACTAAGAAAAAAGTTCATCTACTCTTTCAACAACTATTTTTGTTTCGAATATGCTCTTGGCATGAATTCCATACACAGCCTTTGATCAGTACTGAGAAAAGTACAGTTGTGAACCAAAAAAGGAATGAAATTAAGTACCAACGAGCGTCTCAAACAATGTACAACTGCCAGCCTCTCGTGGTACTTCTGTTATTTGCAGAACGCAAGTGATTGAGGGCACTGGGGCAAATATTCAACAAGTTCATTTTTCTTCTTGCGACTAATCCACCACATTTGCAAGTTCCACTTACCCGTCAAGTTCTTCAAGCCAAGTTCCCTGAGTCCAAAGTTACCATCCTTTCTGTAGTTAAGAAATATTGCCAAAGCATATCGCTCTTCATAGAGTTTGGTCCCACGAACAATGCGCAGGTTCTCCAATGGCAGGTACTCAAATTGATTCAAAGCCACCAAAACATACCCTGTGACTTCTCGGATAGACTGAAAGACAAAAATTAAACAAACACATTAGAAATGGTCCATTTTAAATTGTTCTGAATTTCTCATACAGTGGATGCTTTAGTATGAGATGCTGGTACCCAAGAAAAAAACTCAACAACTTTGGAAAACAAATTCTGTTTCAACTTACTGATTTTAACCACATTTCTGTTTCAGTTTAACTGAGTTTATTAGAGATACTGGTTGGAAAACTAGAAAATAAAGAGGTAGACATTCTTTTCAGTTTTATTAAACCTGAGCACAAATTCACAGTAAGTATTAAAGATGCACGAAAGGATGACTTCACACAACTCAAAGCAGGTCAAAGGCCTCTGCAGGCCATGAGCAGAATCCACTGGGGCAACGCCACAGTTCAGATAAGACTGTCTGCCTGCAAGTAACTCTGTGGTACAGGATATTCCAGGGTGAGACTGAAGGGACACAACATGGGGTAAGAGACACACCTCTGGAAGAGCTCACCATCAAACAGGAACGGATGGTAGAAATGGGGGGCAGGTTTGGAAAAGTAAATAAAGACAAAGCACATATGTATTAACACCCATTTTTGTACTTCTAAATGAAATCAATCACTGAACATTTACAAAGATTCCACTTCAAGTTTCATTTGGAAGTGCTGGAACCATACATGCTAGATATCCCAAACTTTGATCAAAACTGGTATCAAAATCTTTAGCAAAATCATTGCTGCATCTTTGGGTTGGCTGAAATCTTTGTTTGGTTTAGATGAACTACTCAATAACCCCCTTGCTTATAACTCAGGAATTGATTGCCTGGGTTGTAAAGGGAAAAAACACCCCAAAACTCAGTAACTAGAAACAGCTTTTCGAAGTCCAAAAGATTAACAAAACTAAGATGTTTTTAGAAAGAAAAGAAGATTTAAAAGTATGCTTTTTTAGAAAACAAAATTCATTCTAAGCAATTTAAATAAATGGCCTAGAAATCTGCAAACGCCTTTGAAAAGTGTCATTTCAACACTCACATAGAGCCCCACCATCCTCAGCAGGACTTCGCACAGGCTGAGGGATGCTCCTGCCCAGAGCTGCTTCCAGAAACAGGACCTCTCAAATACGGTTTTCAAATCTCACCTAATTCCATGTCCGCAACAGGCTGCAACCACTGTATACACATATATTTATGTGTGTATGTATATTTAATGGACAGAAATTGATATAACTACTTGTGTGCCTAAGTGGATGCATGCACTTTTTTCTTCCCTCTGGCAACATCAATACCTTAAACAATACACAGAAAGAAAAATTCTGCTTAGAGTAACGTGCACAGATTATAACTAACATGATGGGGACTCCAGTCAATATCGTAATAAAAACAAACAGGCAAACAATAGCAGGCTTTGAATTAAATGTGTTGTGTATGTATCATTAATAAAGAAAGGCAACATGGATTTGCAGCACAAAGGACAGGCTTTTGCTCTGCTGGTTCAGCGCTGTTGCTATGATTTCATACGTAAGTGTGCAAAAGCCTTTTAATTAGGTTTATAAAAGTTCGTAAAGTTATTAGCAAGTGTGGCAGTATACATAAGGAAGGATTTATATGCCACAAAGTCTAGGCACTAGCTCTCCTTCTAAAGTCAAACGCCTGTACTCAGCTGAAGCTGCTGGAACAGCTCAGCTGAAGCTGCTGGAGCTATTTCAAGACTTGCTTGGCATCTAAACAGAGCACAGTGTCATTACAGGACTTTGATGAGAACCCAGTGAGTTGAGCTAGGTTGAGAAGTACAGTTCAGTAGCTCAATATTAAATGTAGAGCTGCATTATACCCTGGGACACTGATTCCATTATAATCAGAAGCTTTCCAGCACTTTCATGATAGTTCTTTGCTTTCAGACATTTCAGCTTAGCCAGTTTGGTCAGGAATTTGATTTTCATCGTACACAAAAATTTCCTTAAGATGGCTTTTTTATCCTCTCTTCAGAATTTAGGAAATATTAAAATTATACTCATGGCTTCAGTTTCTCCACTGATATTCTAGGGATACTGTGATTGCTGTAATTAATTTAAAGGGATGTTTAACTTGGAATTGAGTTGAAAAGAATTAAAAGCAGTTCCAAAACTGCATCTAACCAAGTCCTCCCTGCCAATTTTTGTCACTTATAACCATGTTTTCTATTTTTAGGGTATGTCTTGTTTACTGCCGTACAGCAAGTCCACCTGAAAGGGCCCTAATTCACCATGGCACTGAAATTACATACACACCCCCTCACCAGCAAATCTTCAATCCAAATTAAATTAAACAGGAGAAAAGGACAAAGTTTTGTTGTTGATAATTGTGAACTGCCACCCCTAACCCAGAATCCTTGGTATTTTGTTTGTTTGGTTTATCTGACCGAAATGACAAATTATGGCAAATATTTTGACAAGAGCTAGAGGGTCCTTTCCAGTCCCATGGCTTCCATCAGTTGCAAGACCTTTTTATTTGCTGGAGAAACTGCCATGTTAATCCTTGCAAAACAAAATGATGAAAATAAACCAAAGGGTTTCTAATTTACTAGAACGTATCAACCTGACCGACCAAATCTAATGGTCTGTTATATTAATTTGGGGGTTTATTTTTTAATTCAAATTTGAATGAAAAAGGCAGAGCAATAACATGTTTTGCAGGATGGTGTGTTTTCTGACTGGTCCAGCTTGAAAAAACGTACTGGGAGTGCAGTAGCCAGCTCAGGTTTTGGCCACTCCTGGCCAACACTGTCACTTTGCCAGGAGTTTTGATGTGATTCTTACTGAAAATGGACATCTGCCCACTTGGAGCTCACTCCAAGCCCTGTTGGAGTCACTGCAAAGACACCTGTTGGCTTCCATGCAGACTCACAAATCCTCACGCCAGAAGGGATCAGCCAGTCTGATCCTCTGCAACTCATGCCAAGGTTAGGCTTAATTTGAACCTTCCATCCTTTGTATACAAGGATGAACGCTTTCCTGTTCAGGTATCCTGAACTCAGGTATAAGCTCAGATATCATAATGTTTTATTTTATCTGCTTTTGCTTCAGCATTAATCTGTGTCCCACCAAGAAGGTGGAGTGGCTCACAGCAGTGGCAGTTTGAGAGTCACCTCCTACTTTGATTCTCCTGCTAGGGCTGGAGGTCCTTGCAAAAATACGTTTCCCATGAGTCAGTCCCTCAGGAAAGAAAAAGGGAGACAAGGACACAAATAACTGCATTTCTGTTCCCATGACCTACAACTGGAATGGAAAGACACAGATTAATTGCCAACAGACTTAAAGCTGAAAGTTTCCAATAGGGAAAACCAAATGAACTCTGGCAACCTCCAGTCTTGCTTGCTGACCATTTTGATTTTGTGGGACTCCCCCCGCCTCCATTACAGCATTATTTTGACTGGGAATTCCAGGCCAGCATGATCCTACCTTCCCTTGTCACCTGTCCAGCTCTTCAGATATGACCTGTCATGTGAAGAAGCCATCGAGTGAGGCAGTGACAGACTCAGGCTCCCATAGCACTCCTGCTACTTCGGTAAACGCATTTGGGCTCCCCAAAGTTGTTTGGGTACGGCAACGGGAATCAGTGTATAGATTTGAATGAGGAAAAGGCTGAAACTCCCATGGTCCCTGTCGTGGTTTAACCTCAGTCGGCAGCTAGGCACCACGCAGCCGCTCGCTCACTCCCCTCCTACCCGGTGGGATGGGGGAGAGAATTGGAAAAGCACAAGTGAGAAAAACTCATGGGTTGAGATAAAAACAGTTCAATAATTGAAATAAAATGATAATAATAATAATAATATGATGATGATAATAATAATACACAAAGCAAGTGATGCACAGTACAATTGCTCACCACCCACCAACC
>NW_008825268.1:2148982-2149689 GCF_000699105.1 Pygoscelis adeliae | reverse complement strand
ATAATAATAATAATAATAATAATAATACATCGGTGCGTTATCAACTTTGTTCTCACCCTAAATCCAAAACACGGCACTGTACCAGCTACTAGGAAGGAAATTAACTCTATCCCTGCCGAAACCAGGACAGTCCCCATTGCAAAGGGACAAGGGACGCTGTTCATTGAGCCCTCCGAGCAGAAGCCTGGCCGTTTGAAAGCAGATGAGGAGACACCTCTGAGGATTCAAGAGCCAAAGGTGTCTGCTCCTCTGGCTGGGCCTGTTAGGCATCAGATCCTGAAATAAGAAAGGGCATACTTCTAGCAGGAGAGAAAAGTAGTGGGGAAAAAAAATAAAATGTATTCATCCTTGACAAATCTAAAGCCTCACGAGCTGCTTTAAAACCACAACAAGCCACAGGATTCAAGTCTGATATATTTACCAGAGAAAAGCTCTTTATCTACATTTTCAGGCAGGAGATGAGTACTTGTGCTCCACAGCTTGCTGTCCTTGAGGCCCAGCGCTGCCCAGCACCCCAAAAGCAGGCACGGTAGCCTATAAACCAGTCTCCTGCTGGCCTCTACTTTCCCTGACACAGCCAATTTATTGTTTTTAAACCTAAAAACACATTACGCTTTGATGACAACAGACCCAATGAAGGCCGTATGCCCTGAAACTCCTCATGCCTCGAGGCGCTGCCCTGCCCCGGGGGGCTGCGGCACCTCAGG
>NW_008825268.1:2136178-2148954 GCF_000699105.1 Pygoscelis adeliae | reverse complement strand
GCTGCCCCCCGCGGGGGGCGGGGGCCAGCCACTTTGGAGGGTGCGGGTGGGCGTGCACAGGGCGAACAGAGAAACAGGGTCCCAAAATGACACCAAAAATAAAAGGGTTATTTTCAGAGGTTCTTTTTCAGGTGATGAACTGTAAAAACGAGCTCTAGACAACCCATTCCCTTAATTACAACTAATATTAGCTGAGCACAGGTAAAGCATTTTAAGCTCCCAACAGCAAAGGCAGAATTATCCTGTCAGCTGGGAGTAAAAGGCAAGATTGTTCCTTGCCATCTTAAATTGGCCTGCGGCTCGAGTCAAACAAATCTCAGTGAAATGGAGCAAAATAACAGTGAAAACTTCATCATTCTGCCCTGAACAACAGATCCATGAACAATTAGGGTAGCTGATGTTTCTCATAAACACTACCCAGTCTTCTTAACATCTGTCGGGGAAGGTTAGACTGTAGCTAAGGCATCGAAGAGAGCTGTATTGTGGGTTTTTATTTCAGCTGCAGACATGTTATTTATCCAGTCACTGGCCCTGATCCGGCAAAGCCCTTGCTGCCTCATCTGACTGGACACACATCCCCTGCACAGGAGTCGGAGCAACAGCAACCTGCTGCGGGGGTCAGCCCACGCTTGTGGGACCCCAATTAATTATCTTTTAGGTTAATTTTGCCCTTTTCCATAAAAGCTAAATATGCTTCAAGTCTGCTTTGATCTCACTTTGAAAGCACCAATAAACACAAGTGCAGGATGTGAGGATCACCTGATAAATGAGTGTGTTTAATTCACAGACACAAAAAAAAAAAAAAAAAAAAAGGCATAGCAAATATGTACTCAGTATATTCACTCGAGAGACAAAGACAAAAGCCTTTGCTTTTCCAGCACTTGTTTGCAGTGAGACAGAGGTACTTTGGTCCCCAGGGAAAGTCAGGGTGCCACCCCCAGGGGTATAAAGGCAGGCAGCTACTGGGAAAAAATTGGGGAGGCACAGGGGTTTCCTTAGGGAAGGGGTTTCTTCTTCTTCCACAACAAGGAGGAAAGTAGAAAGGGCAAAGAACTTTAAATTAGATATACAGAGGGAATAAGCCAAGTGGACACTTTTCATCCCATCTGTTGCAAAGACAGTAATTTCTATTATCAGGGGATATCCATTTCACAAGGCAGCGGCAAGGCTCCTCGTGTGGCTCAGCTGCCAGGAGATAACAGACGTCTCCTGACTCTGATCCAAGGAGCTAGGCTGACCCTCCAATGTGAACTGTGCGCTTTGTCGCAATACATTAAATCCTAAGAAAGTCAGATTTCTAAGTGATACAAAGCGGAAAATACTTAAGTGCATTGTCCTTTTTTCCACCTTAACGAAGGTTAACATGCTGCAGCAAAGTCATGACTAAAATAACGAATGTGAATAGTTACCACCATGTCATCTCCTTCAGAAACTTTTCGCAGCTCGAGTTGACTTGAACAGAGCATTTCACATTTTGCTTTTTGATCAATTAAAAGGTACACATTTATATCTGGTTAGAAATGTGCAACACCCAACTGGCCAAATTTGTTTCCTGTTTTTATTATGAGGAAAAACCACAATATTACAAAGACAACACTTGCTTAACTTTAAACAAGTTCTCAGGGCAATCATAATATTCACCTTCACAAAATTCAGTCGAGCATGTTTGTGAGTGTGCTGGTAACCTAAACCACCATCAATTAATTTTCATTATTTTTTCATACATTTTCACCCATGCAATGCAATACATCTTTCATTGTCACAATTAAAAAAATAGCGTTTACTGAATAACCACAAAGTGGCCTCTAAGCAGCTACAGCACTTGCAACGCTAACTTTAAGGGAAATGCTAATATCCAAAATGTGGAAATAGCTAGCCTATTGCAATTTATGCAGCTCAATTAGCTGTTTTATGCATTGCTCATTGATGGTTATGAATTTTTAATGACACGATAAACTGGGATTTTTCAAAGGAGTTCAGGAGATGTATTTACGGTATTCAAGCACACGGCTGTTGCCAGCTTCTCTCAAAGCCCCATCCATAACCATGAGAAATACGTAGTACATACTGACATTTCTTATGCCTAAGAGGACGCTCCATTTAGAGACAATGTCAAAGCTAACACAGAGCATGCACGTAAGGAATTTTGTTCCACAGCGAGCTCGTGCCTCGTCTCCTTCCACGCTGTGCATCCTTCAATTACGTCAACACTTGTGAAATTGTGATGTTAAGCCCTTCTGAGCACCAGCAGTTTTTCAGATACGCTGTACAAGCTTCAGTAAAAATCCCTCAAGTCTGAGCACCCTGATGAATAGCAGAACATAGATTGCGAAAAACATTTTTCTGGTGCCTGATCCAGAAGCAAGCAGTGTATTGTAACTAGAATTGCCTTGGCAGCTGCAGAGAATTTATTGTCCAAAACACTGAAGTTGCAGTTTAGATTCAAATTTGTTACCAAAAAAAGAGGAACTTCTGGTAGTCTTTCAGTTTGCTTTAAGATCTATTAAAGGCAAAGGAAGGGCTTGGTTGTAATTGTGTTAAGAGCTGTACCTGAGGAGCCTTGTGCTGCTGCATGACTGCAGAATCGAACTGTGATTCGGTATTTAAGACAGCTGGTAGAAACTTAAAATCATACTCTTGTCCTCACAGACATCTAGTCATCTTTGGTAATATGCTTACAAAATATTACTAATATCCTGAGCAGCAGGTCAATGGATTGAACATAGCATTCAATTTCCCCAAATTTAAAGTAGCAGTCAGTTAGATGCATCTTTTGTTCAAGCTCTTGGAAATTTGTAAGTGAAGATTTGGCTGCATAATTTATAGAACCCACCTTGGGAGTTGTTGAACTAAAGTTTTGTTTTCTGAATGGTTGGTCGTTACATTTCGTTATTCCAAGAGTGGGACTTTTCATACATTAAAATGGGACAATTAGCTGTGTAGTTATTAATTTACAGAGTTTGATGTAGAACTCACACTGTTGCATACATGAGGCAAGTTAGGCTGAGTCTGAGCTAATATACGTTACAGAAGGGTCTAGGGAGATCTTGGAGGCAAAACAAATGCCAGTCTAGAATCCATTAAAATGCAGATCAATGCCCAAATCTGGCATTTGGAAAGGAAGCCCCATTAATAATACATAAGTGATGGTGATGGACAAAAACATGGGGAGCCATTGAAATGTGTATCTTGACTCATTTTGCAAAGTATTGCTGGGAAAATAACGTGGGTCACAAAAAAAACCCCAAACAAACAAAATAATAAAATAATGTAGGAATGGGAACATTAAATAGAAATAATAGGCAAATAACAGGACCAAAAAGAACCTTTTGCTTTCAGATTTTGAAATACAGATCCTAAAGATGTATCCAAGTATTCTTCCTGTTGACTGAGTTAGACTTAAGCTCAGGTGTCAGCTTGCACCATGTTTCTATGCCTATTTTGCAGTTAAAAATATCATATGAATAGAGAAACTGATCAGGCTTACATCAACATCTGAGAGCCTTCCCAATGTTTTCTGCCTAAAACATAATTCCTCTGTTTGTGTATCTGCTTAGGAAGTGTCTAACTTTCAGGTACACAGGCTGCCTGAGTGCACACAATAAATACTAAGCGGTTTATGTTGAGCAACATTATGACCCAAAGTCTGTACTCTGTAACAACCCAATCTTCACAGCTAACATCTTTCTGTCCTGAGGAAAGCTATGGATGACTATATATTTAGCAAGTCAATAAGAATTTTGACATTATATCTGTAATACCTGATTGGCCTTCAACATACTTGCAGAGTGGTTTCCAGGAAAGTTTATTGTATCATCTCCCAAGGGAAAACTTAGTCATAAATTAGATTGGAAAGACTAAAATGAGAGCATTATGCTGTTAGAAAATGCTTTACACCATTTGGGCTGCTTAGTAGTAGCTAGATTTTGCAGAAACTCAAAGCACATCAGCTTATAGCTGCCCAGTTATAGAATTTCCAACAGGAGAAATTGATGCCTTTTGCTTTCTCTGCTTTTGGGAGCTTCAATCAAGTAAATCATGGTTTCTTTCCAGGCAACATAAAATTGCACAAACTGCTACTTCATAAACAAAATAATATCAAAACTCTGGAAGGATTTTAGGAAAGTAATAACCATGGGAAAACACATTCCCTTTTATCAATTTGCCTTAGACAGCCATAGCCTATGGGAAGCTGTGAGCACATTCAACCGTCTCCGGACGCTTTCACCAGGAAAAACAAAGTGAGGGCTGTCTTCTCAAACCAATGCCTGAAACTGCTTTGGAAAGGCAGCGTGGGGCAGCAGCACTGCATTGGGATGTCTGCGTCCGCTATCGGCTTTGACGTTTCTTTTTTGTAGTTAGACGGTATAGTCATCTGAGCAGAGGTACCTTCCTAACAACACAAGGAGCCTTGATCCCAGTTGTTACCTTCACTGCACAATGCTTCACGGTCGTATTTATGCAAAGCGCTGACTGCGCTGCCACAGGCATCCAGAGATGTCAGTGGACTGAACCGAGTTGGTATATTTATTTTAGCAAAACAAGATATCATCTACAAAAGAAAAAAAAGCATTCGGTTCCTCATTGTTGTTCTTATTTGTGACACTCTAAATCCCCATGACATTTTTGCTTGTGTCTAAGCTGAACTAAGTCTTGGGAGGCTGCTTACTTGGTCCTCCAGATCACAAAACTGGTTGGAGCACGCCAGGGAGCCCATCCATGCCCAAGTCTCCTTCCCATGGAAAGAAAATGGAAGAGGAGAAGGAGGAGCAGGACTGGTGCTCACAGTCTCTCCCAGCTCAGAAGCACTCCTGGCTTCTTCAGCTTACATGCAGCCTGAAACAGCAAGTGGATGAAGTTTTGCACAGGGAACAAAAAGGATGTCTTTCCCACGATGGTTATGAAAGGTCAAGAGTCTGATCAGAAGTCAAATGCAAGAATACACGACAAATGCAGTGCAGGCTGTAACAGAATTACACACCACTGTAAGCAAGCTGCCTGCGAAGATCCTAGGAATGTTTTGTGGGCATTTAACAGTAGAAGGATGTTTTATTTGTTTATTTACTAAACGATGAGTGACAGGCTTTGTACATCAGACATTGTGATTTCTTTTTTCCTAGTGCACAGCCAGGTTAGTTGGTATGAATTACTGGCAAGTCTATAGTTAGCCAGATAAATTAAATGTGTTTATTAAAATTTCTCCACCATCTATGGTGGAAGCAATGGGAGCCCTTGGTTGGCATGATTCCCACTCCTTGGAGTGCTGCAGGATGAATTAGACATCCCGGAGATCTGGTCCAAAGGTGGACCTGAACAACAGGAATTTTATATTTTTCTATTCAAACTGCAGATGAAGGTGTCAGGCCACTCCTGAAAGCAAAAAGCTGTTTCTATTTCTGAACACAGGAACTGACTACACATAGTGAAAATGTGTTAACCTTGCCAAATTTCAGCTAAACCACCTCAGTCTGGGCTTTTGTTTTTTTGCCAGAACCAAATGGCTGGCTGTCCAATCCTGAAAAAGCAGTTAGCTTATTTTTGGGGAGCTTTGCTTTCCTTTCCCAAGAAAATACTTTCTTAAAAACATACTTTCAGTTTGTTTCATATGTGCAACAACCACTCTTTAATGAGTATTTTAAATGCATTTCCTGGGAGGAACTGACTTTATTGGCACTCTAGGACATTCTTGCACACATAAATTAGTGAATATTAGAGGAGTTGTTGACTATTTCATTGAATTGTTTCATTGAAGAAGAGAATCTTCATCCAAATATTGGCTTTTAGCAACTCTTATTTCTAGCTGAGCACATACGAATACACCATCTGAGCTCAACATCACACCTACCTATTGAAACTATTTCAGCCTTTGTAACTCTAATCTCTTCAAGAATAGAAACCCTGGAGAGATTCATTAATCGCTGGCTTTTGATTAGGTTTATTTCCATTAAGATAAAAAGTGAAGAGGCTTCTTGTTGTTTTTAAAGCTGCATTTTTGTTTTGTTTATCTAGAAGCTGGAGAATAGCTCTGTTATTCAGGCTTTAATAGATTGTTAAAGTCTCCTTCAAGGATAGATCCATAATTTATAAGACGTGAGCAATTAGTAAATGCATCTGATTTTCAAATTCAGAGGTATTCTTCAGAGGACATGTAAACTCCAGATTTTGAGATTATGCAGGGTGCCACCAACCAGGAAAACAACCTTTAATCTGCAGTGACTGAACTAACCATAAGATAAGATTTTTCTCTGCATTAATTCCACTACTTTTCTTCAAGGGGGCATGTTAAAAACTTCTCCCACTGATTACATTTTCTGAACCGAGCAAGATGCACAATCTTACAGGAGATAGGAACTTTTTTAATCATGTCCAGAACAAATATACCATTGTTCCTACATGCAATTATTGAAACAATGAACAAACTGTGGTTCCCTCAAGGTTCACAAACAACATCTTTTTTGTTTAAATTATAGGTGAGTTTATGGAGGGGGGGTGTTGGAAAAGTTCTACATAAAATTATTTCTCTCTTTTCCAGGAACATGACTAGAAAAAGTGGTTTGCTCTTGATATAAAAATTCTAAAAAGCTTAAGAATTAAAAGTCCAGAAGAAACAGTAATTTTATGAAGGGAAAAGATGGGGAACAGGGCAAGAGATCAGAGAGGAAAGGGGAACTGCTTGTGATCAGGAGCAGAGCAGGACAGAATGTGTCTTTCCTAACGCAGGGCAGATTCAGGCAGTCGTCATTCTGGCATTATCTAATTTCTGAGTGCTTGAGTTTGCAATCTTACTGCTTTATTTTCATACCATTTTGTTCTTTTTTTAGGGGAAGCATGGCAGGAAAAGTGTAATACTCTGTACAAGATATAATTTCCTTCAATACTTATCACCAGCAAATGATTGGACAAGCAATCTTTTTGCCAATGGCTTAATTAGAGGAAACCTCTATATTTAATAATGTTCTTTAATGTACTGAACCGCACACAAGAGCTTGTTGAAGCAGAAAAAGCAGAGTGATTATTGTCATAGCTAAGGATGGAAGAAAGGTTCAGTCATTAAAGTCATCACAGAAACGATGTTATTAACTATACAGGAATGATCTCAAAGGAGTTCCCAGCTGATTGACAATGATAAAATAATGCAGCAAGCTAAAAAAAGAGCCTTCTCTCCTCACCTGTTTTTATTAATACCCTTATTACCTTTCCCTGAAAGACAGCTTTTCAAGAGCTATTATTGTACTTAATACTAAATACAACTAACCATGGCAGATTTTGAATTACATCTTCTGAACCCCTAAATGGAGGGTCCTCACCAGTGCATCCCTCAGCTGGGATGTGCCCTTCAGCAGGTTAGTGGCCAGACCCCAAAAAAGTCACAATCCACTTGTGACCCTGAGATGCTGAGCGCTGCACCCAAGTGAGCCAGGCTGTGTCCGGAAACCACAGAAAGAGCAAAGTCTGGGCTGAGTGGACTGAACTTGTCCACTACTGCCTCCTTAACCCCACTGACCAAGTTGGGGACGTATCCTCCCTCGGGAAGAGGATCCCAGGAGTTGAGTGGTCATCCAAGACCCAAGGCCAGGCTTTAGCATACCCAGCAGAGATTTCTCTTCAAACAAGGGCCTGCTCTGCCCAAAGTTGGCAGCCGGCTGTTAGCTTGGCAGTGGCCTTAAAAATGTGTCTGTCATTCAATATTCAGGGTCACAAGGAAAGAAAAGACAGCTCAAGAGAGAGAGAAAAGGGAGCGCTCAAGGACCCAACTACCTCACAAGGCCAGCAGTGGTATTTCATAGATATTAATCACTTTACAGCCTGTAAACTATACAGAAAGTGCCAGCTGTTGTGAGCTAGGACCATCAAAGGTCAGATTATCATGAAATAATTATACGAGAGGCTGCTTTTACTTAACATATAATTGCTGAACCTAAGCACACTCCATATAACCAATAGGAAAATGAATTATTTAAATACTCTTCTTTTAACAAATAGTATTACCATTTTAATTATACCAGTATTAATTTAACTCTAAAGATTGCCTGAGGATTTTGCAGAATTAAGTTTTGCCACTCTCGAGTTCTGAGAAATTTCAGATCTGCTGCAGGACACACGTGTCTGTCTGTATGTATATAGAGAGTTTTTATATGTATTTACAAATATACATGTATGCAAAACAACAAAAAAGTGTGTGTGTGTGTATTCCTGCAGAATTTCTTGCCTTCAGATATTTTGGGAGTCTAAAAATGCAATCCTTTGGTAGTTTTCTCACTGAACTGCATGCTGCTGTGAAACAAGAGAAAAATCCTGACTAAAATAACAGTTTTTTCTCAGTTGAGCAAAACCAGCTCTCATTCTCACAGCATCCAGCCTGACTTTAGGGCTCAATCGGCAGGTATAATATCAGGCTAAAATTGCAGGCATTTCTGGCTCCAGAGGACTTTTATTTTTTTCTTTTTACCCAATTCTCTTCTACTTGTAGCAACCAGTGCTTTTGAGAGCCAATTGGGAAAACAGAAGATGGCAGGTCAGGGGTATTTTACTCCTAGAGATGGAGCATATAGTCAGTATACTCAGCACCAGCCCCCCCGTATCCACACACAGTATTTCCTGAAGTACCACACCATTTCCAGACCTTGCAGCCAGACAACTACTCTCTCCCTATTGCTCCACAGCCTGTTTACCCAATTATTTTTCTCCTCCCTCTTTTCTCACATGGCCCTAGACAGAAGAGACACTTTAATTTCTAATAGCTCCTTATTCCCATCTGCTCTGAATTTCAGTTACTTTCTTGCATGGTCCCACGGACCGAGGGCTGTGTTTGCCCTTGCCTCCTGACCCACGCTTCCCAACCTGAGAACTCCCTACCAGATGCACCAAACACACCTTTCAGGCCTCAAAAACATCTTACTGAACAAATAAATCCATTCAGTTTTATTGAATTAATTCAACAATTGTATTTATTGAATAAATTTATTTTGAGAGCATTAAGTTGGACGGTGTAAGTCCTGATCCTTTGATGTCAATAAACACTATTTCACAGGCTTTGAATCATGTCCTTAATTGGTCAGGGCATGCCCCAAAAGATCATTTGGTCATACAACAACCTTGCATAGATATTTCCAGGATGTCTCAAAACCAGCCTTTTCTGTCCCTTAAACCCGTGAGATACGACGGACTTGTTATGTGCAGACTGCACCTCACATGCTTCAACATTTGGAAAAGTTTATATATGTGGCAGGAGTGGCTCATGTTTAGCTCTGTGACTCACAGATGTAGCAAGATATTTACAGTCTTTTTCCTAATGGGTTTCCATGGATGGCTGACCTTTCAGCTGAATACTTTAGCATCCTACTTTGCCAATGTCTGTTACAGTACTTTCCTATCCCTATTTGACCCTGTCAGTCCATGAATATTTGATACTAAAGTATTACAAACCGCAGGATAAATTCTGTCCAGGATGCAACCCTCGCAGACCTTAATGACATTTGCCAGTGTGAATGTTAAAGGCCTGTCATTGCAAGAGCTTTGGGCTTTGCCTTCTGTTGAACCACAGCTTGAGAAAGAAGGAAACTGTCACCTGCCCACGCCTTCTCAAAAGCAAAGGGTTTTTTATTTTACTTGACATTTGCTTGTGTGTTGGCACTGTCCTTTAGTTCAAACTGCTTCCAGGTATTGACAGCAATTAATACACCATTTGAGATTTTGTTTTGCTACTACTAAACAAGCTAAATTCAGCTTTTCTATTCTCTTCTTTTAAAGGCTCTCTATTCCCTTCCACCAGCCCAGGAGTTCATCTCTCTACTTCTCTGTTTGCCATCGATAAGAGAGGAATTACCAAATTTTCCTTTGCCTTCATGAAATTCCCACCTTTTTTTTTTTCCCCTCTCTTGTCCATTTAAGCTTTCCAGAAAAGGGAAAGGTCTGTATCATACAATGTCCTTACGCTGCGTAATGGAATTCTTAACTGAAATGAAGTTGCAAAGTCAAGAGTAAAACACAAATTATCAGTAGTTACAGAAAAACGGCCGTGATCTTTGCAAGTCAATGCTTAAAGCTTAGTGAAAAGAGCTGAAAAGTGGCTGTTCCATATAAGCATTTCTTTCAAATTACTCATTAAAACAGAGCCAATGATAACATCTACACAACCTGTACAGTACAAATCCCAGCAATCCTGTCATTTCCAGTGAAGGATCATTGGCTTTTCCATCTTGTCTTTCTAACAATTCATGTTGGGCTCACGTGGAGCCCAAAGACTAAGGTTAATCTGCCTTCCCAGCATCTGAAAATCAGCAGGCACTCCCTATCTAAAGAGATAATTACTGCCCTAGCACCCCAATGGCTTTGCCTTGCCAGAATATTACCAAAACGGTACAAATGGCTACATGGGACTCCAATAACCCAAATGACCAGATTCACAACAAACTTCAGGGAACAAAGAACTGCCCCCCTGGCTCTCAACATAGCATCATGGTCTAAGGGATAACATCCGCTGGAGAAACTTCACTATTGCAGCCTTTGCCACCCTCACTGCAAATATTGGACTGAAGATACAGATGAGACGAAGATCTGGAAGGCACCGGAGGCTCATTCTCATGTCACTTCACGTTCTGGTGTTTCCAACAACAAGGCAAACTGCTTTTTCCTTTTCTGTCAGAGTCAAAGTTAACTCACAGGACACCTGCAAATTGACGTGTCCTTTGCTTTGGCTGTTCTCAATGAGATTTATAACTAAAGCTGAATCAATTAAAACAGACAGAACTCTAAGAAAGCATTGCTCTAAACCAGAATTTCATCATCCCTCCCCTAGGGGCCAAGAAGTGGGGGGAGAAACCTGAGGCCAAATTTACCTAATTGTTCCACAAGAAATCCTTATGTTTAATCACAGGCTGCTTCAAAGGAACTCCCAATAGTTTAATTATCTTCATGCTATGTCCTTTCATGGAACTGAAAATATTCCCCCACTCTTATCTTTGCCAGCAAGCCATCACTTCCAGCACTGCAGGACACCTGAGGAACAGGACTGGTTAGAGCCAATGATGGGATTGCATGTGTGTGCATATGTGTGCCCGTGAAGGGGAGAGCTACAGAACGGGTGGCCAGTCAAAGAGGTTTGCCTGCTTGCATGGCTACTCACAGCAGGTATTTTCCTTCTAGGAAAGTTGTGCTGAGATTAATTTCAACTGTACCGATAACACTGAATGTGTATTTCAATATTAGCAATTACGTGACACACCAAGTAGAAGGAAATCTTTTCCTTTCAGAGAAGCAAACAGGCTCAGGGCTGATCCGGAGAGCTCCTGAACTGCAGCATAAGATCAGGAAATCCCTTTCGTGTCCCCAGAGGCTTTGCTGTGCTTACCACAGCTGTAGCCAGCTCCCCCACGACCATGTCCGTCTTCCTCAGCAAAGGCTCAGTCTTGGTTCAGGCAGGAGGACAAAGAACCATGTTAAGGCCAGCTAAAGCCAGGGGACTTCACTGAGAAAAGACTGGAAGTGAAACTCCAGCACTTTGGGATGGAGACACATACACGTGGGTACAGACTGGAAAAACTTAGCCTTGCTCTGTAAGCTAAAGCATATGTTTAAGTGCTTTCTGAATTCTGCCTTTAAGAATGTGCTCCAAACCATGCAAGTCACGGGCCTGTCCCTGCTCTGCAAAGTACATAACCACATGCAGCTGCTGCTGTCGTAATGCAGATTGAAATGTCGTCTTTTCTGCCTCAGGATGTCCTCCCTGGGTGATGTCAGCGTGTCAAACTCCATCATACTTTCCAAGCTAAGAGCATTTTGAGGGGAAAATGATTTAGTCAGAAGAGCATCTTTGGGTAAAAAGTTTCTGATACCTTTCTCTGAAGCTATGCTTCATGCAAAACTGGCTGGCTCATATTTTGGAGGCCAACGTCTCATAAGACTGCCATGGTGCAGACGTTTGGGTTTAGTCCTTTCTTGTCTTGTCATGTTTCTTACTTTGTTAGGAAGAAATGCTTGGTGTAACCCTTGAATGAGTGTAGATGGCAGCCCTGGCTTAAGGCATGGAGCATCCCAAGTCTCCCACCTCCTGAATGTGTCTTACCTAGTGCTGGAGAAGAACTATTGTCTTACTCCCTGAAAACTAAAAATTAATCACAGCATAGCACAGTGCATCGTGGTGGGTCATAACCAAACAGGATCCACCTGAAGCAGATTGGGATGAATGATGAAGTTTTGCTATGGGTCAAGGTGTTTGTAAGTTATCAGAGCCACAAGGTCTGCCTTGAAGGCTTGTTCAGAGCCTAACTACAGTATGACCAGCTCTAGAAATTACTGCACAGCATTCAGCTCTCTAAACATCCTAATCACTAAGAATCGGGTGACAGTGGTACATGATTGGGGTGCTGAACTGCACCCTGTTTGGCGTATTTATGAATTTTTGGAGACAAACTACAGGACGTGGAAACTGCCAGAGGAGGTTTAGCAAGTGCGAACGCACACTCTAGAAAGATAGTGTTATATCAGGCATGTGTCTTCATCTTTTACAGTTACTGACTGCCTTTCCTAGGTCCTGCTTTTCTAAGCATTAGTAGGAATCTCTCTGGCAGCTGCTGAAGGGCTGATCGTGCATGGAGTGGCCAAATATTCTTCCTGCTCTTCATGTTCTGATTGAACTTTTCTCCTCAAACGACAACACTTGGCTAATCAGCATCATTTACATTTCCATATATATAACACTTGATATTTCTGAGGCACAGCTAAGACAGTAACTCTTTACCAAAGCTACTTAGGTATACAAGAAAACTCAGCGCAAG
>NW_008825268.1:2134977-2136155 GCF_000699105.1 Pygoscelis adeliae | reverse complement strand
GCTGCCTTCTAGGTGGGCAAAAATGCTGACATGACAAATCTTCCCCTTTAATCGACTTATTTACCTTCTTGAAAGCTCATGATGACAAACTACCTGAACTGGAGCAGCTTGGGAGCTGATATCCCTCAGCGTCCACTGCAGTAAATTATTGCCTGGCTCTGCTGGAGATAGAGAGAGGTGACAGTGTTCCATAACAAAGGATAAATGGTAATATCCACCATTTCTTTCTACTCTGCAACCAAGCTGCTAGTAGAGAGTGCTTAGATTAGGAAGTCAGTGCTATTAAAATGAAATGGCTTTCTCCCTTTTTTTATTTTATCCCTAAGGTGAACAATGGCTATAAAAAAGCCATATATTTCCTAATAAATACTAAGCCGTTCTAGAATCAGATAACTGAGTTTATGCTAAGTTCTAAAATGCATTTTTTGGCAACAAATAGTCATTCAGATATCAATAAACATTGTGCACTTCATCATCATCCTGCTGGGTTTTCAGCTTGCAAAGAGCTGTTTATGTTATGTGTCTTCAATTCCCAATTTCTAAGTATCCTGCTGCTGCTATTCCCGCCCTCTCCTCTTCTCAGAGATGACTTCTGAGGTGCACTTGTGTTGCTACTGAGACAGCTCTGCTCCATTGTACTGTTCCTGCATATTACTTAGCAGAAAAGCTTCTGCTCGCCATGTCACAGACGCAGGCTGAGGGCAAAGTATGGGAGACTACGAACAGTTCCTACTGTCCTGAAAATAGTGATATAACTAGTGGTAACTCCACGGTGTAGTTCCACTTTGGTAGCTATGGATTTAATTACACACTCCAGAATCATAGAATCATAGAATCATTAAGGTTGGAAGAGACCTCCAAGATCATCGAGTCCAACCGTCAACCCAACACCACCATGTCCACTAAACCATGTCCCTAAGTGCCTCATCTACACGTCTTTTAAATACCTCCAGGGATGGTGACTCAACCATTTCCCTGGGCAGCTTGTGCCAATGTTTAACCACTCTTTCAGTAAAGAAATTTTTCCTCACATCCAATCTAAACCTCCCCTGGCACAACTTGAGGCCATTTCCTCTCGTTCTATCACCAGTTACTTGGGAGAAGAGACCGACACCCACCTCGCTACAGCCTCCTTTCAGGGAGTTGTAGAGAGCAATGAGGTCTCCCCTCAGCCTCCT
>NW_008825268.1:2130626-2133429 GCF_000699105.1 Pygoscelis adeliae | reverse complement strand
CCCGTTCTTCTTGCGGCGTACAGGGACATCCTGCTCCTGCGCCTTTAAGACTTCCTTCTTGAAGATCGTCCAGCCTTTCTGGACCCCTTTGCCCTTCAGGACCATCTCCCAAGGGATTCTCCCAAGGGACTCTCCCAAGGGACTTCTCTCAAGAAGGACACAGCCATTAGCATATGCATGAAATGCAGTACACAGCCTTTTACTAGATGTCTGTAACTACAGCAAGGCAAGAAACCATGGTTCAGGGAGTGGAGCTTTGCCCTTCAGGACCATCTCCCAAGGGATTCTCCCAAGGGACTCTCCCAAGGGACTTCTCTCAAGAAGGACACAGCCATTAGCATATGCATGAAATGCAGTACACAGCCTTTTACTAGATGTCTGTAACTACAGCAAGGCAAGAAACCATGGTTCAGGGAGTGGAGCACAAAGGAAGAAGGAAGTCATACCAATGCAATATCAAAGTAGCAAATGGAGACAGAGCGAGGGAGTGAGATCCCTCCAGTCTGCAATGCTGCACTGAGATCAACACAATAAACAGGATGCTATGAAAATGCTGATCAGAAGCAGCACATGGCTTCTGTTTCTCAAAAAACAAACTGATGCTTGCTGAGAGTGAGCTGAGAATCTGCTCGCTTTGCATAATGCAGGTGATCAGCATGGGAAAAGTGCTGGAAAACCTGCTTCGATCCTCTGCTGTGTCAACTGTGAACATCCCTTGGAGTCAGCAGCTACCCTGGCAATCCCAAGGTGAGGGACTGCCCAGGACAGCTCTCACTTCCCACCGCCGGAGCCACGACAGCTCCCTTGCTACCACCTTTAACTCTCCCGAGCCTCAGCGTGGCAGCTCCTGGCAAACCCAAAAGAGGATTGCATTGGCTTCCTTTCAGGGAGCGCTCAGCCCTCTTAATGGAGGAGAAAGGCTGCTGCTTGCCCACACAAACTAGCTGCTTTCCACCAGCCCTCCCGAGGCACCGGCGCTAAGTGTGTGCTGCGCTGGAGCTCCTGCCATCCGCAGTTCCTGCATGGGAAATAACTCCCTGAGCAGCCAACACATCAACCAGCGCTCATCCCCGATCCTTCATGAGCTGAAGGGGCTGTGTTTGACACTGGCTGGCACCGTCACGGGTCCTGCACAGCTGGGTAACCAGGACCCCATTAATACCGCAGGCATTTATTGGATTTTTTCACTTAGCTAGATATTATTGGAACAGCATAAAGTGCTGTTGCTTCGATCATTTATCATAAGCGTATTTCTTTTATCTGAAAAGCCTCAGGTCCTAGGCATTTCAGCTATGGCTAGTTTTGTGGCATTGGCCTTTTCGCTTCCTCCTGAAGCCCGTTTGTAAGTGAACATTAGTTCACAAACTGCAGACAGAGCTACAACGTTGTCTCTAACACAGCCCTACAAACTTGAAAGTTAGGATCAGGGCTGCCCACGGCTGGGTTTGCAAGTACCTAGCACCCCACAGTCTGGAAGTACATGGCTATAACCATGAAGACAGGCTGTTGTAGGACCCAGAAACATTAAATTACTAACAGCACTTACCATTTACTTGCTAGGCAGGTACAAAATCACAGGGACCCACTACACAGAACACCACCGAAGCAAAAGATGTCAGTGATGCTGTCACCACAGACACGGCTACATTCAACTCCTAAGTGTTCTTAGATTTGGACAATTCTTAGTTAAATTTGCAGGTTCCCAATTTCAGCAGATATTATGCCTGTTTATTACGTACTATGACACAACATACAACTCCTACCCTTCTCTCTGGGGTTTGTTTCATTTAAGCGAGAGATATTCAAATTGTCCTGCTCACTTAACTCACCTTGTCCGCCACAACTAACCTCTTCCATGAGCGGCACAAGGACAGACAATGAGAGCTCGGGAGGCTGCAGGGCTCTGTTCAAGGGCCAGAGCGAGAAGCAGGTTCGTGAGCAGCAGAAAGCATGGCTGCTGGTTTTCCCTAGTGCTTCCTGGGGTGAATTTTCTCGAGACTAACAGTGCAGTGAAGCTCAAGCTGCAGCAAATCTTTATGGGGAGGCACTGACTTGGGTCCCTGCCATCTACCCTGTGATCATTTTCCCAAACCTTGCTGGAACATACAGCCATCGGAAACTCAACTTGCCTGACAAATTTTGTTGAAACCAGACAATGAAAGTTAAAAGGGAAGGAGACTGAGTAACAGGTACATACAACCCTTGAATGCTTAAGAAACCTGTCTGTGAAGGGATTGGGTAAGGGAAACAGAACTAAAGAAATAGCAAGTTTATCCACCCATTTACCTTCTCCCTCCTCATATTCAAGCCAGAAGCCAACATGTAGTGGAGTGAGCTGACTCAAGATCATTTATGATTTTGACCTCCAGCTTGGAATGAAATTCAAGCAGTGGGGACACCACGCTAATGATGCAGGAACATTAAACCCGTAAACCAAATCTCCTTGGACGATGAGGATCAGCAATCCTGGAAAACTACTGAAAACAGATGTGGATGACCTGAGTCAGGGCTTTGAACAATTGACAGTGTGGACGGTGATGAGATTACGTGATGGCGGTCATCCAACTCTTTCTCCAGACGCTTCAGACAGCAGAAGGCTGGAGAAACAAGGCAGGACCAGGAGGAGGAAGACTTTGAAGGTGACAGGCCCCTGCCTTAAGCATGCGCTGGAGTGGTGAAGGGACAGTGGCCGGACACGCTTTCAGTATCCTGGGTCCTGATGAAATGTGTGCCAACCTGCCTGCAGAATAAAGCCTGGGACAGGACTGGCCTCAGGAACCAGGGTGTCCCCAGCCCTACGCTT
>NW_008825268.1:2127814-2130588 GCF_000699105.1 Pygoscelis adeliae | reverse complement strand
GGAAAGAGAAAACCACCGTGGCTGAAGATGGCACAACACGGTAACACAACATTTTACTGAATTTGAGGGCAGAGACAGAAGGTGCCAAACTCTGGAGCCAAAATGTCAGCGCAATAACAAAATCATTACTTCCAGTGTATGTCTGGCACTTCCATTCCTCAAATGCTAGATTTACTCGGATACGTTTAAAAAGCGTTGACTATAAAAGATGTCAGTGTGATTGACTGACCAGGGAAGTGTAAATAAAAGAGCCCTAAATTGCACCATTTGGGTAAATATGTATTTATACAGTTTGGAAAGAAAAGCCTTGTTATTCAACTGTTGGACAGCAGCAGCGACACAGGAGCTGTTCTGGTTTATAATGCAAATCATGTAATTTGGGACACACATTATGTGTATTAAAAATGCAAAGTAAGATCCATGTGAAATGCTGTTAATTTGCAGTAGCCACTTTTCAAAGTATAATTTCTCAGGAATTTACATATTTTTTCAGTAAAAAAAAAATTAAACAGTATTTAGAACACTTGCCATATCTCATTTGTTAGATCAAGATACTTTTGAGCTACAGAAACATGAAAATGGCAATAGAAACTGGTAAATTACTAATTTCCTTCTTTTTTTAAAAAATCAAATATAAATTAAATCTAGAATTGTCATATTTCTAATAGGCCAAACATTTTTAATTACAAACAATCTGATCTCAGTTGAATTATATTATCATCTTTGCCAAGTCCCGGCCCCTGGAAGAGTATTTATGCTGGGAAAACAGAGACACAGAGCATCCAACAGTAAGAAACTCCAATCTGAAGCAGAGTTGTGCTCTGCAGGTCAGCCCCACACAAGCTGGGCCTCGAGCAGGGATCAAGAGGGACGAAGGACCAGTTTTGTCCTCCCTAATAGGAGAGTCCAGTTGGCCCTACCAGGAGTCTCGCAGCTGCCTTAAATCTTTGCTGTAATTCTGCATATTTTGACTCCACGTGCCCCATTGAAGGAGAATGGCTGGGAGGTGCACACATCCATGACACATGATGGTTGCACATTTTTCCTACAGTTACCTCAACAATCTCTGAGCCTTTCCATGCCAGGGACACCCCCCAGTGCTGTGTCTCCTAGGCAGGGGGCTGTCTTCTCCCTTCCTACTGAATTGGCAGAATTAATCCCTAAATTTGCAGATCCTTAAAAATACCACAGAGATTCTTCTTGGGGATCCAGGGGATCACTCTGTGTTTCTCCTTGCAATGTCAGCTTTGCTAGGCTGCTCTCCCTGGTCTCAGGAGGGAGCCTGAAGTCGGGGTGTGCTCCCCAAGCAAGACAGCTTGCTGGCCACAGTGTGGGAAGGGGTGTCCAGAGAAAATGAAGGACAAATAAGTGAAAACAGTATGTTTCCACTGCAGTGCCATTCCAGGCCACCTGATATTTAGGACTGTAATTTTGTATTGCCATACAATGCGAAAACAATTCCTATATATAAAGTTAGAAACAGAGATTCTATTTTTGGGCATTTTTCTGTGCTTTAGTTTTACTGGAATTGCTCACAACCTCCCATCTGAACAGAGCTGGCACTCGGGCCCGAGCAGCTCTCAGCTGTAAGCATCCTTCCTCTCTTACAAAAACTAAAAGGTTGTGACTGTCCAGGCCCTCCCTGCAGGCACCTGTGGCTGTCGGGGCCTTGTTTTCCTGCATGGTTCTAATTCCCACAGCCGAGATAGAGCATGGTACTAATTCCCACAGCCGAGATAGAGCATGGCAACAGGATCTTTGGGTCCGATCCCTAATCCCAGCTCTGCCGCAGCAGAGTCAGTGCGTAATCCAAAGCAAGGCATTTTGGCGAGTGCCCCAGTTGCTCGCTCTCTAATCCAAACCCCATCGTACGCACTGGGGAGCAAGCGAATCCACAGGCTTTAACAACGTTTGGATCATGCCCCATAATACTTGGTAGCACTCTTGGAGGTTATCACATACAAAGTATTATTTGAACCTAGATACTTTATTATTTGCCCACCAGCATGTCAAACAATAACCCTTGAAGTGATGAAGCCAAGCCATAGTCTCTCAGATTAACCTTCCTAGAGGCCTTCTAAAATCAATTGCAAATGTTAGCTCTGAAGGACCAGGCAGACAAAAAGCAGTTTCTATCCCCACCCCACCCCCCCCCACTAACTTTCATTTCAAGTTGCAAAACCAATTCGCAGTCCCATTACAAATCGGATCTGAAAAATGCCGCTTGATTATTTTTTAAAGAGCTCAAACTAGGTCACCAAAAATAGAGTCTCTAATGGGCTAAATGTGGAAAATGACTGCTCAAAATTAACAAGTTCCTGGGCTCCAGGACTACACAAAAGCTTTTTGAGTAGATTGGTTGCAACTACACAAACTGTATCCTCTGCCACACATGGCAGAAACCCAGCCTGCCAGATGCTAAGCGATCATTTGAGCAAAGTGTAAAGTAGTTTTCAAAAAATCATAAAAGAATTTTTATTCTTAGAAAAATCACTCTCCAGCTTCTTTTCCATTCATTAGGAAGCGCTTTATAAACACGGCTTTTGAGGCTGGCCGGCTGGGCCTCCGCAAAGCCGAGGCTTTCAGCTCCTGTTGCTGCTCTCCGGCTTTTCTCAAGCGCATGGCAGGGGACAGCATTCGACACCTGGACTAATAGACCCACCAGAAGATTTCCATGAGAATACACCTTCATAGGCAACGAGAGGCAATATGGGGAGCTTTTGCTGGGTAGCTCTAATCAGAAGCCCCCATTCAATGGTTAGCAAGTCCTACGA
>NW_008825268.1:2114945-2126902 GCF_000699105.1 Pygoscelis adeliae | reverse complement strand
AACCCACATGAGAAGTCAGAACGCAGAGGAATATATGCCTTATTTTCAAAAATAGGATACCCTCAGCAGAAATGCCCTCCAGCCAGTGACTGCTAAGAGCCAATGACCATACATCAAGATGCTACAGAAACACTAGTGAATGCTGGTGCGTGGGGTTCACTGTGATCTTGCACGAGCTACTTTGGCATCAATTCTCACAGCGTTTCCATAAGTCACAGCAATGCGTATGCAAACCCTAGGATTTGGAGAGTTACAGGAAACATGCCATTTTTTCTCAGAGCCACCATTTGACCCACACACACCAAAACCAGTGGCTAAACCCTAAAGAAAGAAGCAGGTCCAAAAAGTACCTATCTTGGGCATGACACACTGTCACACTCCCTCTCCCAAAACCAAGGAATAGCCGGCCCATCACCTCGACTCCTTGCAGTATTGCCTGTGGCCCCATGCTTAATTAAACCCAGCGTTATTTTCAAGGGAGATAAAGCAGTGGGAGACATCCTGCTCTGGGGACAATCTCTGGTCCTCATTTCACTAGTACCCCTGCAATGATGCACGGCACCTGTAGCTCTCCTAGGTTGCTTGTCTCCATCCTAATTGGATTTAACGCAAAAACCATGATAAGGGGTCTTGAAGTTGTGGTGTGTAAATAAGGGGAAAAAAAAAAGTTATGTACCCTGTTTGCTTACTCCCAAGAACCTTCCATCTTTTGAACAAACATTTCCATGGATAAAAGCAAGTTCTGCCAGATCCATGGAAATAGAGAAAACATCCTTCTGGGAAGTACATACAGGCCTTGGTAGTAAACGGATATACTGATGTTTTGAACATGAGTCACCCTCTGCACAAAGCTCATGAAAAATAGATCAAAGACAAAGACAGTCTTCCTTTCAAAAGACACCGGTTCAGATATACATTTTGGTGACTGTCTAGTGAGCAATTCTCTGAAAGCCAGGAAGCTGAAGTGGTACTTTATAGCCTCACCTTCACCAAATGGTTAGTCAAAACATTTCATCTCTGCTTGCTTCCTCTCTGTAACATGAGGATTTTGCATAACACTTGAGACCCTTGGATAAGGGATGCTTCAGTACATGCCAGGCAGGATCCTGACTCTTCTGCAGCAGCCCGCTGTCACCCACACCAGGGATCTGACTTGGAGGTTTTCAAGGCTGGGTTTGTTTGCTCGAGAGCATGAGCAGGGCTGATTTGGTTTGCTCTGCATTTTATTTTTGCTGTATGTGCCTACTGGATTGCATCTCTCACAGAAATGTCACTTTCCTGCAGACAGACTGACCTTTGAAAAAAGTGAAGCATTTTAAAAAAAATAAAATCTATGATTAAAGCCCAGCCATATGTTGGAGAGAAGTCCATCTCTTCAGATTTTCCACCTACACAGCGAACACCTTACTGCACTTGTCCTCTTACATTACGCTACATGACATGATGGAACAAGACATCAATAACAACATGATGTGAAGTGTAAAACAAAATGAGAAAGCTCTAAACATATCTTTCTTTGAAAAGGCTTGTTTTTGCAGAAAGTGCAGATCTCAGGGTACCAAGACACAGAGCAGTTTCCCACTTCTGGGTAAGTGGCATGAAAACAACCCGGGTAAGCAACGAGTAAAATGTGGTGCTCTCTGATCTCAGCTCAGGGGTGGTAACTAAGTGGCAGACTGCGGTGATACCAAAGGGTGAGTCCAAACTAACCTGCTTATTAACAGCCTTGCAGCTGGTCTCAGGAGGATGGGCAAGGAAGAAGGCACATATCTTCTTCTTCTGCCTACTGATGCTATCTATGTGCACCGTCTGTGCTGAATGCGAGGAAGACTGCAGTACAGCGGCCACTGCTGGTACAGGCTTTTCTACCTGGCAGTGGAAAAGGGATGGGGACCTGGGCAGGTGAGACTTGCTTTGGTCTTTTTATAACAGCTGTGGAATTAGAAAGGTGCTGAAAATAACATAGTTTTGCTATTGGTTTTAAGTCCCATCACCAAAATTCATGCCCGTTAGCTCACATTGCAATTTTATTTTTAATAGGTCAATAGAAATACTGTGTTATTAAAATTACATGGGTATGTTTTACATTGATACGTTCACACACTTTTTTCTTTGATCCCTTCAGTGTAGTCAGCTGTCTGGCGCTGCACGGCGTGTAGGAGTCCGGACAGACTTTCCCCACAGTAAACATGAGTGTGGCTTTCCAGTGTGGGCAGCCTACTGCAGAGGTCTGCACAAATTCATCAAGGGTTAGTGTGATATAGTTCCACCAAAAATGTCCGTGGGATCAACATAGTTTAAACTGTAGGCACTAGTGTCATTTCAGCATACTTGTATGTATATGTGAATACTGTTTAGCTGGCATTCATTTTCTGTATGTGGTCGTAGGAGTTTGTACAGGGGGAGATTAATTTTACAGAGCCACAGCCTAAAGTCTTTTCAGGCAAACTGCCCACTGATTTCAGAGAGGATTGCTGGCCTTTTAAGATTTTTGCTGAAAGACCTCTCTGTCATTATATGAAGCTGATACCTTTTAACGTAGGCTGTGATATCCTTGTTGTCACGTATAGAACTTTTTAAGCTTTAAAGCAACAAGAGTTCATGGACGTGATACAGTAAGTCTAAGAGAAGGTGGATGGAGGAGATCAGGTGAGGATTCAAATCCTCATTCATCAGGGCAGGGAGGGAGAGCACAGACACTAAATTGTCCCAATCTCAGCTCCTTCCCTCCTCTCCATTTTCCAAACAGCATTTCCCTTCCCTTAAGCAAAAGGACCACCAACATGTTCCATTTAATGGCTTTGCACAAAAGCTGCAGCTTAAAACGTCGATGCAGACTTAGGGCACAGAGGAGTGGAACCACAGATCCTCAATCAAGCTTCAGGAAAATTCATGATTTATACGCTGATTTTACACTACAAGTTATACAAAGTGTTACTGTGCTCAGGCAACCAGCCTGTTGCAACCAGGTTATGGGCACAGCTCTTCAGAGAGGAAGATGGACTTCAGTTTAGTCAGCCGGACTACACAACTCACCCGGTAATTCCACAGCTGGATGTTAAACTGGTCATAACTAAATTGTACAAGGACCTAGAATCAGGAATTAGGAATCAAAGTGCTCCTAAATTGCACATCAGGAGTGAGACTTCAGATGGGGACCCATAAATATGTAGCGGTATCAGAACTGCTTGTGAGACACAAGGCACGGTAAATTATAGCAATTACTCTGTCTACTAGATGAAAAATGAGCAAATTTTCTTTTGCCCCTAAGTAGCGGATCACAGATCCTGCTGGAGAAAGCCGCAGCTGTAGCAGGCATGCGGAGGGCTTTAGGAGAGGGCAGACCGCAGAGGGCAGGACAAGGGAAGAATGGAGACAGCCAGGACGGGGTCAATAATCACCAAATGCCTTCCAGCCGTCTCATCATTTAGTGTTTTGAAACAAGCTACTTCTAGCACTAAAGACTTGAAAAAACCTCAACTTTTTACCATATGGCAACACGGACAAGTGCTCACTGAACACTTGTGAGCCTGCCCTTTACAGCCGTGCAGTGAAGTTGCACTTTAAAGTCTCAAAAAAGAGACATGGGAAGACCGTCAGTGCTTTCGTTAGCCATTTCACTTGCAGGAATACTCATCAATAGCTGCACAGTCAGTTCTGAACTTGGGCAAAGCATGTTCTCTCCATAAAAGAGTAAATAAATTAGCTTTTCCATCAATGCCTCTTGTTTTCTTGCTTGACAAAGAACGGGTTTTCATTACTCAAATTGTTTTGTGCATTAGTCAATGAAGTCCCAAACATTAAATTCTGCTTATGAGTTCGAAAAATTCAGTCCAGATAACTTTTCTTTTGCACCTTTTTTTTTTTTGTCAGAACAGAAATGTTCTTTCATGTGGCTCTATTAGGCACATGCATTTACAGCACTCTCGCATCTTCCCGCAAAAACCACCCGCACTCTGGAAGGCCCCTATCCATTTGTCCTGGCTACTGTCATTAACCAGCAAGCAAATAATTTGGTAATAAAATACCAGCGTCCAAAACACCTGCATGTTTCTGCCACACACCAGATATCCGCGTCCTTTTCTAGACAGCAGTACATCTTCCTTTCTAATGCAAACTTCCACCCACCCACACACCACACATAATGACTCAAAAGCAAAGGCAGCGGATTAATTATGCCTCTGATGATCTCCAGTTTTTTGTTCTCACCATTATCCAATTCTGAAAGATTGGCATCCCTAAATTCGCAGAAGCCTCTTTCAGCGGATGGCTGCGTCTGTCAGATGACGGGAAAGGCAGAAACACCACGAATGCCAACAGAGCAGCGCTGAGTTATGCCATCATGAGGTCTGACCCTCAATTTTTGCGTACCATCTCTTCAAGCACTTTTCTACTGAAAAAGTTCAACAAAACTGAGTTTTCTTCATTTTCTTTCTTCCCCTTAGAAACCTGATTACTCCAAGGTTAGGACCAAAACTACTCTGAGCTTTTAACTAGCAGTGCAGAATATAAAGACAGCATGTTTTTGTTTAAAGGGATGATGAAATATTCAAGATCAAGTCCCTTTAAAGCATCCCTTTAAGTACAATAACCTAAGCACTGGAAAACAGTGATTTTTCTTTTTTTTTTTTTTTAAGGTGAAAATCATCTCAGAAATATGTAGATAGATACAAAAAACCCATAGCTACTACTGTCCATTTCAACTTCATTCATGAACACCAAAAAGCTTTCTTCTCCTTCACAAAGAAGCTTCTGCTTTCATGTTTTTGCCGTGGGCTCTAATTTTTTAATAAAAATAACAGCTAATTCAATCTCAGTGCTGAATTGTTTGGGGCTTCATTTCTTATTAGACACTAATTTTGGAGTTTTGCCATAATTTTGCTGTGTCTACAGTTTATCTGATTTTTATCAACTACTTTAATTAAAATGTCTTGCGGTATAATACTAACTGGTTTTGTAATAAAATAATTAATAGCAATTAATTAATTTTTAAGTAATTAGCATATGTAATTTTTCCTCCTGCTGTCATTCTCTGCCTTTCAGAAGCCATGCCCTTAGGGCAGGAGAAGTAAAACAGCAACGTTTCTTTATCCAGATGTCCACAGAGGATACTTATCCCTTCCCCTCATCTCAGCGCCTTTTGCAAACACTCTTTGGTATTCTGATCACTCCTTCATCAGCCCCAAATAATACCTGTATTGCTTTCCAGGCAAGTTACCTAGCTTCTCTTTAAAATGGCAAGGTGTTTCATAGAGGTGTTGCCCAGGAAATGCTAAGACACTACATTTTAATTAACCTCTCTTAAACTATAATCATTTGCATACTGACAGCATCGCACGCACGCTATAAAATGAAGAGATTTTTTCCCCCATTCCCAGCACCTTTCTCCCTCCCAGCCCTTCACTTTGGCATACACAGCGTAAGTCTCAGACCAAGCATGCATCCCTGTCAAGCACGTAAGGATTTTTCCGAAGAGAACTCATACAATGCAAACTCACCTCAAGTGCTTACTTCTTCCTACGGGCCTAAAATTACCTGAGGCCTGCCTTATGTCTTATTTTCGGAGCGAACTCCCCGGTTACAACTCAAATAACCTTTGGCTTCCAAGTGAACTCAAGAGCCTAACTCCTTTTGACAACAGGAGCTGCACATCCCGTGGATCTGCAAAGGCACGTCAGCAGGGCAGGAGGAGACGTGCCTGCACGCTGCGCAATGTCCAACGCGAATAACATTCAAAAGGCCATTTTGCCAGTGCTCGCAGTCCCGCAAGCTGTGAAGCAGCGACCCCGGTGCAAAGATAGCCTACGAACGCTGGGTAAGAAAATTGCTTTAGAAGTGCAAGGCACCTCTTAATACAGTGTCAAACACAGGGACCAGACCCTGGAGCAGCAGACGCTTGAGGATTGCGAGTTCTGCATTTGAAAATCTGAGGCAGTGACCGAGAGAGATTTTGCTGCTGGTAGGTGTGAAGTGGAGCAGAACAGATTTTGTAGTCTTTGCTACCTGAAACCATGCATCCTAAGTAATCTTCTAGACTACTGAAAAACACCAAGGAACTACCACCTAGGAACCTCTATGCATTGCACCATAAAAACTTCTAAAACTAGTAACAAACTGAAGAAGGAAGAAAGTGACCTGAAGGTGCAAAACAGTCCTTAAGCTCTGCAGCTGTCGGTGGAAGGAATTAAATCCATCACCAGGTCGGCAGGAATTGCCCTACTGCGGTGCAGGAGAAGATGCTGCCACAGAGGCTGCATTGGGCTGAGAATGTGAAGGATGGAGGATAAATGCACCTGGTCCCCTGCCAGCAGCCACTTTTTTAGAGAGATTGGTGGTAAGGCTGTGATCCCTTTACCAAGAGCATCCAAATCTGACCCCCTGACACATCATTGACCTGTCAGTGTATGATGAAGCAAGATATCTAAAAGCAAAGTGAATTAAATGTCAAATTTAGTTCCTGTGGTCAGGACATCATAAAGTTTTATGTACAAACATTTTCCTTTTAACTGTTCTACCTTACTGACCATTTTTTATTACACATTATCATATATTCTAAAAATTTGTTTTCAAGCTGCTACTGTTTCATTTTCAATGCAGACATATTTCTACCTGTTGCCTAGATCTAGAGCTGTCTTTGCCTAATATTGTGAACTTTTGACATCCCAAAGGTGAATTATAATTGCTCTGGGAATTGCTTTCCATACCAGCTCATTTCTTTCCACAGAACTTGTACATTCCCTTTTCGACTGCTTTTCTCAAAACCTCCTTATGTTTGTGTCCAGTTTTCAGCAGTTCGTACCAGCTCCCTTGGACATACACATGTTTTTAAAAGGTTGTCTCCTCTAGAAAACCACTTGCTATCTACAAAATAGCTGCCTTGGAGGACTTCATCAGTCATCCCTGATTTATTACACAAGAATTCACAGCCCAAAGGATTTGCTTGCTGTTTTAGATGGGCATAACCCGGAATTTTGGGCATGTTTGAATTAAGACAGCATGAAAGCAGGCAGTTTTAAACAAAACTAGAAAATCCTTTGTCTTTTGTTGCACAAGTTTCATATTTTTTCATTACTTCCATCGACTCTCTTTGGAGGATGTACAAAAGCCCTCGAGCCTGGCACTGTGCGGTCTCTTGTCATTTTGATGGGGGAACAAACGATGATTTCACCTTCCATTTCTTACCTGTTTCTGCTCAGTTTTGACTCCCTCCTAAATATTCCTGTGAACAATAAGTATGAATAAAATCTAATTCTGCTTTGTTACAGATTATGTAAAATAGCACGAGAGTGATAGAAACCTCAGACCCTGAAATTGCAGCAACCGTATCACGGCTGTTCAGCCCAGAAATGACAGTCACAGCTTTCCTTAGGGAGGGAAGAGGCAGTGGAGGTGGGTTTCAAGCTCTGAGCCAAAAATGCTCCACTGACCCAAGCCTAGCTTCCTGGCAGTGCCTCTTTCTCTTCCTTTTATCTTTTTATTTAACTGACAATATTTACTTTCTAAATTTTTTTCTTTTGCAGTAATTTTGGAAACCCCAAAGGAATAAAAGAATGTTTTGGTTGAACTCAGACTGAAATATTTCTGATGAGCTGGACAGAAATAACCTGATTCGGTTCAGTTCAACCTTAATTTGCCAACATGTTGCTTCATGGCACTTAGGATTCATAGCTTTGCTGACTTTTAAACTGAACTTGCAGCTCAGACAACACCGTGGTACAGCTGGTACCATCACACCTCACAACACAATTCACTTTGTCATTGCTAATACTTTTCTGCGTGGGCATTTCATTTTGCCGAATTTCTGGATATTTTAACTTGTCATCCCAAATCAGGATTACCATAAATGTTGAAAGAGTGGAACTTTCTCATAAGGCAGGAATACCACTGCTGCATTTACCCTTGCAGTGTACATTTCTACTGTTAGTGAGGAAGTCTTCTGCTGCTGTTCAATAGCTCGTTATCCAAAATCATTTGGCAATGCATATCTAAAATAAAAAAAACCAAAATAACCATGCCAAGATTGAATGACCAAAGAATTGAAAGAAAAAAGCCATTTGGTCTCTCTGACCCTGCAGCTAGTGAAAATCAACACCAAGGTGATGGCACGAAAAATGAGTTGTAACAAGATGAGAAAGTACCTCTACCTTAGTTATAAAAGAAGATCTATGAAATGCTCAAGGAGATAAATAAAACCTGCTTCATGCAAGAATTATCAAGGCCTTATTACGTCAGGAGAAAGAATAATTCTCTTCTCCTTACCTCCCTTTCTCCACCCTGACTGCTAAACATACCGTAACATAAGCTACTGATGAACTGACCTGAAATGGAGAGCTTCTGGCCAGTTTAACAACCGGAACTATTTTAACTGTAGTTAGACTGACCCAAAATAAATATCTCTTTTTCAGCTCTCCAAATTAGTAATTAATGATATTAGAGGAAACAAATGGATTTTAGACTCCTTCCATCAAGCAGAAATGATATTAAAAAAGAAACCACAACAATTACACAGATATTCTTGTCGTCCTGTCTTCGCTCAACTCCCTGACCAAGATTCCTCACCAAAAATGTAGAAATACGTAATACGGCTATAATTACCATTACTGGGCCTTACTCAGTCATCCTTCTTCAAGAAGGCTCTTGGCGAAGTCAACATGGAGCCCTGGACAAGGGCCATGTGGATATTCCTAAACCTATACCTCACACTGGCAGAGGAATAGAGCATCTTGAAAGAGGCGAGTACATGAGGAAGATAAGTTTTGCACAAGATTAGTCGAAATAGACTAAAATAATTAAAAAGGGCTGGAGGGAGAAAGAGATTGAAGGGAATATAATGAGCCAAGGCACTGGATGTCACTGTCGGTGGAACAAGACAAAGGCAGAACAGCTGTGCAAGACGACGACGATGGGATCACTACCAGCAAGCTGGATACAACATAAAATTCACACGTCCATAATATTTTCACCCTTTGAATGTTAAGATTTAGGTTCAATATTACCAGGCAGCAACAAGTGAATGCCAGTCATTTATTTATGTCACCCTTCAATACAGAGCTTAATAAACTGATTTACAGAGAAATTTTGGCAGACTTAGTTGTGGCAACTCTATTAGGGGAAAAATAACGAGCTTGTAGCCAACCCCTCTTGGGCTCTGCCGTCGGCCTGTACGGGACCATTTAAGACAGGGTCTGTAATGCCGTAGATGTTGCGAGGTATTTAAATCTACATTTACAGGTTCTAGAAAGTCGCTGAAATTTTAGGGACTGGAGCAATTTGAAAAGCCACTGAATTTCACATTCGATGCTCAACTAAAAGATTAATCAACCTGTGCAAGCACTGCTAGCAGGGACCGTGCCCATGGAGTTGTGAGTGCTTGTGCTTCAAAGTGCTCTGCAAGAATGGTTCAGTGTGTTTGTATATACTATACTGAAAATATATAATTTCAGTATATTTATATGCATGTGGCCTTGGCACAGCCCTGGCCCTTTTCTCCCACACAGGATGCCCCCAAACCCTTTCCCAAACTGGCGGCCCCACACAAATCCAGCTCAGCTCTTGTGGCCCCACAGCACCTTCCCTGCAGGAGCTTCTCCAGCCCCGGCAGCTGCCTCGAGCTCAGCTCCAAGGGCTGCACCAAGCCCTGCTCCCACCACACTGCGGCCAACACCATCCATCCCATTTTCCTGACAAATCCCTCGCAAGTGCCCGGGAAACCATGTGAGGCAGTGGGCCGTACTCTGCTCCCAGCTGGGCTGATCTCAGAAAAATGCCCTGAGGCTTTTGCCCTTAGCACACCTTGACCTCCTCGCTTTCCAGCCCAAGTCTGCTGGTTGATCATTGAAGCCTGCACCCAGATCTCCTAGTTGTTTTGCAAAACCTGTCTCATATCCAGACTGGATTCCTCAAATAAACAGCCTTTTCACAGGTCACGTCAATAAATCGGCACGTAAACACACATAGCCATAAACCTTTTGGATCGCATAGCTACATAAAAACCACATACGTATAGAGTTAACATTCAAGGTACAGTCAGTAATTCTGACTGATGAGCAATGTCCGATTCATGGGACAGGGAAGAGGAGCTACAGAAACAGCAAAGCACAAGAGAAGCTGATCACTTTGATTTCCAGAGAGCCGTGATACAATTTGCAGTTTGGCTTTGTGATTTCTATTCCTAACAGTGGACACAGTTTAAATATATAATGAGAGGTTCACACGTAATTTTGTAAATCATAACCGTGAGTTTGATTCACCTTTATTTCTTGAGTCAAGTTTTAAGAGCATTTGAATAATGCCAAAAACATTATTTGCATACTTAACATTGTTACATGAGTTTTAACACACATGAACCTCCATTCGATGATTCATGCAATAAACATTATTTGTCTTTAACAATTCATGAAAACGGTTTTAAAAAATAGTTCCAGTCACCCAGTGAGAGAACAGAAATGATTAATGAGGGCATATGTATATGTAGATGGTAGCAAAGATTAGTGTGATTGAACACACCTTAACAGCAAAAAACAGTGAAACATCCCTCAGAGCAGTTCATTGCCAACTCATGGTACGGGAAATATTTTTCCAAAGTACAGTAGATAGCAAATTCTTGTAAATACCAACAGTGTGTAAAGAATATGAAATTGGCCATCAGCAATTTGCTAACCTCATCAGGAGCAAAAACCTCAGACCATTAGGAAATGATCATTTTAAATAAGCAAGTGCTTAAGTTCATCTTTATTTAGCATAGTGAAGCATGTACTCCAGTCCCACAAGCCAAAGACTTACCCGCACGCTCTGAGTTAAATAGATGTCAAAAAGTTTTGCTGGATAGTCTGCCACAGAGCCCAGGCTGGAATGAATGGTTGATGCATCTACAAGACGGACTCCAGGTATGATCAGTGATGGGAAATAGTAACACAGTGACAAATACACGCAGAAAAGGTAGTAACAAGCAAAAATGGTGTTCAAGAGCTGAATGTGTTGGACACGTTCCTGGCAATCTACGTGACGATCTAATGCATCTCTCCTTTCTAAACTACACCTAATTCATGCAGAAGCTTTAGCTCCATGTGATGTAACTCTTACGTGGACAGAAAACATTTGGGGAGTATAGAAGCTCAAAACTTGCAGGAGTATAGATGCTCAAAACCTGAGAGCTCTGCAAGTCCTCTGCTTTATCTCCGGAGTTTGTCCCAGTAACACGTGGGATCTGATGGCTGTGCAGGCCAGCTGACATGCTGCAACAGGAAAGCTCTTTCCACCTCCAGAAGAACTACAAACCAGGAAAATCCTTCCTCAATCCTACTTTTTCAATTTCTGGACATGTATGCTCAAGCTGATAATATAACCTGGAGCCTTAAAAAGTGTGACTTCCCATGGTCTCCTGGTCCAGAGCAGGGATCTCAAGCAACATCTCAAGGATCCTCGCTATTATGGTTTAACCCGGCAGGCGGCTAAAAACCACACAGCTGTGTGCTCACTGCCCCCCACCCCTCTGCCAGTGAGATGGGGGAGAGAATGGGTTGAGATAAAGACAGTTTAATAGGACAGAAAAGGAAGGGATAATAAGAATAATAACAACAACAACAATAATAATAGAATGCACAAAATAAGTGATGCACAATGCAATTGCTCGCCACCCGCCGACCGATGTCCAGCCAGTTCCTGAGCAGTGGTCATCCCTCCCCCGGTTAACTCCCCCCAGTTTATATACTGAGCATGACGTCACATGGTATGGAATACCCCTTTGGCCAGTTTGGGTCAGCTGTCCTGGCTGTGCCCCCTCCCAGCTTCTCACTGGCAGGGCACGAGAAGCTGAAAAGTCCTTGGCCAGTGTAAGCACTGCTTAGCAACAACTAAAACATCGGTGTGTTATCAACATTGTTCTCATCCTAAATCCAAAACACAGCACTGTACCAGCTACTAGGAAGAAAATTAACTCTATCCCAGCCAAAACCAGG
>NW_008825268.1:2099770-2114790 GCF_000699105.1 Pygoscelis adeliae | reverse complement strand
TAAAGCATCATTTTCTTGCTCTAGACAACACATGTTCTCCAGAAAAATATGCATATTAATAAGAAAGTACTGTAGCTTGTCAGAAGATGTTCATTTTGAATAGTATTAAGAATGCCTATTACGGCTCCACACTGTGCATTCCCAACTTCACAGGGATGGGGCCCATCTCTGAGTAAGAACACAATCCTACCGATTTAAACCAGTAGAGACTAGCACTTAAGTCCACAGCTCTTCATAAATGCCTTGAACTGCCTCTCAACACTATCATTTCCCTCAGGCACCGTAAGGGTCACCAGCACAGACTGGGGAAATGTTCACTGCTTGCAGGTTCTTTGAAATATTTCAAGGCACTACATTTGCTCAGTGAATTTCCTTTCTGGCTATTTTTTAATCTATGGGCAAAGAAAGCTGCCTTAAATGTTTTGATATTAAGCATGCAAAGACTGTTTATCTGTGTCATTATAGCACAGCTTTAAAGTTTTTGCATTTATTTTTTTTTATTTTTAATTATTGGGGGGGTGGGGAGTACAACCACCACCAACTGGATTTATAAGGCTGGCATGGATTCAAAGCTAAAGTTGACCAGAAAAAAGCTTTGAATATAGGACACAACAACTAAGCCAGTCCTGTGAAGCTTTTGATAGATGTGGTCATCCCTCAAGCCATGAAATCCTACTGGAGAAACTTCAGCTTGTCATACCCTTTTAATAAATATCCAAAGGCTCCCCAAGACCAAATCTCTTTGGAGTGATTTGAGAGCATCACCCATGCTGTTATCATCTTCTCCATGCCTCAAACTTGAGCTACTTGAAGGTTATCTCAGCGAAGCAAGAGAGGCACTCAGACATAAACACCAAAGTGGAAGGCAAACGACCTCCCTGGGATGTACCTATGAAATTTTGCATCAGGTCACGTCAGGAGCAGTCAACTCCCCTTTTATAGTTTTACGGCAAGAGTGTGCTTTCCTAAACAATGAGAGTCCCTTCAGTGCTAAATTCCCTCCAAGTGCCAAAAATTACCTGCCAGCGAATAACCCAAGAGCAAGAGCTGGGTCCATTTGTATTGATTTATCATCACTTATAATGAGTCCTGACCTAGACCCACTGCAATCAGCCTAACCATTGCTGACACCGGACCATGTATCTTTTCCCTGGGTCTTGCCTTAAAGTCTGGAGGCGCTTTCCTTTGGAAAAGAGCAGATTTGATTTTGATCACAAACGTCTTTGCATGATTCACTGCCACTTCTCACAGTCTCCTGAATTCTTCATTAGTTTGCAAAACGAACACGGGTAATTGCATTTTATTTTGTTCATAGCCTTGTTAACTTATTACAAGAGTATAAAAATAAACATTGGCAGTCAGAACTATATCCTGAGATCATTCAAAGTCACACACTTTCTCTAGGTGTCAAGTTTTTTTCACATGAGTGAAACAAGGGCAAAAAGTCTCTCTTCCCATTTATCTCTGAAGGAACTGACCTGAAACTCTGAGTTCCTCTGAAGGAACTTGCCCATGTTCAAACCCTGACTGAAATACCATAATGACCAGACGTTTTCTTTTCACCTCGGTGTATCACTTCCAACTGCCAGAATACAGAGGTGAGGGTAAACAATCGCACTTTTCACGATCCTCCTAAGAAGTTTGGTCTGAGCTCAAATTAGGAAGGCCTGGCCTTCCCCTACCTGCCATTTGTCCAACTTTGGTATGGTTGTGGCGTGGCTAAAACATCTCCCGTGGGCCTCTTGGAGACTTGCTCACTATTTGCTCCGCTCAGAGCACAAATACAAAAGGCAGCTCTTGTGCTTCCACAAGCAAACAGGTTCAACTGAGTCCTAGAGAATACATGAAATGCAACACAATCTGGGGAGTTTTAGCCCACATACAAAGCCACTTGAATGACCTGCCCGGGCAAAGGGAAATAAAGTCAGTGACACAGAAATCTTTCCTAAAATACTGTATGATCAGCCAAGGGTGCTGAAAAGTTGATGGCTGCTGCTTGTGCTGAGCTCTAAGTTGTCATTAAAGCCAACCAGGCAGAGGCCAGTGAAGCTGAGACATCACACAGGTCAGGCACAAGATGTACCTGTGAAAGCCCTACAGGAACTCCCTCTGCCTAGAAATACGTACTCTTATTTTTGCACTGCGAAAGCCAGCAAAACCAGCAGGGATGGTAAACAGAAAGTAAGGTGGCTTTTGAAAACGTAAAACACCTGGGCAGACCATGTAGTCACACATCTTCACACACAACCTAAGGAACAAGAATAAAAACCTCAGCAGGTTCAGCCGGTGTCTGTGAACCCCTTACAACCGGTGGCACCACTCTCTCTTTACAGAGCTGGCTGCCCCGAAACGCCTGACCAAGCCTGTGGGTTAATAGGGTTGACCCCAGGGGAGAGCACAGGCTAATGCAGCCTGCGCCCTCTCCAGCAGTCCTGCGGTTTTAAGCTGAGGGCAAGTACCCGCAGCCGTCTGAGGACTCATTTTGTCAAATTTGCAGAAAACTGGAAGAAGCAAAGTTGACTGCCCCGGTCTCTGAGGCATGGCTGATGGCTCTGACAACCTGAGCCCATAAAAGACCAGCTGCTACCACGGACTCCAGGGACAAGATCTGCATCTGAGCTGACATTTGGCTTGGCCCTCGTGAAACAGGGCTGCCTTGATGAGGTTTGCACCGATCAGAGCAGTCTTCTGAGACCAGGCAAGAAATAACATAGAAACCACTTTCACAGTAAAGCATATTGTGTGACTATTTGCGGGTGGCTTGGTTAAGTAAGGTCTTATTTTTTATTTTACTTTTTCACAGGGATGTAAGAGACCTAATGCACAAATAAGGTGTCTATAAAAGAAGAAAGACTAAAAAGAGATTTAATCTATAGCTCACTCATTCATAGGCTGATTTATCCCCATAGTGGAATGCAGCTCTTGCACTGTTAGTGTCCATTGGAATAAGATTTCTGAGTAAGTCCATGAATTCTAAGGATGCAAATTGATTAGAGAGTGAATTAAAGTAGCAGGGCACAAAAGGGCACAAAGTGCACAAAAACATCACAAAAATTAAAATAAATTAGAAAAGCCCCCCAAAAATGGGGTATTTTGAAGGTTATTCAAACTGCCTAACACAATCTAACATAGCTGGTCTGAATCTTTCCCCAAAGGAACACAACCTCCTATCCCAGGACCATCATGCAGGTATCTGAATTTTCTGCCACCAGTACTCTCTTTGTCTTGGTAAGTGGCAGAAGCAAACCTCACAGGACCCTCTTGAACAGAGTTGATACAAACATTGATGCAAGGATTAGAGAACTGTGAAAAGACCCAGTTTAAAAAAAAACCCAAACATCAATTAAAGATTTTTTTCCATATCTAAACAGGGGGTTTGAAAAAACATTTTTATTACTCTCTGGGAAAATTCTGCCTGCCTTGGAAATTACGGACTTCAGGCTAAGACACTTTAAAAAGAAAATAAAAATAATTGGACAAAGTTGTTCTTTTATTTTTATTTTCTTGGCTTTAAAATCTGTGGAGATATGAGCACTCAATTTTTTGCTTTTCACATTTTTTCAGGTTTTTTACTGTTTTGGAGTGGGGGGACTTAGACTTTGCAGATACAAACTGATTTCTCTGAAATCCCTCCTCTGATTACTACAATTGATGCAAGTTCTAATCTCTCCTTCTGTTTCATAATTCAGAGATCTCGTCACACCCACAGGGACACAGACTTCAAAGAAAGACTCTTTGGAGACTTCTTCAGTGCCCCTATCTTCAGCAGACACATTTCTAACCTATTCCTAAACCCCGTAACAGTTTTCTATGGATCTGATAGAGAGATAACTATACTGTCAGCATCTGTAAAGAAACTGTTTTGTACCACGAAGGCTTGCATACAAAAACACAGTGAAGAAAGTGAAAATAAAGCCACAGAGTCTATAAAATTAAGTTAAAGCATATTAAATGCTCACACAGATGCTTTTTTATATGCAGGAAGGCAGGCTTGAGTTCAGGTGGTGTGACTTTGTGCCAAGATAATGGCTGGGGTCCCTGTCTCTTGCTAGCCTGCTGTCTTTCAGGGAATTACAATTTCTAACACTGTAATTTCAGAATGAATCATGGAAAGTCCCACGCCTCACTGTGTGAAAAACTTGCCCCGTGTCTCTCTGCACCGTGCTTTTAGAGCAGCTGTGCCAGGAGCCAAAACCTCGTTGCCCTCCAACGGTGCAGGTGCTGCTCGGGGCAGGTTATCTGATCATCCATACAGCTTCCAGCTCCTACAGTTAACGAGGAAACACAGAGGATGCGCATGCTAAAAATAACAGAAAACTAATTTTTTCAAATGAAGGCTGTTTTCCCTCCCCATGCCCTGGTTCCACTTTTGACAAGAAAATAGCAAGAAGGAAGAGTTAAAAATCTCAGCATCCACAGAAAGTTTCATTTCTGAAGTCTGATTTGAGGTTCTTTCCTAACAAAATGCAACTCGCTAATTCTTCTCACCTACGTGCTGCCTGTTCACAAAATACTCTCTGGAAAAAAGTCTAACTGTAGAACCTAACAGGAATACACTTTGTTTGGAGTAATTTCCTGAAAAAGCAACAAAAACCAAACAGTCATTTATTCTACTTTCAAAATGCAACATACCCTGGCAAATGTCAGTGGTTGACAGGATAAGGTTTAAAGAGGGTAAGAGCAATATTCAACCAGAGAAAAACAGACACACTGCCACAAACATCTGGCCAAGAAATGCCAGTTTTTAGAAACAACACACAAAACTATAAATCACAAAGACCCTCAAGGAACAGCAAAATGAAACATTTTCGTAACAAAACCAAAACCTGAACCAAAAGGGGGTTTTATAAGAACCGTTTTGTTTAAAAAAAAGAAGTTTCATTGAAAACATCTGGAGGAAAAAATCAACCCGGTGGATAGTCCTTATATTTATCTTGGTCATTAAAATCAAGATCACTTGGTCAGCTTGAAGCACGTGAACTGAGCTGTTTTGGAGATGCTGAGCCACACTGCAGTTGACAGTGTTGCCTTCTACCCCACCAGCTCCCTCTAGCAGACCTGTAGCTGGGAAAAGTTTGAAAGCTTTTCCCTACTATTTAGCTGAGGACCATGGAAAACATTTTGTATTAAATAAAAAAAACCTCGGGATCGGAAAGTACTGCCTGCATTACGAAACACTGTGATATTTTTTCCCAACTGCCCAGCATCAAAGTGCATCCTCTATAAAGAGAGACCTTGCACTTGCTTAATCTGACACTCTAAGCCTTTAATTGACCCTATTTTTGTGATTACTTGCTGTCCTCTCACAGGACCTAAGAAAAATCATCAAATTTATTGCTTTTGGTGAGTATTTCTTACCCACCCAGGCAAGGACAAAAGTTAAGTGCTTGTAAGAAGACGACGATCATCTCATTACATGACACCGCCACAATATTCTCTCACTGTTTATCTTTCTGCACAGCCCTACTCTCTGCCTTTGGAAAACACAAGTTTTTAAATTACACCACCTCTGCAATTACTAGGTTCTTGTTTTATACTGTTTTGCGAGACACAACCCTGACGAAGGAACAGTTTATAAAGCAAGAGAAATCCCACTTGTCACACTTGTCTGTAGGTGCCGGGGTGGCCATTTGGCAAGTGGCTGCTCACAGCCCTCCTCGACTCGCAAGCGGAATAGCTCAGATGTCGCTCCCAGGTTTCGCAGAATGAATAAAGACACACAAACAGTCAGAGAGAAGAAATACAAGGAGTTATCCAAGATGGCAGTGTTTCAGGTGAAGGGCAATATGATTTAGCATTTGCTTGCAATTACTGCCGCACGATTCAGGTAGCTCATAGCTCGTCAGTGCTTCTATCGACTGTTTTCCCAAAAAACATTTGCTGGTGGGGCTTAAAAAAATTGCAACAGGCTGGATGCAGGTGTCTGTTTAGGTACCAGCCTGTCACTGAGGCTAAATGGATTTAAACTGGCTCGGTCACAGGCAGAGGCATGGAAAAGGAAAAGATGGCACAATGGAAATTATTTAATAGAGAAATTCCCCTGGATGGCTCCAATGCTACCACATTTTCACTGGTGAAAGCAGCCTGAACTAATGGCCACATGCCACACCAGCCCTTATCGTAACCATGAAATGGGATGGAGTAACAGCACATCACCTCGTTCTACGCTCTCCTTTATTCTGGCACCTTTAAATATTTATTGAAACTGATAGACCAGGCACTACGCTTCAGCTGCTGTTTGGCCAACTTTATCATGCTTTTCCACACAGGAGGATGCTAATAACTAGGATCCTTCCAGATTTTGAAGATAATTGCAAATCTCCAGCACAGAGGGCTAACGATAGCTTTAAAGAAACAGCTATAAGCTACTGCTTTTATACCAGGCATGACTTTACTCTACTGAAACTGGATGTTGGCTGATTCACATGAAGAACAGGTAAGCCACAGAGAGGTTCAAAGTTCAGAGGAATCCCTGTGTTTTAGATGCTTACCTGAATTACCCTGGCCTCTTGTGTCTGATGGGCTGAAGCAGAAGCTCTTCACAAGCAATCTTTGATATATTTCCAGTACTCCTGATACTTTTTACTATACCTGGTATTTTTGACAGGTGCAGATGAAAAAAACCCCACAACCCTCCACTTCAGCCTATGTGCTGTATTTCTCCTGGATGCTAGTTATTATATGCACTGCAGTAGCAGCTGGGAGCAACATTGACCCAGAGACATGAGAAAACCGTGAGATGCAGCAATCTCTTGTGAGAAGCGGAAGGAAAGCTCAGGGATGAACCTGAAAAGCACCATCAGTGGGGAGAACGCACTCACGCCTCCCCGTGCTGAGGGAATCGCTCTGCCGATGGCGAGTGTTCAAGGGAGATCGGAATTAAGGCCAGATTGCAGGTTTCTGGGCTTTCATCAACAGCCCCTCTCCCACCAAACAGGTGGGAGGCAGCATCTGAAGGACATCTGGATGGAAAGGCTGGCAGGTTACAAGCATAATAAAGTGAAAAATAATGGGAAGAGTGAGGTTAATTAAACATTTCCGAGCCTTTAAAAAAGGCTGGGGTCCCCCATTCAGCAGAGGCAATACTTTGGGACAGAGCAAATGTCTCCTGCTAACAAGCTGGTTTTCAGCCTTATTTAGCATTCGAATGAGTTAATTTTCCTAAAGCATTCAGCTATGCAGCAGCACAGGCACCTTCTTAGGTGGCATATTGTTCTAACAGATCAAAACTCTGTTGTTTTTAAAATCTCATTAAATACATATCCAGTTGTCAGACATTAGCGCACATTACAAAAATGAAATTGATGGTTGAGACTGAAAATCCAGCCTGATGTGCTGTCCCCAATTTACCCCAGCTATTTCAGCAGGCTCTTTGGAGTGTGTGATCTGTTACAGCATATTTGCTGTAATACCGAAACACAAAAACGGATGAGTCAAAGGCAGAATGTCAGGTCAAATTTTTCAGGCTTAACTCAGGATTTAATTGCATTTAGAGGTTTAAGTCAGACTATTACAACTGCCTTTAAGGTAATCTCCTCATGTGGGAGGAAGTATATATGTCCCACACCCAGGTACACCTGCTAACCCTCTCCGCCGTTAACCATTGCTCAATACAGCTGCCATAAGAGCCCTCTTTTCCTCATTTTTTACTGACTGTTGCTGAATAACCAATTTAGCCTGTAAGTCAGGAAGCACAGGCATTGCTCATGTCAAGGAAGGGACTTGCATCCAACTCAGCTACAGAAGCGCACGGAAACTCTGTGATAGGGATTTCACAAAGAGAAAGGCTCAGAAATCACTGGAGTCAGGAGCTGAAGTTTACGGGAGCAAGGCACTGCGAGTCTCTGCAGGATTTTGTGTGTCTAGTTAGGAGTGAACGGCTAACATGAACACATTTGAGAGCTCAGCCCACACAAAACAAAAGGTACATGGCTTGGATCCTGTCTGTGGGCTCACCTTTGCTGGAGAGGTACTGTTAGTATTAAAGCCGGTGGGCATCATATGCAAATGTTTCCAAGAGGGGGTAGTGGACTGGATTTCATGCTAATACCAAGTCAGCGGCTCAGTGCAAAGGTTGCAGAGGGATGTGCAATCAAATCCACCACCAGAAAGAAGAAAGTGGAGGCAAAGGCACCTGGAAAAGCAGCACCCCCATGACAGGCGGCTTAGCTGCTGCTTTGCACATAATACACAAACCATAAGCAACACCACTTCTATTGGTTAAAATGTCAACACTTTAAGCCAGGCACCCACCAATGTACCTCGGTGGAGATGTACCTGTCCATCCTAACCCTGACGGTGGCTGTGTCCACAATGCTATCCGTTTGCAACCATAGTGCTGCCATCCTCACGCTGTCCCTATCCAGGAAGTATTCAGTCAGTCCTCTCCTGGTATTTGCTGACCTTTGCACTCCTACCACTCACATACACACACTCAGCTATAATAAAAATAAACAATAAAATAAAGGAATAAATAAATAAACCCCCTCTTTTCCCCAATACTGCAAGTTCATGACTCCTAGGCCAAGGACCGTTTGGTGTGGCCAGCAGAGGACCAGACTGGACATTCAGACATCCCCTGCAAGGTCTTCTGCACATCTCAGGCCTTTCTCTCACTATTCCCCAACCTATCCATCTCCCTGGACTATTTAGACAGAAATATCACAGAGCAGAACTCTCCCTTCCAAAAAAAAGTTTCCTGTAACGATACTCAGGTGAGGCTCTTTGGACTGTATCATCATACAAATACTGTACAAATACTTACAGACCCAAGGTATTATTTTGTGCTTTCTTTCAAATTTAAGAATCCAAGTTCTCCCTCCCAAAGAGAATTACCTCATCACTTATAATAAAATTAAAAAAATACATAAAGAAAAAACACTGAGCCTTCTTTGGCTGTTTGGATCAACTAGTTCAGCAAAAAGTGAAATTTCTTCTCTCAATCTTCAGATAGCCTTTGAATTCAATACTTGTCGCAGCAAGAGAAAGTTTGGTTTGTTTTCGTCATCAGATTTGAGATCAAGAAGAGATGAGATGCTCTAGGATGAAAAGCAGAAATGCCAGATGAAAGACTGAAACCCAAAGAAGATTTAAAATAACTGCACAAAGGTGCTGGGAGAAAAACATGGATAACTCCACGGTGCCGGGTTTGGTTCCAGCACATGTGCTCTCCTGGTGCCTTGAGCTGGAGGCAAATAAACACCAGAAAGAGCCAGAGGGTTGGTTATGCAGTGTTGGTTGGGATGCTGCCCACCACCCGCAATGTCAGCATCGACCCTGCCTAACCCTAACCGGAGATTTATCATGCTTGTGGGGGACTTCTAGCAGCAGCCCTCTCTTGCCCTTTGGCAGCTCATCCTAAGCAAAGCTTCCATTGCAGGTCTCAGCTTTCTCCTTTTTGGAAACTTAACCCTAACCATGCATTAAGCCCTGAGGTGAGACTTAGACCCTCAGGTGTCCCGGCAGATGGCCCCGCTTCGCTTTGGCAGCCCCTTCTCACCCCTCCCCTATGCTGCGCCTTGGGTGGCCTCTGCTCGGGGCCCAAGGGAATTAGGGCTCCTTCACAGATACTGCTGTGTTACCATATCAACCGCAACTGCTACGCTGCAAATCAGTAGCCACTTTCTCTCTGGTCCAGCGTTTACTCCAAAATTATTTTTTTGGTTGGCTTAAACAAATTCAGCGTGGTTGCACGTAGGATGCTGCAAATGCAATTATGCAGAGCCTGATTACATCAGTGATAAAACATGCCCCGTCTCATTTCCTAAGCCCAAATTTATAAAGGGAGTACAGCACCAATATCTTTTAATCACTGAATATTCTTCTCATGAAGACCACTCTCCATTTTGGGAGGTTTGTTTTAAAGTTCATTTTTCAATTTACAAGCCCCCTACCTACTTTTCATCAGGATCACATCAGGGGCACCCTCGGATAATCAGACAGAAATGGGTTCAGCATAGGAAGAGCTCCGACAACCTGTAGGAAGTAGGCTAAAATCCATAATAACCACAAAAAACAAACTCAAATCAAAGTAAATCAACAAAAATCATAATAGAAAAAGTGCAGATTAGAGATAATCAGCTATTATTGCAGTGAAACAATTTCACGCCAAAGAAAGACAGAAGGGAAAGCAAAAATCAACTACCAACCTTAAAAGACTCAATTTGCTTTGTGTGGGTTCATCATCTTCATTGCTGACCAGATCTAAACCCTTCCTCAGTCTGGAATAAAACACACTGAAATTGCTTGCTAAAGTCTACAGCCCGTCCAAGGTGGCTTCAGCAGCAGATGGGTGCTCACAGAAAGCTGAACTGGGGTGCTCCAGATAAACTCTGGGCTGGGGATTACTGGGTCTGAAACACCTTGCAAGTATTTTTTCCATCCTTTGACTTTTATTATACCGTAAACCTGTTGCTCTGGAATAACCACCAAAAAAATTACTTTGTAAGACACCCAAACATTGACTTTTTTTGTGTCTGTGCCTTTTCCTGTGTTTCTTTTGGTATTGGTTGGTAAATTCAGTGGAGGTGCCTAAGGTGCTTCAAAAAAATTGCAGTTGGGGTGTCAAAAAATCAGCCCACACTCTATTTCTTGCAAAACCCCACTAGCAGAGAGAACACATGCCTAAGGGCCTACTAATTTGAATTTAACTAAAGAAGTTAAACAAACAGCTTCACAGCACCCAAATACTCTAACTTATACGCAAACAAACATTATAGAATTAACAAAGAGGTGCCAAGCTAATTAAAATCAATCCTCAGATACCTCTAAACACCAAGAGAGCCTGATTAGTAGCTGTTTATAGTAGCTGCTTAAGCAAATTGTGGAGGAGTAATAATTCTGATCTTGCCACTTGCCAGAAAGATTTTCCTCACCTCCAAAACATTCCTTTGGCTTCAATTTATTTAAAGTTCACATTTTAAAACAAACCAGCATCGTCTGTGGCATAATTCCTTCTAAACAGTGGTTTTTAGAAAATGCATGTTATAGCAGTGACTGCTTCTTGTGCGTCGTCACACACTTGTGAGCGTGCACCAACAGTTTCTCTTGGTAGAGAAAGGAGCCAGTGGTGTTCCAAGCTGCCCAGCCAGAACTGCCTGGGACTCTGGCACTAGTTTTCTCAAATATGCTGCCTCATTGCAGCGGAATTGATTACAAATAGGCTCCTCCGTAAAATTTTCACAGAGCGTATTTATCCAGACCTCCCACACCTTTTTCTTTCTCCCATCAGCTTGAGTGGCATGTTAATGAATCCCTGTTGCAAAATAGACGGCAATTTTTGTCAATATTTGGGGCAGGAGTGGTGGAGGTGGGAGAGACTTTAAAATACAGGAAAATGTTTCATTCCCCTCCTGATGTCCGCTGGTGCCCCCTGCAAACTGCCCATACTCCTCATTCAGGCCGGTGGCCCCTCTCCTGCACCCCGAATTGCACCGGCCCAAGAGCCTTTCGGGGTGCTCTGCTCTTTCATCTGTCTTCAGTGTTAGCTGCCCATCTGTGAAACAAGCAATACTAGACACCTAATAAGGGGGCTGCAAGGAAAGAAAATCCTGTAGGTGCTCCAGTTAGGCACTAATTATTGCTGGGGAGAGACTCAAAGAGGTACATAAAAAGTGAAAGAGAATAAATCTCCTAAGGTAAGATGCTCTGATCCATTCCTGTAGACTGGCTATGCACGTGAACGGCAGTGTCAGTGGCTGAAGAACTACAGCACCTGAGCACATTTGGCTCATTGGGAACACAGGACACATAGCACCCTAAATAAAATGAGGGTTTTTTTCCCCAGGTTCTTTCCAGGGGTTTCAAGAATGGCATTTGCCAAAGGGAGAGAAGACAAGAGTCCAAAAAACATAGAGATCTGAGAAAAGAATGAAATTGGGGCTGAGAGATAATACTTTGAGAAGGGAAAACCATTTTTCAGCTGTACACTCAGTCCAGTCTGGGAGAAAACTGGTTGCTGGACAGAGATGCTCTCTAAGTCAAGAGGAAAACGATGAGCCCCAGGCAAACATCTAGACACCCTGAAGATCAGTAAATCCTGAAAACTCCCAAGAGAAGTGACAACGCTGAGATCGAGCACTGGGTGAAAGTGTTTCTTCCCTTGCATGACCTGTGTATTTCATGACTAGTTTGAAGACAGAGTATATTAAAATCCCCTTTGGCAAAAGCACTGAAGGGAGCAAGAACTGAAACGGGAGATAGAGGTCTTGCTAGATCCTCTTCACAACCAAAAAATCCTTAGAAAAAATGGGGATCAAAACACAGCAGCCCCAGGATCATCTGACCTGGACCGTCCGGAGATTTCACAGGGCCCAGCTGGTACATGGGACCTTCTGGGGCTGTGATAGACACTGAAACACAGGAGACCCCTCAGCGCTCCCTTCCCGCTCAGTACCCTTCCCGCTATTCAATGCAAGACCTCACAGTCTACAAAGTCTAAGGGAGAGGAGATGGCAGAGCTCCTCCAGCACACGGACCTGCTCTCACCCCTGTAATTACGTATTTGTGTCTGAACTATTTTATTTCTTATTAGCCACAGGACCAGTGTCTCCAGCGAGATGCCTTCAGAGATGCCCATCTCTACTCTCCCCACCTCCTCCTCCTCCCTCGGCCAAGCCCAAAGGTAGCAACAGCAGAACATGCAACCTCAGGCTGTGCAAGGACATCTGCAGCTGCAAACAATACCAGCCGAACAAATCACTCACTGTTGCTCTTTTAGGCACTGAGCGGGAAAGCAAAGTCTAGAGGCTCAATCTGTGGGTGCCGCCCCTCCCCTGCAAATGGCACAGCTGCTGAAATGCATTTGTTTTTAGAAAGAGGAGAGAAAGAGTTTTTTTCAGTATCCAATTCACAGAGCTTTGCTTTTTCCTTTTTTTTTCCCTCATGTGAAAAGTGCTTTGTGAATGGGCCAGCTAAAATTATTTATAATGAGCTAATTTCCATAAAATTGGGCTAATTAATTTCCATGCTGCCTGATGAAAATTGCTAACATCGGCTTTTTACTGACAATCAAGGTCCTGCAGGCAGTCTCACACCCATCTGACTGGAAGGAGGTCCAGGCTGGATCCTCAGCTAGTGTAAATCAGCAGATACCTACTAAAACAAACAGAGCAGTGTGCTCATTTACACAGGAAAAAATAGTTTGGGCCACTTTACAGTTTACATGGGGGTAACAGTGTCTTATCTTCAATTAAGTGCATATATAAATAGAGAGGCACAACAGAAAGTTTGTTCTTCAAGCTCCTGAAAGCCAAACAAAGACTCAGCTCAAGTAAAATGCATTTACCCTCCACTGGATTTAGGGAAAATATCAGTCTTGGTGCAGCAGTCAACTAGGAAGCAACAGGAGAGGCAGCTCAAAGGGAAAATGAAAAATAACCTTATGGGAGTGCTCAGTGCCTTGAGGTTTCACAAACAGCCAAGGGATATGTGCGCTCCTAACTGATTTGCATATGAATACTGCCACTAAAGGGATTGATATTACCCTTTTTAAAACCATTTCACGCAGTATTAGTGGACACAAGTCCAGCTATGGCTAGTCCTGCTGAGAACAGTTGATTTTGCAAAACAAAACGATGATGTCCTACATCTGTGGGATTTCACAGGTATAATTAAAGGCAGTATTTGGCTGGTCTCAGGAGCAGGAAAGTGCTCCTCATAGCGTCTCTGTGTTGTGGACTACACTTTGACAATATTTTCTAAATCACATTAAGCTTTAAGTCCCTAAGCCCACACACCACCAAAGGCAACTACTGTTGGCATTTAGAAAGGTATTATTGAGTTGTGACATGGGCTTGAGATGCTTCTTGGACTCCTAAGAAATATTCTATGGTAAACCTAAGTAAAGCAAAAGCAAACAACCTGTTTTTCATGTCTAAATACTGCTAAATGATACTATATCAAGCTACTTTTACCTCAGGCTTATTAACACAAAATTAATTTGACACGAATCAGATACCAAGTTGGTATGCAATACGGAAATGTGTGATTTCCACTAACTGCTGTAAAATACAGTAATTGTATTTGTGCAAGACAGGTATCTTGTAAAAAACCCCACAATTATTAGTAGTCACACAATAGCTGTAACTTATTGGATACTGCCTGAGCAAATTATCTGCTCTTAGCCTCAGGCCTACACTTTCAAATGATCTACATAAACTAGAGGGCAGATGTTTCAGCTTTTGAGTTTACCCTGTGCCCCCTCACCTTCCAGACCTCAGGCTCTGCATGGGAATCTGCGGCTTCCAGGATCCTTCTTTCCGGAAATATCGTGAGAAACATGTGGACGTCTGACTGTAGGCTACCATGGTCACTTCTAGCGAAGCGATCCACTGCGAGGATCTCTGAAATACTCCTTGTTGGTCAGTGGGATCAAGCACGGCAAGTCTGTATGGTGAGGTGTACAGGACAGGATGATCTGCCCTTCTACGGAGGCACCATCCTGGGCAAAGGCTGCCCCACGTACAGGACTGGCACTGCATGTCCTCTGCTGAACAACATCTGCCAGCAGCTGCAACATGGTGTCCACCTCTGAAATCCAGATGGGCAACCATGTGGGGCGGTGTTGCAGCAGGAGGAAGGGGTGAGGGATGTCGTGTGGATATTCTGGAGCCTCTACTCACTCCCCTGTCTGAAACAGGTCCAGCTATCCTGGTGCCTCCGAGGGAAATACTTACTTTAACCTGTGTGCTCAAGGCTGACATCTCTTCTTCAGCTTAGCCTACCATAATTGCGGATACTTTTGTTCTTGATATAAATGCCCAATCCTTTTTTGCAAAGAACAACCCATTATAAGAGGACCAGAGCTACCTATTGCCTTGTGATACATGCATATACATATTTTTAATACATTGCATTCAGAACGTTTTTAAAGTATTGCATTAAATGTGACGCCCATCTACAAGAAGGGCCGGAAGGAGGATCCAGGGAACTATAGGCCTGTCAGCCTGACCTCGGTGCCGGGGAAGATTATGGAGTGGTTCATCTTGAGGGCGCTCACAAGGCAGGTGCGGGACAACCAG
>NW_008825268.1:2093709-2098668 GCF_000699105.1 Pygoscelis adeliae | reverse complement strand
AGGCACTTAGGGACATGGTTTAGTGGGCATGGTGGTGTTGGGTTGACGATTGGACTCGATAGTCTTAGAGGTCTCTTCCAACCTTAATGATTCTATGATTCTAAATGCTCAGTTTGAAAGTGCTTTAGAGTGTCCCCACCAGGAGGAAATGCAGCTCCATGATTCCTGCAACTTTGACATCCAAGACTCATCCCCATCTCTGACAATTGATGGAAACTCTTTAAGAACTCATTCAAAGGCTTCATTTCTATACCGCCTTTATGCTCCCTATTAGTCAAACATGCATACTAGGCACAACCGCAGTACAGATTTATGTGAATATATATATAATATAGCTAAAACCTTAATATATGTCAAGCTAATATCTCTTTCTCCTTTTATTTCCACTCTTGTCCTTATAGAGGCACTTTAGTCTACTGAAATATTAATTATGATTTTTCTTTCCCTGGATGTGCCTACATTTGTCTTTTGCTTCTATTTACTGCTTCATGACAGCTCATGAAAAGACAGTCAATAACTCTGTTTTCCACTCCCAGACAATTTGAATGGATGACTTGCAAGAAAAGAAAAGAAATTAAAAAGGTCTACAGTGCTGGGGAGGAGGACACGAATATTAGGCCACGGTTGTGCTGGATGACATTTTCCAAAGGGGCTCCTCTAATTGCTTTTTAGTTTTTAATTCAGCAAGGCATAGTCTCCGCCTGGCTTTAGTGTCAATAGCAGAATGAATGCTCTTTTAGAAAGGGAAATAAGGCCCACCGATGTATTTGTATTTCTGCCTCAACACAAAAACTCTCTGGCTGAGCTTTTAAACTCCATGCATGGATCAATGCAGAGGAAAAATGGCTGGAACCCAGCAGTACTGGGAAAAAGAAAACATTTTGATTGTCATTACCTGCAAGGAAAATCTCTGTGAATGCAGCCATGACAGGCAAAACCCCCAAAGATTTTCAGTATGACTCCGGGTGAAGTGCTGGAAGTTTGCAGGATCTCTAATAACCCGCAGCCCAGGCTGCCTTGCAAGGCATCCAGGGTGGAGTTGGGATGACGGTACAGCAGGCAAGTGCACACACAGCGTGAGCAGCGAGGTTATGGTCAGAGGAGACAGGCACAATTTCATATCCACCTTAATATCTGACCTAGGGTTTTAATTCCCTTTTGCAAATGGCCATCAAGTACTTCTGAACAGATCAGTTCTAGCTATTACGAAAGGTATAACCCCAGATTTAAATGCATTAGCAATCAGGAAATAATGTAATATATCAGGAGGATTAAAGGGAGCGCGAATACCAGAGAGATGCTGTAACACACTATGTGTATAGGCAGTCCAGGCCCATGTGGGACATGGTGTTCACAACTAGAAAGCATAAAGCCAAAATAAGGAAAGCCACAATAAAAGGGTGACTGTGGAAAGGAAGAGGAGAAATGATAAAAATACTCCCATGACTAAGTGGTGGGGAGGAGATGGATTGCAAAATTCTATTCAGCCTCCCTCCAAACACATAACCATCACCAAAAAGATGTGAAAGCTGCCAAATTTAAACCTGATAAATGGACATAAAAAATTAATTCTAATGCCCAGTTAAGCTGTAGCTCTCACCACTCTAAGGTACCATTCAATTCAAGCATTTAAAAAAGGATTTCAGTAAGGATCCCACAGCTCAAAGGACGACAAGAATATTCTCAGGTGTAACAGCAAATCTTTTAAAGGTGTAAATATAATTCCTCCAGGCCTGGGGCACAGAGCTGCACCTGCAATCTGGGCTGAGAAGGAGCTTTGCCTGCGGGGCTGGATTTACCAACGGCAGCAGCTGACAGCAGACCCATGGGTTCCTGCCCAGTCCAACCCCACGGGCTCTGCTCCACTGGCCTGGCAGCCTCTTGAGAACCACATTTCCTCTGCTGCTCCTGCTCTTTCCTGCAAGGAATAGCCTACGAACAAGCTCTCCTATTACCAGTTTCCACATTTTAATTGCTAGGTTTGGCCTGAAACCAGAAATGCAGAGGTAAAGAAATGAATGATGAATATTTTAAAAACAAACAAGTTGAACCCTCCAGAAAGAATCCATTCAAGTTTTGAGAAATGGCTCCGGGTGGATTAACAGGAATGCTCGTATCAGCTGAAGCAGTTGCAACGTAGCAGCCAGCTTCACCCCGTCAGGATTTTAGGACCCCCGGATTAAGAGCAGATCCTCAAGTTGAGATGAGAGGTGGCAGTTCTCAAGGGGCCCCATCCTGATCACAGAACTGGATTCCCCCACTTGGAAACATTGTACTGGGTTGGTCCTGAGCTATTTGCACAGTGTCAGCCACAATCCAGCAGAAGATTTAATCCAGCTTCATATGGGAATGGTCCAGACAAGAGGTGATACCTTATCGCCATCCATCATTACTGCACACTCACAGACCAGGCTTTCCTGTTTCACTTAAAGGAACTTTTCTAGAGTGCAATTCATATTACACATGGAAACCTAAACAGACAGACTTGTTAAAATAACACACCTTCTACACCTGTAACTGAGGTGCTCATGGAAATACAATGAAATCCTTACAAGACAGAAATGCGCTTTTTGTCAGGCAACAAACTTCTAACATATAACAGGAAAGGACCAACCAAAAGAACACATCATTCTACTCAATAAAATGTTTTTTTTTGCAGACTGAGGCAAATACATTCTAAAAAACTATTAAAATCTTTTTTTTAGATGCAATAGCTTTATTCCATTTTGCCTATAATTGCTTGCATATAGGATGTGTCATTTTAACTGTATTTTAAGGCTAATTTTTTCACAGATATTCAAAAGACGTAGGTGTCTGATGTTCATTCATTTTTAAGAGTAACTGAAACTCTACTCAGCCATGCTGAAATGCTCAGTCAGAAAGCATGCTGCACTGGGTTAGTATATATTCACTGAAACGCAGCATGCTGCTAATAAGTGAACTTAGTATGCACTATGTTATTAAACAATAATGAATCGAGGTCCTAAACGATGGCATTTCAGATGAAGATATAAGAGACTTTAATCACATTTATTTACTTTGCTCCCAAGGGAGAGTCAGCTTAACACACCTGCACATCCCAGTGCACAGTCATTCCAAGCTGCAAGTGCTGCAGCTCCTCTCTTTAGCCCCATTAAAAAAAATAAAGTTGTCTGCAGGGCACATTTGGGTTGTTCTGGATCAGGGTGGAACAAGGTCCCTTGAATGCAAGACCTGAAGTAGCCTCCTCTTGCTGGCGTTATAGCATGTAATTTCCCTTACAAATTTAACAACCTCCAACCTGAAACTCCACTCACCATTACGACCAGAAGGTTGTTCCAAAGCCTCTGCCCTCTGATACTCAGACACCTTTTTTAACCTAGGTTTTAACTCAGTCTGTTCACCCTTATCTAACTCTGTCCTTTTAGCCATCGTACTGCTTTTTACTCTTTTGTGTTTCTTCCCTCCCCACCAGTAATCTTATTTCCTTTCAGCCCTCTTTTTACTGCACTTAAGTGGCTTCAACTCACCTAAACAGGTTCCTGGCTTGCAGCCAGCAAGTGCACTGCACTGGCCATCTTTGCAGCCAAGCTCCCAGCAGCTCAGCTCATCCAAATCTCGCTTGCTTACACTGATCCCAACTTTCTGTTACCACAAAGTTATTTCCACATCTTTCACCAGAAGCACAACATCCTCCTTTCTGCTGCATGACATTATTTGCCTTAAAATAACATTTTAACATTTCATTCATTTCTTACTGACCAACCACTCAGTACTTTAGCTGGGTATAGCACTACAGCTTTATGCCTGTAAAGCCTGCAAAAGGATGCAACACTTAAATAAAATGTAGTAAGGCATAAAACTGAACTGCAAATCAGCACAACACTTAACGAACTGACCAAACCAGTCCCGCCGTTGCCCTCATTTAATTAGAAATTATGCTGTTGATGATGACAATCAGTGTGAGGTGGTTTGATTTTCAGTAGAAAACTATCCTGAGGTGAAGGAGGTAAGTTAAGCCAAAAATAAAAAAAATGCTGTCAACAGTATCATTAGCTCTCCAGAGAGGCGTGCAGATTGCAGCCTTGCAGAGGGCGTCGGTGCTGAGGGTGTCCTGATGGACCAAGGACGGGGGACAAACCTGCCCTGTGCTATTAGCCAGTTGTCTCTCTCTCCACATGCCATGATTTTTAGATTTAGACTTGACTGGGAGATACCTTCACAAAAATTATTGATGTGTCAAAATTTGCACATCGAGATGGGAATCAGATCTTACACGGTTAGGATAGGCACATGTGTAAGTATATGTTCGTGGTTACGGGCACCCACGTGTTTATAGCACTGGTCTAGTAACTTAAAGCACTCCTTTGGGATGTGGGAGAGGGAGAAACTCCTGCTCTGTTGTTTTGGGGCGGGGGAAATAGAAACGAAGCTGGATATTTAAAAGTAATGTTTATATTGCCATAACTTGCTACCCAAGATACAAGGGCTTCTTTATTAGTTTTGTACAAAGCTGAAACCAACACTCAGTCCATTTCATCAGCAAATGAAAAATCAAACTCAGATTCATCAACCTTCCTCAAAGCACTGTTCCTTAATCCCGAGCAGCTTTTTGCTACAGCGTAAGTCAAATTGCACAGGCGGGATAGATCTCACATCCCTCTTTGGGGCACATCAATATGAAACCACCAAGCAGTCCTTAAGCCGTACAGCAAGCAGTTCCCCCCCGGCTGTGGCCACAGCCTTGCAGATCAAGGTGACTTATGCTGTTGGCTGCGGATGGGGGTGTGCCAGGCAGCACCTCAACACCTACCCCGCTGGAGACCAGACTGCTGGGCACAGGGCGGATTTGATCAGATTAAGCAAAATTCCCAGCCCGGGAGCTTCACAGCGAGAGCCAGGCTAGTGCCACTTTTCCCCAGGGCTTTGGGGGCAGCAGGAGCAAGATGCTGGCACGGGGGCAGCAGACGTGCTGGGCAC
>NW_008825268.1:2091694-2093636 GCF_000699105.1 Pygoscelis adeliae | reverse complement strand
AGAGACAGGAGAAACTCAAATGCATTTTGGGCAGAGGTTTCGCTCCAGCACTTCTGTGAATCAGTTCTGCCTGTGCTGAATAGGTGTCTTCGATCGGAGGTTAATTTGTGGCAGCATCTGCTGCCCTTTTGTCCCAGATACCCATCTGCAAATTGACTGCCTTCGCAGCAAGGAGGATCGGGGAGGGTCTTCAGGACAGTAGCCTCCTCTTGCTGGCGTTATAGCATGTAATTTCCCTTACAAATTTAACAACCTCCAACCTGAAACTCCACTCACCATTACGACCAGAAGGTTGTTCCAAAGCCTCTGCCCTCTGATACTCAGACACCTTTTTTAACCTAGGTTTTAACTCAGTCTGTTCACCCTTATCTAACTCTGTCCTTTTAGCCATCGTACTGCTTTTTACTCTTTTGTGTTTCTTCCCTCCCCACCAGTAATCTTATTTCCTTTCAGCCCTCTTTTTACTGCACTTAAGTGGCTTCAACTCACCTAAACAGGTTCCTGGCTTGCAGCCAGCAAGTGCACTGCACTGGCCATCTTTGCAGCCAAGCTCCCAGCAGCTCAGCTCATCCAAATCTCGCTTGCTTACACTGATCCCAACTTTCTGTTACCACAAAGTTATTTCCACATCTTTCACCAGAAGCACAACATCCTCCTTTCTGCTGCATGACATTATTTGCCTTAAAATAACATTTTAACATTTCATTCATTTCTTACTGACCAACCACTCAGTACTTTAGCTGGGTATAGCACTACAGCTTTATGCCTGTAAAGCCTGCAAAAGGATGCAACACTTAAATAAAATGTAGTAAGGCATAAAACTGAACTGCAAATCAGCACAACACTTAACGAACTGACCAAACCAGTCCCGCCGTTGCCCTCATTTAATTAGAAATTATGCTGTTGATGATGACAATCAGTGTGAGGTGGTTTGATTTTCAGTAGAAAACTATCCTGAGGTGAAGGAGGTAAGTTAAGCCAAAAATAAAAAAAATGCTGTCAACAGTATCATTAGCTCTCCAGAGAGGCGTGCAGATTGCAGCCTTGCAGAGGGCGTCGGTGCTGAGGGTGTCCTGATGGACCAAGGACGGGGGACAAACCTGCCCTGTGCTATTAGCCAGTTGTCTCTCTCTCCACATGCCATGATTTTTAGATTTAGACTTGACTGGGAGATACCTTCACAAAAATTATTGATGTGTCAAAATTTGCACATCGAGATGGGAATCAGATCTTACACGGTTAGGATAGGCACATGTGTAAGTATATGTTCGTGGTTACGGGCACCCACGTGTTTATAGCACTGGTCTAGTAACTTAAAGCACTCCTTTGGGATGTGGGAGAGGGAGAAACTCCTGCTCTGTTGTTTTGGGGCGGGGGAAATAGAAACGAAGCTGGATATTTAAAAGTAATGTTTATATTGCCATAACTTGCTACCCAAGATACAAGGGCTTCTTTATTAGTTTTGTACAAAGCTGAAACCAACACTCAGTCCATTTCATCAGCAAATGAAAAATCAAACTCAGATTCATCAACCTTCCTCAAAGCACTGTTCCTTAATCCCGAGCAGCTTTTTGCTACAGCGTAAGTCAAATTGCACAGGCGGGATAGATCTCACATCCCTCTTTGGGGCACATCAATATGAAACCACCAAGCAGTCCTTAAGCCGTACAGCAAGCAGTTCCCCCCTGGCTGTGGCCACAGCCTTGCAGATCAAGGTGAGTTATGCTGTTGGCTGCGGATGGGGGTGTGCCAGGCAGCACCTCAACACCTACCCCGCTGGAGACCAGACTGCTGGGCACAGGGCGGATTTGATCAGATTAAGCAAAATTCCCAGCCCGGGAGCTTCACAGCGAGAGCCAGGCTAGTGCCACTTTTCCCCAGGGCTTTGGGGGCAGCAGGAGCAAGATGCTGGCACGGGGGCAGCAGACGTGCTGGGCACCAG
>NW_008825268.1:2071568-2091627 GCF_000699105.1 Pygoscelis adeliae | reverse complement strand
AGAGAGACAGGAGAAACTCAAATGCATTTTGGGCAGAGGTTTCGCTCCAGCACTTCTGTGAATCAGTTCTGCCTGTGCTGAATAGGTGTCTTCGATCGGAGGTTAATTTGTGGCAGCATCTGCTGCCCTTTTGTCCCAGATACCCATCTGCAAATTGACTGCCTTCGCAGCAAGGAGGATCGGGGAGGGTCTTCAGGACAAATGGCTTAAAATAACGATTGCCACACTGCCTGTTTTGCTGCACGCACCCCGACAACTTTCCCCCACTCAATAAAATATGTACAAGGAAATAAGAAAATAACAGTATCAATACGGAGTATCGCCTTCTGCAGCAAATGCAGGAAGACAGCCCCGGAGCGGGGAAGGCATGTCCTTCAATATTTAACTTCTTCACTCTTTGTTCTCCGTCTCAAGTTGAACAATACGTTAATTACCTGATGAAGCGTCATAATTACTCTAACAGCTCTGCTCTTAGTTATAATTACTGCATCAACACTTTCTTTTTCATATGCTTCAATCTATACCTATTACATTGTCATGATGAAGACACATTAACATTATAATACTGTATAATTAGCTGATGAGCAATTAAATTATTCCACTGCTCTTGTTCCTCTTTGCCAAGAGGTTGCTTTCCAAGCGCTATTATCTTCTTTTTCTCTGGTTTGCTTCAGAGGTTGGTTTTTTCCCTCCATTTTAAAAGAGGACCTCATATACTTTATTCAAACAATTTCATTTAAAATTCTGAGAGAGTATGGTAGTTAAGGTCCTAGGAGAAGCTAATTTGTTTAATATATTCCAAACTTCTTTCCTCTCGAGTTCAGACTGGTTTTGTTTTCCAAAAGCTGCCTAGAATAGGCAAGTATCAGAGAAATATTTGTGTAAAAAATAAATGATAAATGAATCATTAATTGTTTCTTTAAAACACTTCGAGCCACATCAGGGAATTATGCTAATAAGGAGGAAACAGAAAAAACAAAAAAATTGTTTTTGTTTTTATCCCCATATTTACGCTACTCTATACCTGAAGGAAAAAGTGAGATGTATTTTTTGCACCCTTTTTGTAAGATCCTGAAGAAAAACATTGATAATAAGCTCAGCGTAACTCTTTGAGAACCCTGACATTCTACACAGCAGCGTCGGCAAACTCTCATGGCGTATAGGAAATCTCCTAACAAACACTGCACAGTACACGATAATGCTGTGCTAGACTTTTTTATCTCTAGCACTTATCTTGATTATTAGCCTGCCTTGTAGGTCTCATTTGCTTTGTCCTCTCACTTGATTTTTGTGGCTGAAAATTGCTCATTTAGTTTTCAATCAGTGCAAATGATTCATATGTTATTGTATAGCCCTTCCCCTCTCGCCCTCCTGCTAAAATAATTTTAATATGGTTGTGAGATATCTACAGCACTGCATCTGTGGAAATACCAGATGCATTTTTTTTACATGGCACTGGGCTGCCTGGTTTCCATTCTGGGATTCTTTCTTTCTTTCAGCCATGCTTTTCTGTCATGGCTGTCACTCTTCAATCAACACATTGTAATCAAACAGTTCTTTCAATGTAATAAACCAAAAATATGAGCAAAGCACCTTGGTACGACAACCGGGCAGACCCTGGTGATGCAGTCCGGCCCCAGACGCTTGGGGAGCAGTCTATCACCAAACAGCACTGACTTTCCCCATCCACTTACCAAGCTTTCCACAGGGAGCTTTCTCTATCTCTCTTAGTACCAGAAACCCTCCATTTCCATTTGAAGAGAACTGCTTAAAATCACGTCCGTCATTTGCTATGTTGATTAAATTCCTCAATTTCAGACCTACCCACTGAGCCTTCTGCCACCTACCATAGCAAAGCTGAATTTCTCGTCTTCGTGCTCAAGCTGTTACTGGGCAAAATTCCTCATTTGCTGTAGGCACCAGCCCTTGAAGTGCTCAAGCCTGTGCTTGCATTCATCTCTACCCAAGAAAACCCTGAAGGACCTGACTAAATTTGTCCCAGTGAGGATTACTAAAAATGTATGGCATCTGAATAAACATCCAGAGAATGGAAAGTTGGCATGAAGAAATTTTTTTTGACTCTTTCCTGAAGGCTCCCTGTCTCTTCAACACCTGCATCCACCTCACTACTAATAATGCACTCAACGGTTTTCAGCATCCATCCCCTGAAGCCTGCCTTGGTCCTGCTCCCGCACATCCCTGCCACCCCAGCTTTTCGCCCTCCAACGCAGAGACAGGTTTCCACGCGAACAGTCTGTTCTCATGAAGGGTTGGAATTTGCTCACCTCCTCCCTGAGTTAGTTCTAACGTTTCTGGGTGAGGTGTGAGACTTTGAAGACTTTGTCAGATGGGAAAGCACCAGGAAAATCAGCATTTATCCTCTACCGCTGCTTCCCACAGTGCTCAGGGTAGACTCTGTTAATCCCAGACAGAGGGACTGACGGCTCAGTTCTCGCAGCCATTCAAACACGCGATCAGTTTTGGAAGTTTCTTGTAATCTATTGGCAACTCTCCTGCATTTAAGTTATTTTTAAATCATACAGAACAAGGATGTATAATTTGTTTTATCACCCTCTATATTTTCCATGAAAACTCCTATTTATTTTCTATGAAGATCTTTACAGAGATACTGTGAAAGCACAAGACAGTGCTGCAAGACAATAAACAGAACTGAAAAGAAGCACACAGAGGCTGATGCCTTCCCATCCTTTGATCCGTCCCCACGGCCCTATCTCTGCACACACAGGTCACAGCATCTCTCGCGCATGGCCACATCTCTCGCACCGTGACCCCGGCGAGCTCCACGCCGGCCCCAAAGGAGCCACGGGCTGGTGTTGCCATCTGGGCACCTGCAAGCTGCCTCACGCGCTAATAAGGGAGAACGGGAGCATCACAAACAGGCAGCGATCAGCGCGGCGCTTTTTCTTTCTTGATATCTCTATTTGCTGGAGCGGGGATAGAAAGTTCAACATCTTGGCAACATTCTGTTGTTTCGGGCTTTTTTTGGCAGCGCTCTTTCCAAAAAAAGCCATTTGGCAGATGTGGCACACAAACACAGCCAGCCAGCTCATTTGTTTAGCCTCAATCTTTCCTCATTCTCCAAGGACTTTGCACGAGCCTCGGACAGCCAGGCTTTATTACTGCGATTTCATTTTTAGCAGAGCTTCAGGAGAGACTGCCCCAGCACACAGAGCTGTTCAGAGTATATCCTGAACACCAATGGACCCAGTGCCTTCATGCAAAGGTCTCCACACTAGCTGCCTCCAGAAGAAAAGCTCAGCTTTTAAAAGTTTTCTAGTCTCCCCCTGCAGTGAACATCACCCCGGCAGTGCTGGGGTCCCACTCTCCCAAATGGTCAGGGATATGGCTTTTCTTATAGTATTAGCTAAATTCAGTAAAGGATTTACGGGCACGTCCCGGTGCCTGCTGGGGTCACCACCCGTGGCTGAAGAGCTGAACTTTATGCTTAATTTTTGAAAGAAGCATCAGCTTCAGCCTCCGCAGCTACGCTGGACTGATCTGACCTCTCTCTCCCTCCTCTCCAACAACATGCTTTTTTTCAGCGCTCACAGCTTTTTGGCTTTAAAAAATATCTCATCATTTTTACCCATGCCGTTTATTTCCCAATGTTGTTTTAAACTGTTTGCACATGGCCCCTGGTATCTCAGCGGGTGAGCACTTTACAAATAAAATGATGAGGAGGGTTAAAAGGATGCGACTTGATAATTCACACTAGTAGCAGCCAGATGTCTTATTGCCTTAGAAAGAAACAAAAAGGAGAAAACAGATCCTCCTCATGTGGGTTTAGTTGTACATAGAAGTCTTTAAAAATGAAAGCAAAATAATATAGCAGATGCAAAAACTGAAAAGCTTAACACAAGTGAGCTGAAAACCAAATGTACAAAGAAACGACGGAACATGTGCTTCCTCATGCTATTCTCCATCATTGGTACCCGCACTCAGTAAGGTTTTGGTAGCCTAAAACCTCTCTTCAAAGCAAACAGCTTCTGCATACTTTTTTTGCTAAAACAAGTGAAAAATAGGATATGCACACCTTTGCGGCAGGGGTTATAGGAACAGAGAGACAGCATGGGAAGGGCAGATCCTGCCTTAGTGCACTTCACTGACGTTCCTGCATTATGTTTACTGTAAAAAGCTGGGTTTATAGCTTGTCTTTGCAAAGAAAAAGCAAAAAGGGAAGAGAAAGCCATGGGCTGGATAACATGGTGCTCCTCTTACAAAATAACATACCGCCGTACTATGGCATTTAAAATAAAATTATCAAATGTGATATCATACTAAGTACAATTCAGAGCAGAAAGGGAGCTACAGACCCAGTCTCTCTCACACCGTGGCAGGTGGGAGAAGCAGCAGGCACCTGCGCAGGGGCTCCAGGCTCCAAGGCGGGGAACCAGAAGGTCCTTTGCATTTTTACATGATCCTCTGACACTGAACTGACCTGCAGCAGCAAAAAGTCTCATCTTAAGGTCACGTAATTCAGAATCATTTTATAAAACACAAACCAAATTATTTAAAAGTATCACTTCCCATTTCCAATCCCCAGCTGAGCTGCCGTTTGGGTATACCATACGATGCCTGATATTTGGGGTGTCTCAGCCCCCACTGGCAGCTTGGGAGAACTGTGGCCCCACTGGACCTTGGAGGACTGGGTGAAAAAATCCACCTCTCCAAAGACCCCATAGCAAAGTCAGACCAGGCTGCAGAGCTGGCCATCACCTCTCCGTGCCGCCGAGACACGCACACATGCCCAGGTGCTGGGAAAAATTACGCGGCCATCTCACACTGGCAGGGGGAAAACCTGGTGGAGACAAAAATCATGCCAAAGGCTTTGCAGAGAAAGATCTTTTCCTTTATAGGAACTGTGAAATGCCATAAACCATTTCCAGGAGCACACATCTGAGATAGCGGGGTTTAGCTGTAAGGCATGGAGAGGGAAGAAGCCATGCACAAATCTCAGGACTGTAAATGTGATCACCTTCTAAAAACCATCTGGAGCCTAGTATTGAGCCTAAATCCAGTTCTGCTTCAGCAGCAATAAATAAAATAGTAAAATACTCCAGGTAGTGGACAAGTTCAGACTCGTAGGGAAAATAAAAAAGTGACTTTAGTATCTAAAGGTGCTCTTTTTTCCTTTTTTTTTTCCCCTCTCAATAAAGACGACAGACATTCACCAAGAACCTGAGTTAATGCTCCTTGAAGCCAATTTTCCACTGAATTTCACAAAGCTGTGGATTTTGCTCCTGGTGAACTTGGTGGTAGTTTCAAGAACGGTCTCTTCAAATACACAGGTTGCAAGCTTAAGCGTGCCTCCGTATTTACTTAACCCTTCGACACGACACAAGGAAAACTCAGGCGCAGACTGTCAGTACTCACAGATGCACAGGGACTATGTTCCCTCTGAAATCACACTGAAGGTTAGTTTGAAGGTTCTCAACTCCAAGAAACCAGCTGCTCAGCAGATAAAACCTTGCACAGCACCACTGGCATCAGTCAAGCTCAGCCAATTTATACTGGCAGCAGATCTGGCCTTTAGCACCTAAAGGTATTTACTGAAATTCTAGAAATCATTTAGTTTGCACAGAGCTTGTATGTCCAGTATCGATATTAGGATAGGGGTTGTCATACATCCAAATAAAATCAGGATATGCATTTTTGTGGTTCTAGAAATTATTTAGATTGGACAGAGTTAATATGCCTAGTATTAGGATTGGTCTTATTAGGCACCCAAATAAAATTTGGAGATAATTCTTGTGATTCATCCCAAAAGGATACTGATAAAATTGTAAATTTTTAGCTTTTTGTGCGTGTCACCCCAAATGCAATACCTGCACCAGACCTGGCTGGGGCCCCCACAGCCAGCAAGGCACTACTGATTGATTAAGGCTTGTACAGATACAATACTAGACCTGGGGGTTGGGAGTGAGGAGTTTCTAGGGTTTTGCGCAGGTCACTGGAAAATTTCAGTGGGGCCATCTCTTCTCTTATAGCTCTGGAAAACTGGTATGCCCAGAAGATGAGTGTAGCCTGCAGCACTGCCCAGGCCATCTGCCCACCAAGGAGCAGCACCGGCAGCCCGGCACATCCCCAAACCACTACATCTCTCCTGCTCTCCGGGGGTTTCCCGCAGCACCAATGGCAACCGAGCCACACGCCAGCAACTCCACTACCTGTAATGAAGGTCTCAAAGGGCATGCATGGGCCAAAGCAAGGACAAGAACGGGCTAATAACACTGAGTTTAATCACCGCTAGAATTTTGTGACTCCATTTCGGGTCAGTAAGGCAGAAGAAAGCACTTCATGTGGAGAGCTCCAGTGAAGAGCAGGGTAAGCAGCTTCAGCTGTGTAGCCGGCAATTACACAGGTGTGACAATTGCAAAATGAAATCCATCCTTGCACCAGTCCTTGCTCCTTTTCCATCCCAGCTACCACTCCTTCCTTTACCTGGAAAGAGCATAAACTGCTTACTGGGTTTCTTGGTCATGGCACCACTTCTTTGACAAGGGCTGTGGTCAAGAAAGAGTGACACACCAGACTCATTCCAAGATTAAATAAGCGAATATAATTTTCAAAAATGACACGTATGTATTCACATGCTCTGTCCTGAAAAAACAAAAGCAATGTTGAAATGGCTGCTTCCTTTTATTGTAAAGCTGTAACTGAGGAGTAGAAGTAAGCAAAATTGTTGACAGGGACCCTGTTTACTTCTTCGTGCATAACTCCTTCCAATAACCAACATGGGAGAAGGCGAATTCCTCAGACCTGCCATGCAAAGTGAGGTTTTTTTTACCAACACTCCCCATAGTACTATTAATTTTAAGCAGAAATCTCATCCTTTACATAGCACATGAAAAAACCCAGGCAAAACCTCAACCATCTTGACACAGACACCTATGGTGAGCATTTAGCATGATTTCCACCAGAAGATCAAGGCCTCACCAGTGTGCCAGACATTGTTACTTTCCAAGGCAGAGGAATTCAATGCCCATTCAAGTCTACGAGGTTGCGCAGAGAGCTAGAGAAAGAGGCAGCTGTCGCTGTCGAGCATTTCTTTACATCTCCACCATTTAATGCATGGCAGTGTGCCTTGACCAACACCGTACCTTCCAGCTCCTGCCGCGGGGGAGGCAGGAGGCCTAGAGACAATAAACGCTGAAACCAGTGGGGACAGACGCTGCCCCTCCTTTGGGATAAATGGGAAAAGCAACTGAGACCAGTGACCAGAGCGTGGCAGATGCTGCCGAAACAAAAGATACGTCTGTGTCTCAGCTGTGTGGGGAGAAGGTCTGCCGGCGCAGTGAGGGACAGCATGTGTGTGAGAAACCAGACCTCAGAGAAACCAAGGAGGAAGCAGAAATGCAAGGCAAGAGCCCCTGTTATTGGAGAAAGCCCGGCCCCATGCAAGGACAGCACGTGCTGGGCTGAGCAGCGACTGCTGGGTGAAACTTGGAAGAGTAACTATAGCAATTACCTCCTCTGATTTTTTGACATTCCTTCTGCGTTCAGAGAAAGAGGGCTTTGGGCAGTGACAGATGGCCCCTCGTGAGTCTTGCTGCGTCAGTTTGAGGCTTTGGACGTGTCCAGCCAGCCCTTCTGCGCTACGGCCCTGCAGCAGTGGCGTCAGCAGAAGGTGACCAGGGGCCAGCGCACACAACCCAGACATATCCCAGGTGGAGAACGCAGGCTCTTGACTTAAGCTGCCAACGGAGGTGGGCTTTCACTCAACTGTTGGCCCACAAAGCAGAGTAGCTACAGCCTGAGCCTGAGGGGACTTTGCTGGTAGGACAGGCAGCTGGAGGTGGACACGACTTAAACCAGCGCATGGCAAAGCGCACCGTAACAGGCCTGCCTAAATCCTCAGCAATTTCCATACAAATAAGTGTAACAGGGAAATAAGCGTTAAAAATGCCTGTCTTCAAAATCCATCTCTCTTCTTGGACAAAAATATTGCCAGACAGAAGTTTGGGCAATGGCTTAGATTAGGAAGGGCAGCAATAATGAGGATGTACTCTAGTGTAGAGGAGGCGCACAGGAAAACAGAAGTCCAGAGAAGAAAAATAACCGTACTGCAAGAATTGCATCACAGCGCAGCAGGGATTGCATCATACTGCAGACATGAAAGTGAAACTAAAGCAGCGGGGGCCACCTTTTTTCTGGCACTTCCAGACTTGAATTCCTACCTTTACCCAGGTCTTCTGGAGCAAGTTGCACATGTGCATGGATGCACAGAGGTGCACACACACCGCACCACTTGCTTTAAACCTGGAAGCCTTTGGGCAACTTTATAAGCAAAACATTCCACTTAATAAAGCTAATAACCAGGCACTTAGGACCTATTTGAACCTGCCACGTTACTCCCTAGCCAAACAGTGTGCCCTAATCAGCATACTTCCTGACAGGTTTATACTGTAATTGATAAAATTAGACTAAGTACTATTGTGCCAAATGGCAGTATAATTTAAATTCCCTCTATTTAAACAACTGCTAGCTCTTGCACAGAAAGTACAGTACTTGAGGTAAGCACATTACTTTTAATTCCCTACTTTCCTATTGTGTCAAGTATTTTCTTGTGGCTAAGCTGACTCCCAGGTCTATTCTGTTCCGTAACCTTTCTTTCATTCATCACCATAAATCTGAAGTGAGGCCCTTGAATATCATATTACTCAATACAGCATCTTCGTTTATGCCAGCTTATACATAACCCTCAGCAATCTAAAGAATAGCCCTCAAGTAGAATATACCAACACACACCTGTAATTGAAAATGCAATAGTAGAAAACAAAGAGAACTGACAGCACCCGGTATCACAAAGCAATAGGAAATATCCAAAATGCTAAACTATCTCCACGAGAAGCACAGCAGAAATGTTGCCTTTGCCATCAGTGCTGGGCTTGCAACAAAGACGATACTCGTGCTTTCCTGGGGACCAAGAGGAGCTCAGTACCTAAAACCTTGCTATGACCATCAGCTCACCCATACTGTGGGGAGAATAACAGAATTTGCACAGAAGCAGGGACTAGCCAGTAAGGAATACATGACACTGAGAAACTGCAGTCCAGAAAACATGTTGTCATAAGGAACAATGTAAAAAAATGTATAGCTGTACACTCTGAACACTCAAATTTAATACAAAGGGATAGGTTAAAAACTGCCCCAAGTTTTAACTTTTCACTCCTCCTTAGCCATCCACTTTTGAGCCTTGCCTAAAAAGAGAAATAAGTGTACTTCACATCATGCACACTAATAGCAACGTTAAAAAAAGCTACCCAGCATACCTCACTGAATTAACTTTTATAGTCTTTTCTTGCATTTTAACATCATTTACCATGATGTTAGCACTACTATGTTCATATAAGGTAATGTGAATAGACCTGGCTGGAAAACAGTGTTTCTATTTTTCAGCCACTTGGAGATCAAAAAAATCAGTTTTCAGTTTGCACTGGCACAAAATCCCCAGCCCATACTGATAGGTTTTTGTGAAACATGCTGACTGGGCAAAACCAGCATTTCCTAACAACAACAGAAGTTTAAAAAAAATCCCTCATTCACTACTTCATGGGAGGAAACAGAAAAAGCTAACTGAAACAGCAACAGCCTCCTGGGGAAAGAGCTGTGGGCATGGCACCCCAGGAAAGGGACTCTGAGCGTGTGATCTGGATTTAGGAAAAAAAATGGGGGAAAGAAAGGGAAGACCCTTCAAAGAGAAATGGAGGAGGCCTTCCCTGGGGAGGATCCACACTAACCAGTGGCATCAAATATGTTTGGTGCAGCGGGACAGGACAGATAAAACTCTCCAAGGTGCAGATCAGCAGTTCTCAAGTTTCTGGTACGTGATGACTGAAGGAGAGGTTTGCCGAGATGGGTGATCCTAGGGGGATGGGACAGATAAGTTGCTTTCCAGCAGGATTCACACATATATACTCTACAAGCACATAAATATTCTCTTAGTATTGCTTTTCCATGCAAACAATTGCTGTACATACCTCAGGCACGCACAGCTGTGATCACGTATCCATGGCATCAGCCACAGGATGTGGTCTACACCTTCCAGAAGTCATACATCACATTTAGCAGGAAAGATTGGCAACTGTTAGAAAATGTTTATTTTCAGCCTACTCACTGAAACAGCAATGTCTTTTCTCAAAGGTATTGATAAAAATGAATTTAAAACTTAGCTCACAAAACTGTACAGTTAAACACCCCGCTGGGCCTATGTCTTCTACTATGCCTTAGCACCACCTTCTCATTCAATTAAAAAAAAAAAACAAAACAGAACAAAACCCATTTTTCCTTTTGGACTATACCGTAGATATGAAAACCCCATTTGGCTGAAACAGCTGATTTTCTGTGATTTAGTGCTCCTTACTTATTCATATCTGGCTGATAATTTATCTAAATGAAATCTCTTTAAGACACTTGGCACTAATGCCAGAAATCATGCATTACCATACATCTTAAAAATATCTGTGAGTATAAAGATTTCAACATGGAAACGGTGGCCGAGGAAGGGTAATGCATCACTGGATTGCAACTAGAGCTTTTGCCCATTATCTATCATGCAGAAGAGATGATCTAAATTACCGCCTCTGATGAAGCTGCGAGGAGCGGAGCCCGCGGATGATCAGCCGCGGCATGTCTGCATGCTTTCAGGAAAACCAGGGGGCCTGTGCTCACCCACACCAGCTGAGGAGCTGCCCCTCCGACTTCACTTGGCAGCTCCCCTGCGATCGCTACGTTTGAGCAAAGCTACCACGCCTCCGGAAAGCAAACCGGGATTTTAATTTCGAGACCAACCTGTGCCGATGTTTGAGGGCTACATTGCCAGACCTCTGGGGAAGGAACAAAGGAGAAACAGCAAGGCAAAATACAAGGGGGGAGAAATGGATGAAACGCTAGATTTACGATGAGAATGGTGTAAGAGAGAAGAGAATTAGCAATCTTAGCACAAATTAAAGTCAGGAGGACAAAGGTGACCTGGCTTTGGCCATAGCAAAGGCCATCAAACCAAAGTTTTGGAGCCAAGGAAACACACGATTCTTTTCTTGACTCCCTGACGGTTATCAGCTCTTTTTTTAAGGGCTGTATATGCTAAGCATGCACTACCTACACACTCAGCATTTCCATCCTACCTCTCTAATTGGTCTAATCACGCATTTCATTATTAAGGCAATTTCTAATGTCACACATTGCATTAACCAAGTTTTTCAATTTTTTGTTCTTCCCCACTTCTCAGCTAATAAAAGGAGAGCAAGACAAAAGGGGAAAGAAACTGCCCATGTTCAACACTGTTAATATTTAAACAAGCTCTGCATAGGCTTTTGAAGTTGACACCATCCAGAATGAGGACGACTTGATTTCATTTTTACTGTGGCTACAGATTGGAAACAATTTCTCTAGAGGTGGGTTTATAGGGCATTGAGACACTGGTTTCCAGCTGGATGGCTGTAAATGGGTGGCTCAGAAATGCCTACAGCCTCTCTAGCTCCCTGCAGCCTGGCTAGCTGCGGTCCCTTCCTTTTAAAGACCATCAGAGGCAGTAACTCAGTTGTCACTCATCATCAAGGAAGGGGTCCTAAGTCATGAGGCTGATAATTTCAAGTTTGTAAATTCACTAGAAATACCTTCCTTGCCCTTCCCCTTCTCACAAACTCCACAGTTTACATTTTTTTATGGATTTGCCTTTTTATTTGCTGTTAACTGCTACTAGTCTTGCACCAGGACCTTAAATGAGCAGAGGACATTGTCCCGTTGGCTCAGTTCAGTGAATCACTGCAACTGATGGCTGCTTAATTTGGTTGGGAAAGCAGCAGCAACTGGCCTGGTAATCCAGACAAAAATAAATCCCTAGGGCAAAGTATCAAGGAGGGGGGAGCCTGTAACCAGACGTGCCCCACTCTGAAATTGTTTGTGAAGTCCTTCTAAATCCTTGGAAAGCACCTACCTCAAGTAGCTTAGGGACATGCTGCAAAAGCAGGACCAAGTGCAGAGCAGCAGCCACTGGCATGCAGAAGAGGACAAGATAAGCCCTTGAGATGTCCCAGCCTGAATCCCTGCAACAGCGTGCTGGCACCTGCACAGACAAAAAGCTCTCAGCATCGCTGTAGGTCTAGATAACTACGCTTTATCCCGACTTTATTGTACAGTGGTGACATACAAGCACAGAAGAAAGCTGAAAAACAGCAAAATGCTCTTTTGTAATCTTGCTGTCTTACTAAGGACACTTCACTCTAAGTGATAAGACAAGATCAGTGGTGAAGGTATTCATAACTGAAACCAAACATCCATTATCTATCTGGCTTTCAGTGACTTCCTTGGCATGGTTGTTATGTTTCCTAATACCTTTACAGAGCTCAGAGCAATTTAAACTTAAGATGCTATTTTAAGCAATTCGATGCTAAACATGTTTTTGCCATCAACAGGAGTCTGTCTAACACCTTACGGCAGCCGTTAAAAAGGTTTGTCCCTGTCTATGCTGACCATAAAACATACTGAATAGCAACTTAGTTAATACGATGAAAAACACTCCTAATTTTCAACTGAAGATAGAACTTCATTTATTGATCATTAATAGGTCCCTTTTCCACTGATCGGTGTCAGAAGGGACCATCAGCGCTGGACAGCCAAAGCTTCATTTCACCCAAGCTTTTGTGAGCATCAGTAGCTGGACCACTCACAGCATTCACTTTTGCTCCACAGTCTCGCAATAGCCACAGGTGTGGATCGCTGCATCCCTTTCCATCCCGATGTCCCGCAGCAGCCATGTAATGTCCCACTGCCAGCCCGCAGGCCTTCCCCAAAGCAATGCTCTGCAGGCAAAATGTTGGGCCTAGTTTCCACTTAGTGCCCCACCACAGACCAAAGTGCGTGCTTAAACACTAATTGGCTATGTTTTTCTGCACCTCTGGAGAACAGGGGGGGAGAAAGAGAGAGAGACAGGGAAAGACACAGAGAAGAAATGGCTGCAATGGCTAATGGCACCTGCACATTCAATCCTGTGGCCAGCACCGAAGTCCCAGGCAGTGGAGATGCCCCAGCAAGCAGACAAGGCAGGCTAGGAGAGCCCCCAAATAGTAAACACTAACTGACAGCCCCAATACTGAGCTGGAATAAAATTGTGCGTGTGGTGTGAAATACAGCAAAAGGTAGCTAGAAGCGTGTAACAGGATAAACGTATTTAATAAACAGCTTACTTGGAAGATACAGGTCTCTCAAGAGTGTCATGAATAATCCTGCGGCGCGACTCAGGCCATGTACCTCCTCCCAGGCCCTCGGTGCAAAAACCTTCCCAAATGCTAAACGTTCCCTAAACACGGATAAATTTAGGTGCTCAGCTTGACTGCTCTTTGCCACAGAATGACTGACAGCTTACAGAAACTAGGGAGAGAATTATGTGTTTAAAAGTGCCACAATAATCACAATATATTTACATTTTTCTGACACATTAGTCAAACATTTATCATTTCTTAAAATGTAGCTATGATACTTTGTCTAAACTGTCATGAGTCACAATGTAATTACATGGTAATCATGTGGCAATTAATTTATATGATATTCATTTGAAACAGAGAAGAATTAGGCTGTGATAGCGTGCAAAATTAACAGGCACACCAGACAAGGAATGAAAATTAAGCCACTGGAAAAAAAAGAAGTACAAAAATAAACGTTAAAATCAATGTTTAAACAAATTGCTCCAAGCTTTAGGGAAAAGCTACGAGAATAAACCATCCAATTTTCTGTTTCTGAACTTCTGAGACAACCTCTCAAAAGTTTTCTTTTTCAACCTCAGTTTAACCCCTTCCATCCATCGTAAAGGATCATTTTAATCTGCCTACAACATGTATTTTAACAGTTTCCAACCTGAACTACGTAAGGAAAACAAGCAAACAAACATGAGGCCACCAGGCTAACACAAAGGACCCCTGTGCTTTTCTGTGCCCCATTTTAGGATTTCAGGTCTCCAGATCACTGTCAGGACTTCTGACAACAGATTCTACGATACAGCACGCACCGGTGATGCTCACAAGCTAATAGAAAATCAGTGGTTAATACCGAGCTCTCCTTGCTTCAGAGACCTCCAGCCCTGCAATCTCTTCTTCTAATTTATTAGGTAACTCCAGGTCAAAGCTGGCTGCCTTGGGTGCTGAGCTCCTTACAGCAACGGGAAACTCTGGGAGGGACGAGGCCAGAAGGAGGCAAAGATGGTTTGGGCACAATTATAATATTGTCTCTGTCCAAAACCCATGAGCAGGACAACGGACAACAGGGGAGCAAAACAGACAAGCTAAAAAACCAGGAGGGACCCACCAAAAAAGAAGTCCTGAACTTACAAAAAGCTTTTAACAGCAACAGAGAGTAAATAATAAAAAACTGAAAACTATTTCACAGTAAAGAAAATGAAGATGCTGTACATCGTGAATTATTCCATTTACAGCTTCCTTTTAAAAAGTCATACTAATTAATGACTTCAGCTAATCTCATTCTTATTCACAAGACAGCCTGTATTTATTTTGCAAAGATGATGTTTAACTGGAATAGCCTATTGAGGTCTTCCTAACTCATCTTCAGCAGTTGTCTTGGGAAACAGCACTATAGTCATATTTAATACATGCACTGTGTACAGCAACTTTGATGAAAAGGGGGATAAAATTATACAATTATTGCATTAATTATACATTATACATTTCTGTTCAGTGGCCCTTAGTGCTTTTCAGAATAGCTGGGTCACCTGGAGAAAAACAGCACCACAAAGCTTTCTCATTAACGTTGTGAAGGGGATGCCTCGGACGCTACAAGCAGCTGGTAAGAACGAAACCCAACGTTTACTTGAAAATAAACCCCATAAGGTGGGTGAGGTGGGGTACAGGGGTCATGCAGGCAGCTACAGTGTAATCTTCCCAGCAATCCCCTTAGCCTGCGTGGGTCAGTGTCTTGGAAAAGACTCTGAAACCCAAACCCACCCCAGCCCCTCACCTTGGGATGCTCTTGAAGCACATCTGGAACTGCTACTTTTTTTACAGCAGTTTAAGTTGAACTGACATGGTGCTGCTGTAACCTCCCCATCCCCTTCACCCTCACCCACTCATCTGATCACAGGGTCTGGCCCAGGAGCTCCCCTGCACCAGGAAATGGGAAGCACCACATTTTGGTGGTCCCATTCACCAAGGAGCAACCTGTGCATCTGAGGTAACTCCACCCCACAGGAACATGTTTTCTTCCCGTCACTGCAGGTCAGGGAGCAGCAAATCCCAAACTACAGAAACCATGAGCTGACACAGAGTCTGAAAGCACAGAGGCACAAGTTGTGTGGCAAATGTGGTGCCGGGAGTAGCGCTGTCCCAGCTGCTCCTGGTCCCCAAGCCCAGTGGCTGGCCAGGCCACCCACCACTGGACTGTCCTTGGCAAAATCACCAAATGAGCTGGTCTGAACAAAAACACAAACCCCTTTTTGAAGAAAGAGCAGAGGAATGGTGGCTGGTATTGCCCTGGGAAGCTCCAACAACCACCACCACCAGAAGACGGTGAAGGTGGCACTGGATGCCATGTGGGACGGGATGCTAACAAAGACGCAGGGGACCCTGCGAAAAAGGATTAAGCTGGGGGGTCGCAGCTGCTCAGGGCCTTTCATATGTGTTGACTTGTAACTTCTTGGTGCCTCACTTGCACACATGTGAAATGAGGCACGAATCGTTTCTGGCTGTCCACCAGCACGGAGCAGAGACAATCTCACTCAGGCCACAGATGACAAATGACACTCGACAGCGTCCCGTCACTTCTTATATATCACAAGTTCATTGCTAGCTGTTGCACTACAGAGCTGCTCCCAAGCTCCTCCTCTGTGCTACGGGGAGGAAAATGGATATTTCAAGCTCTTGATCCCATTTACTAGTGACTTTTGTATTTGTGGGGTAAATACACCAAGGCTTAGGCAAGTAATGAAAAAATAATAATTACCTAATGAATTCTCTGATTGATTTGATAAATGCTCTCCAAACAGAGAGGAAAATGGAGTCATAAATAATGTACTCCTCCGCTGATGGAAACAGTTTTGAATAAACTCACACGTGTCTGGCAGTGCTGGCTACGATGGCTCCAGTACATCCACAGGTACTGCACCTGTCAGGAACCACTGACATGAGTTTTGGCATGCTGTTACTCCATCTGATGCAATGCTTCGTGTTTTAGGAGCCAGGTGGAGGGTGTGTAAAGGAGCTGAGGCAAAGGGATCTCCTTGTCCGAAGAGGTGAGACAGTTGTACCTTACATCCATCGACCTCCATGGGTACAGCATGCACATGTTAAATTGCACCATGTCTGTGTTTACAGACAGGCAGAGAAAGACTTCAAGTGGTTTTGCCTTTTCTAAAACCTGAAGTCCCATCTGGTTCAAGCTCAAACACAACAGAGAGCTGCTGTGTCCAGGCACAAGCTGGTACCCCTGCACAGCACCATGCATGCACCTCTTACCCTAGCAGGTCTCTCCGACTCTGCAGCAGATCCATCCTCCTCTCCTTGGCACACGCCTGAGGCAGCTGAGCTTGCAGGAAAGGCTCCAGCTGAACTTTATGTTTGTTTCTTGCTGCCCTCCCTGTATGCAAAGCTAACCTCTGGGAAGCACACATTCAGCTTTCACATAGTACTTATGTGAGGTGCATATAGAGCAGGCTGGAAAAAGTGTCAGCAAATAAATTATTTATCATATTATTGAGCAGGTTTAGCTTGGATGATCAATACAAAGAAAACCTCAAATGCTCTGAAATGCTTAACAAGGCAAAATCCTTGGATCCACCAGATCAGTACACCAGTCTTTAAAAGAACTGGATTCTTCTCCGGCGTTTGGGGGATTTCAGGTTGGAAATAAATGATGAGCTCTTCCACCTCCCATGCTTTCTGCCACCTTTCCTGTGTGGGCAACTTAACGGTGTCAGTTCAGCCTTGCAAGGGCCAGACGCACGACACGCCTTTCTGCCCGCAGGCCCATTTAGCAAAGCAACACCTCTCTGCTGCGCTTTGCAGCTCCCAGCTCTTTCTCAGCTCTCCAAGAGAAACCATAAAACTTTCTGGAAGCAAAACCAAAATACTGCATTTCCCAGGTTTTCTGGAGAAGGATTCTCAATGCATATATATATGTGTGTGTGTATGTAAAAAAACCCAACATTGCTGACTACTTTTGCACAACTCCCCAGAGCTTCGCCATGCTGGCTGGCTGTGGGCCAGAAGAAAAGTATTTTCAAGACTTACCAAAACTATATTTATCTTGTTCCTGCTTTATATGCCCAAAACAGTTTTCACAGATGACACTTGATGGAAAATGCTTTAATGGACTATAAATTCTGCCATCTCTTCTATGCCTGCTCCAGGCTCCAGTTAAATATGGCAAAGAAGAACTCTTCGTATGTAAATAAATTATTCTTCTATGGATAAAACTAGTCAATGTGGGAGATTGGATCCAGTTCAATTAGCGCTTCCATGACAGTAATGAGAAAAATACTCTACCATGACCTATTGTAAATCTAAGAGAAAAGGCTCCAGCAGGGACTTGGCAATTCCTGGGCTAATTGTACATAATTAAACAATGTAACAGCACCATTTACAATAATTTCAATGAAGTTCAATGATACACACATTTACTAATTTTATTACAACATCTGTGATCTTCGTTTTGTTTCATTTATTATATTTCTTCTGGAGGCAAGAGCTCTTTTCACTACAACAAAAACTGACCTGCATTTTTATGAATAACTTGTTTCCATCAAATTTTAACCCAGCAAAGAGAAGGCAGATTTGATAAAATGCCATGGAAAAAAATCTATCCTTATTAGGTTGGAGAAAATTTTCAAAGAATAAACATGTCAGCACAGGGGAAAAAAGATCAATTTTTGGTTGACCAAAGTAAATTGAATATTAATCTTGAATGTGGCAAATAGCTCCGGCTGAGAAGGGGAAGGAAAAACACACTTGAAAAATCACAGTGCTCATCGCTTTGTAGTTTACCAGAAGGTATTATTTAAAACAAATTAAGAACTTTGAGTTGAACAAGAAAATGTCAATTGTCACAAAGCAACATTTTCCAGTATTTTTCTTTTGATGAGGGGGAAAGAAAAAAAAAAAAATTCTCACTTGGGTCAACCCCAAATGACTTTTCTAATTCTTTCCCAGTTCAGTCACCAAGTTGAAGTGTCAAATATTTGCATGGCTCTGGCTTTTACAAAAGTTTGCTTCTCTTGGTCACAAATCCTCCTTTCCCACCCCCCTCACCCAGGTGACTGCTGTCACTTCTCACTTATAAAACAATATCCATTACCTTTTTTCCTTATTGCAGGACAAATACCAATAAAACATCCTTTCAATGGCACCAAAAGAGCACCGACACCTCAAGCTCCGCTCCAGCTTAACAAGATTAAATCACATCACAGAGATGCCATTAAGCCATAAGCAGAGGTGCTCATGCTCATCTCTCCAGCATGTTTCTCCCCAAATGTGCTGGGCTAGGTATTGCCTCGGTTTGGTCTCAGTGATGACTTTCAGCTAAGAGCCCCGTAAGGGGACAGTCCCCCGAGGCTCTGGCGTGTGCATAAAGAGCTCAGTTTTAAAGCTATGAATGAATAATGAATAATTCATTTGACTTTTACCAGGGGAATAGGATTCCCCCGTTCACTGTAATACCTGGTTGCTGTATAGTGTATAAGTTTCAGCCTGCATCAGTGGTCCTCAGAGGTGCTAAAGAAAAACAGCCGTCTGGCTTCAATTTGCCATTGCTCCAGTGGATAAGTTTTAGCGGTCTCCTGAGGAAGACTTAAAAAAAAGTAAATAAGGTAGAAACCCCTGAATGAAAACAAGAAGAATTAAATTAGGACCATTGGAGGCAAGGATAATTATGCGCCTTCTTATATTTCTAGGATGAAAATCTCTGCCAGGCACCCAGAAGAGGGGAAGAAGCAGAGGTCTTAATGTAAGATGAAACAACTGTGCGCTAAAGGTGAACGGCTGGCTTGGGTGAGAGCCAGAATGAGATGGGGAGACCTGGATTTCTGCCTCTGAAAAGGCTTTCCAGTCCCCAGTCACAGGCAGGAGCAAAGCTGCCTGTTACACACAGTCAGGTATCAGGTTTGCTGGGATCCCTGGGAGAAAAGTCTCTGCTTGGCCACCATCGCATGCAAACCATGGAGCGATCCAGTAAATGCTCTTTAGCACAGGACAAAGGGGTTTCACGCTGACAGGCCCAATATAAGGGATTGTGGTTGGTCCCCCCTTGTATTTAGGGAAATAGCACGTATGTCCTACCTGTCCTACTGTTTCTCCTACCAGCCTTGTTCCACAGCTTGTCCAGGTTATTGCCTCTCTTTGAAGAAGGCAGACCTCTGGGGAAGTGTATCAAGAGCAAATCACAATCAGTCTTCATAAAAAATAACAATAAAGCAAAAAAGCAAGACTGCCCACAACAGCTGGCAGCTTTTCCTCTTACAGTTACCTCTATTGGCTGCACCATGCAGATCTTCCACTCACTCTCCTTATCTTGCGAAGCAAGCCAGAAAAATGAGGAGATGTCGAAGAGGAGGAAAGAGAAACTGAAGCTTGGAAATAACAGGCAATGAATCTGAAATTTGAAGAACAGCCTTTTTTTTCCTGGTAGCATTGTTCCAAGCAGCATGGGCTTGTATAAGTCTAATCACTTCCCATCCGGCTCATCAATCACACGAGGGAACCAGCCCCTCACACAACAGAGTGAACCTCAAATTGGCTCCCACCAATAATAAAAGGTAGCGGAGAAGAACAATCCCTTCAGAGGATTGTTTAATAAATCTTGTCTAGACAGGGAACACAAGAGAAATGGAAAAGATTTCTTGGAAGACCATGGCCATTCAGTCCCATCTCGCTTACATTATTGATACACACTTGCTGCAACCGATACTTTAATGTGAATTTTCACATTTTGATTCTTGTTATTCAGCGTCATCCAAAATTAAACATTAAACTTTAAATATTTAAAAACAGGCGAAGGTAGTAATTGAAGCTGATGGAAATTGCACGCTGGCACTATTCCT
>NW_008825268.1:2060256-2071554 GCF_000699105.1 Pygoscelis adeliae | reverse complement strand
GGCTGCAAAAATGCCAAAGAGACAGTTGCTACTCCTCTATTTTCAGCAGTTGCTGACATTTTACTGTAATTTATTCTCATTTTCTCCTCTTCTTCTTAAAAATAACAACACCACTACCATTCTAATAATAAACCGACAAGCTTTCATGTCCGAAAGACCTTTCAGCAAAGGACTGTTTCTGTCAGCAAAGGGTGCCTAAGCTCGGCACACACGGATGCTTGCAGAGCATATGCTGTATAAAACTCAACCGGCTGATCACCACGTTACGCTCAGCGCTACATTACCCTTTGGTTTCTTCGTCATAAGTTTTTCTTTTGGTAGCCTGTCCTTTCTAATACAGGGGCCCAACTGTCAGCTACCAGCAAAAATCCCGTTCCAGCCTGTATTTGGTGTATTTTTTGATAGCTTCCTCCTCCACTTTTATCTGTCAGAAGTGCTAAAGACTCCCACAAGCCATAAAGTGTTTCTGACATTCATGGCTTTTAGATCCCGGGTTTCAAAGAACTGCTGAAGGTTATGTTGATTAAGCCGAAAGATGTATTTCTAGAAAGCTGTAGCTTAAATAAAAAAGGTGTTTTGCTGTCATAGTGATCAGCCAAAACTGTTACTGAACCAGAGCATATGGGAGCCGAAAGTCATCAGAGAAACGTGTGATGTTCCAGGCTGCTAAGATTTGCTCTCTCCAGCAGAGATCAGAGGCAGTGGGAAAGCAGAAGAGGCATTTAGCTCAATTTAAAAATAAACAAATAAAACCAAAGCCTTGTATTGAGTGAGATGATAGCCGATTACCTGCCAGTTAAGCGAGGGCTAAGAAAAATCATTGCCTCTTAAAAGTGCTATCAGACAAGAGCCCTTTTTGTTTTGTGAGAGCCCCAGAGGGGCACTCCGAGATGCCTCTGGAGGATGGAGCTGAAGACGTTTATTTAAGGAAACAAGAGGAGCCTTTACTGGGAGCTTTCCTGAAACCCAAGATGAAGGCCTCCTTATTTTGCTTCTGAGAAGTCCCTGCTAACCAGACACAACAGGATTCATCCTTCTGGCAAATTAACATCCAGTGGACACTGTCTGCAGCAGATTTGATAAATATTTGCATCCACTATGAATTCATGGCATGATGCAGCATTAAAATTTCATGGGAGAAAAAAAAATTAAAAATTGCTTAAGGAGCTGTTGCGTTTGGGCTCCTCGCAGTCACAGGAATAGTTACAGACAGCAGACACTGTAAAACTGCCAGTTGCTTCATCTAACAAAATTTCAGCCCTTATTAGACATAAAAAGACACACAATTTCCTTCCAGAGGTCAGAGTTAAAACACAACACTTTAGGTACAGCAGTTCAGCAAAAGCTTTAACGAACAACTAAAACTTTAAAAGGAGCAAAACCGAAAACCAGGACTATGTCTCACAATCTGAAGGCACATTTGGAGAAAGGTGACCTTTTATGGGAGGAGCTGAGGTGCAGAAATGCAATCAAAATTATTTCTTTTTAAACTGAAATCTCAGGGAGCGTGTGAACTCTATTCAAAGTAATTTCAATAAATAGGAATTTTGTAACTCCTGGCTGCAGGCTTAGCTGGCGCCGATGTGTTTGTGAAAGTGTGAGCAGATTACCTTATTTGAAATGGTTTCCATTCAGTGCTGATCTATTCGCGTTCATATCATCAGGCCAGTTGAGCTGAGGACGCCAGCCCCAGGACGAATGAGTGCTGTAAGGTCTCTTGGAAACAGCTGCTCTGCACCTCCCAACATGGGGCCATAAGAAACCACCCTTACGATGTTCCCCTCCTCCCACCGCTCTGCCTAAGCAGAGACAGAAAACTTTGTAATGCAGGTCGCTCCAAATACCAGCTGAAAAATCCTTTTTCAGAAAATAAATACACCCGTGGGTAGTTTACTCCTCCCTGGTGCACAAAAGAATGCAGCCATCGGCAACGGATCTGCAGCAGGATCTCTACTGCGCAAATCAGGTATCTCACGCTGCTGTGATGGAAATCTAACAAGAACAAGAAACAATACCAAAAACATCAAACCAGGTGCAAAACAGCTGGATGAAGGGGGATTTTTCCTGCCTCAAGACATTCCCTCTCCATCCACCCCTTGGGGCGTAGGTGCCTGCACTTCAGGACACAACACAGCCCCCCCCTCCCCGATGGAAGACCAACCCCACATGCCAGCCCCCAGCGCACTTCCTTGTTCCCAACAGCACCCTTGGGTTTCCTCACACACTATTTTCCCAAGCAGCACGTTTCTAATGCAAACTGAAAAAGGAAAAGGTGATCAAAAGTGCACAGAGCTGAGTGCACAGAAAAGCACCCGCTCACACCAGGAACATCACACTTCAAACCTTTCCGTACTGAAAACATAATATTGAGGGAAATGACATAAACCCAGTATTTCCCATTGATGCTGAATAAGCATTTCACTCCGTCCTGGGAACACCAGAGAACATGAGGAGTGTATGGGCTTGAATGCTTACGGCAGGAAGAACTGGGGAACTTTCTGACGATAACTGGCATGCGATACCTGCATTGCTGCAATCCGTTAGCAGAAAAGCATATTTATTAATTACCTCTTCTATTAAATAAAACCAACACATTTTGGTCAAACACCAGGATTACAAAGCTCCAAATTACAAAATTTGCTTTTTGAATACTTCCAGCCAGCTCTATTTAGCCCTACGCTGCTCAGCCGCACATCCACTGACACAAGCTGAATCGATCCCAAAGCAGGCAACGGCAGGGCTGCTGCGAAATATGCAAACATATTGAGGTTGGTATAGATTTAAATGTGCTGGACCTACTCTGCCCAAGGAAATGCTGGCTTGCCTACTAGAAATACCTGTAGCAACGCCATTATTTCATGATTTTGGGACTTTGCCGTTTCATCAGCGTAGTCTAGGCATATGCCGACTGAGCACGCGCCAGATCAATTTGCAGGTGAGGTGTCTTCATTGCAAATGAAGCAAAATTTCTCAGTTTCACTGGCCAGTAATGGGGAAATTTTTGATCAAGAAGGCCATAATAATGTCAAGGAAAAGATCCCGTGAAAACACTTGCTTTGCAATAACTGGATTTCCTTGCACACAATACACAATGCTTCTCAACAGGCTCTAACCGTACGTATTTGATTTTACATTTGATCAGTTTGAGTGATTTTGGTGTCACCCGTCCAGGGACACTTATAGGCAGTGCGAGAAATAAATGCCCTTTTAACCGCATTTTATTCTTATATATGCATTGTTCTGCTAAAATAATTCATTGTATCCTAATGAAATGAGCACGACTTGCTCCAGGAATGAATGAATAGTCACTCCCTGGTGATGGGTATTTATGTGCAGGGACAGAGGATCTGTAATGGAAGATCTATCATTGGCGCCTGAACCTGTTTTATCTTCATTTCACATGATATGAGTGAACTGAGTGTTGTTTTGGGGGTATAATTGATCTATAGCTGAAACAAATCAGCTCCACAGCTAAGTGAGGAGATGAAGTAGTGGATAATCTGTAGTTTAAAACCAGCTGTTCTGCTGAGATCAAATGATTATTTTGGCACTGAAATGATTAGCTGACAAGGGAGCGTGTTTCAGCATCCACCGTCATTACGGGGCACCGCAGCCGGAACCTCCGTCCACGCTGATGCCAGGCACCGGAGCTCATTGATGGCATGGCCGGGATCAGCTCATGGTTTGCTAAATTGATAGACCTCACCTGGCCTCAATTACAAATACCAGCATTTTCAGGAAACAAATAGGCAGAGCAGGCAGGGAAGGAAGATACCCAGCCACCGGTCAGATAACTGTGACTGCAACAAATGCCAGCAAAACATTTTAGGTTTAAGCTGCGCGGCTGTCTCTGCTCTTTACAGTAGTTTTAACACAGCATAAATATTTGCAAATATTTTCCTCTTATTTCTCTCTGCTTGCACATCTCTGACAATTATTGAGAACTGAAATTCACCCCATCCTTTTCTGCAGTGCCCTTCCGTAGGGATTCCTGCAATGGCTGTTTTTAATAGGTTTCCCTATTTTAGGCAAGGTAAGGCAAGGTACCATCTGCTCATGAGAACATCGCACGAATGGGACAGAAATGCAGGGAGGACACAGGGTTGCAGTTGCCTTTTCTTTTTCCTTAATCATCTTTCTGTGCTACAAGAGCCTTTGCCAAATAACCTGAAGATAACTGAGGTTGCACAGCAGATGAAACATAAACATGTTCACGTAACCAGGCTGCAGAGACTGGCTACCACAGCAGCATGGATGTTCTGCATTGAGCTCGCCAGCTCGGCGAGCGGGAAGGTAACCCATCTGCAGAGTGCACTTACTTTCTTCTTTCTTTTACCTAAAAATTCACCAGACTCCAAAGAAATTAAAAATGGTATTTCAAAAATGACAGCAATCTATAAGACCTATTAGGTCAGGTTTTCCACACCCATATCAAAGCAAGACAGCTCCTTAAAGCAGATATATTTTCTTCTAGTTGATCACTCAGCAGATTTGAAAGGAATCCAGTAACATCATCTGCTTCCCGGAGAGGTTACTCCACACTTTCGCAGAGACAGCCATTAATTCCCTGATATTCATTATGGATTTTCCTTTCTTAGGCCTTCACTCTGCACCGTACTTTTGAAGGATGAACTGTCATTATTATTCCTGAGGTATGTATTACACAGGGTTGTTGCTTTTGATTTACAGCAGCAATACGACACGCGCCTCACCATCCCTTTCACTCTCCCCTGCCCTTCGGCCCTTTCTGGAGGGGAAGCCAATGAGCACGGAGCTGGGGGGTTGTTTTTAGAAGCCCCCTTCCACATTCAAGGCAGGAGGGGTCCTTCTATGTATAACCAGCAACGCTGGTATGAAAAGGATTTAAAGCAATGATGTTCCACATCTCAAGCTTCCCCGTTTGGAGGCAGCAATATACCTGCAGGTAGCTGTGTGTGTCGCTGGGTTTCCTTGTCAGTGTTTCATGGCTTTTCCCCTGCAGCAAGATGCAGAAACTTCCACCATCACCATTATTATCCAGAATTATAAAACAATTTACAATGTTTTACAGCTTCTTTGCTGGCACTTTAGGATCTGGATCAATCCCAAAACATCAGAAATCAGAATGAGTGGTGACATCAGGCTCTGGCCACCATTCAAGCTCTTGGACCACTTGGCTACCTCCCTTCCATCCTATTCAAACTGAACACCATGTACTTTGAGGGTCTCATCTCCATCTTGGGCTCGTTAAGGTTGTTTTCTTAAAGTATGAGCATAAACTCTCTTACAAAATGTATTTTTGGTATAACCTCCCTCTCCTGTGAGCAACACTAAGCTATCACTATTATTTTTCCTGCACAAAACAGCGCAGGTTTGTCAAAATTGGCATGATATTTCTACTTTGCCTTTTGACATTTTCAGGTTTATTATGTTCAGACAGTACCTCAAAGCACTTCATTCTTTCTCTCTGGTAGGACTAATGACCACCAAAGGGGTCAAAGAAACACTACGCACTATTCAATACAGCACGCAGACGCTATTACCCTTCTACTTCAAACACGAATACTAGAAGTCGATGAGACCAGTTGTGCTTAACCACCTGCAGAAGTACTGCCTTGAACTAGGTCCTCGCCACTTTAACCAACAACCTCCCGATTCTACCCTTCCGTGATGATGTTTGACACTGGGGACATCTCACCTGAGAAGTCAGTGGTACTTGATTTCATACCCCATAGGGTTCAGCACTCAGAGCCAGCTTGCACTGTACAGCAACACGCACCGCACACGGTTAACAGATAGCCCCGCTGGCTGCTCCTCAGGTTGGACAAACCCGTCATCAGTCCCAGAAAGACCCATCCACTATCACTCCCTCGCCAGCTCCAGTCTCCCTGGCTCCTCGGACCAGCCCCACACAACTGAGCAGCTTTCGCTAGGTCACGTCCTTGTGAACGGACACTTGACATGCTATTTTTGAGGCAGATGCTCAGGAAGGCCAACATGTCCTTCCGCCCCAGCCTTCCTGGGCACCTACACAGGATGCCTGCGCGACACACGTGGGGCTGTAATTAGATGGCCCAGTGCTAGTTTCAGGTTTGAGGTGGGAGTGTTACTGTTGCCGAATGCTGCAATCTGCACAATTGTGCTGACATTTCTGAACTATAAAAGCCCTCCGGCAGGCATCTATGGAGGAAACCTTTAAAATTGATTCGGTTTAGCACAAAAACTGTTGGCTAAGCCTCCATCCGTCCCTCTGCTCCTCCACCCCTTGACACAGCTTACAGCAAAAGACTTTGCTTTCTCTTTCATACGGCTTTTAACAGCAATTCAAGCCCATTGATCCAGGACTCTGAGTCACTGTATTACAATGCAAGATTATTCAGCTCTCTGACAGTCAGTTTAATTTCATTTTATTCCATAGTAAAATGGGATTGGAGGGAGGGAGGGCTAGAAGAAAAATTGGCAACGTATTGCCTAAATGCTCAGGAAAACAGAAAAATATCACTCAAAGGAAAGTACAAAATACTTCCACTTGGCGCAGGCTGCTATACCACAATTACATATGTATCTATATGCCTATCTATACCTCATCTGTGCCTCCTGACTTCAATCTCTGTTCCACGGAAAGATTTGAGAGGGCAGGTGGACAAAGAGGAGACTAAATAAGGCTTAACGTCATCTGAGCAAAGCTTGTCAGTGAACAGCGTGAAACGGTGCAGTTTATGCCATCTCCTAGCTACGGTTAAGACTAGGCTTGAAAACTCATTACACTCACCATTTACACCAAATAACCTTTCTTTCTATGGTTGGAAGAAAACTACTCATTTGCTTTATAACCTAATAAATCCATTTATAATTTAAAACTGCCTGCAACTAGTTTTTTTTTTTCTTTTGGTTAGTTTAACTTTACTCCATTGTTTGCTTTAGTCCAGCTTCAATTAGGCCAGCATTTCCAGTCGCATCGGTAGGGGAGAGGTTTACATTTACAAGAGTAAGATCATTAACGGCATAAGGTGGTTGAAAGGGAGGGCATAATTGGTTTAACTTGCCTAGAGGGAAGATCAGCTTCTAAGAGAAACAACACCTAATTAAGAAGGTTTGTACTGTTTTATTTTTAATAATGTCCTCCCCTCCACTACCAGCTTTTTTATAGTACACAGCAGCTTCTGGGTTCTAGCTTAGCCACACGTATTTTGCAGACACACAGGAGCTGACAGCGTCAGACCCCTTCATGGACAGACAAAAGGAGGAAGAGTCTGATGAGACGCTAAACAATAGGAAAAGAAATAAATTAATAGTCTGTATTTAATAAAAAAAAAACCAAAACAAACAAGCCTAGGCAGAGCTATGAATCTCAATTGCTTTTGTTCACGTTAAGAATTTGACTCCCGATCTGTATTTTTGTCGGTGGCTAAGATTCAGGGTGCCAGGACCAGTTCGAGAGCACAACCAGTTTGTCAGACACTTGGCTGGCCGTGCACAGGTGAAGGTGGGTCATACAGCGAATTATATATCCCCGGCAGATATTGCCCAAGGAGTAATGTGCTTCCACCAGCACGCATTGATCCTGAAGGGAAGGGCTGGGGTCAGCACGTACCCCCAAACACAGCCCCATATAGCAGGCTTTTAGAAAGGGAACAAGATCTGTGTTAGAGAGGAGGAGAAAGGTCTTCCCGGCTATTGCTGATGCTATACGACGAAAGCGCAGGAACGCATCAATTTCGCAGACTGCTCAACAGTTTAAGTGAAGAGCCCCCCAGACCTATCCATGACATCCCCAGGGTGATGGTGGACTTTGCCAGCTCCTCCAAACACTTTCCCCTATCATTAATATCCTCCACACGCTACCCAGGCTGAACTATCACCATCCACCACCCATCCACCGCGACATCTCTGCCAAACCCAGAAAGCACTCCATCTGGAGCAGTGAACCCTGGGTCCCGGCCATATTTTTGGTATTGGGGCCTCTTGCACCTCATAATCTCCCAGCAATGGGAATTGGGTGGCAATACTATCAAATGGCAAACATCACTTACAGCCATGGCTGGCACCCTGTCACAAGTGGGAGCATTCCTACGCCATGCCTCCCACGCCCACCTGGGCTTGCAGGCACCCCTGCAGCACCCAAAAGCTGCAAGAGGGGCTCATGAGGTTCAGCCGGACCAGCGAGAAAGATATACCCCCACCCCGCATCGTGAGAAGGACTGGTGTAGCCCCTGGGCATGGGGGAGCTGCCCCACCTCCCCAGAGCTCTGCTCTGCCTAACAAAGAGTGGCTTTGCTGCAACCACAAAAATGGGATAGCAAGCGAAAAGGGTATTACTGATCTCGAGCATGTGCGAGGGTCTGGGTTACTCTGAATAATTTAAATCAGGCTTCTTTTATCTCTCTCCTGCTCCAGAGTTGCTACCGCTGTCATGCACATGAATCAGACAGGCTTCCCGGGTGGCTGGAGGTGGGGTGCCTCCCATGCAATGGGAGCTGAAAGGGAAATGCTAGAAGACAATTTGAAGAGACTCCTTAATCATCCCAGACTTCAAATCTTTACCTCTCATCTCCACGTGTGATAGAACTGAAGGATGCTCTCCCCAACTGAAGGGGAAGCAGGCAGAGGCTGCAGGAGAGCTGGGGAAGCTCTTGGCCGCTGCCAACACAACAAAGGGGGAAACAAAGCCCCAGGTTGGGATCCATTCCCTCGTCCTCCCGGAGTCCCGACGGCGGAGCCTCTCCAAACTCCCTGTACATGGGTGCATGTGTGTCGGTGAAGAGCCTGTTGACACCACCTGCTAGTCGCTCCACACAGATTACAGTGCATGTTTTATATAGCAAATCGATCACAGGGATGTGGACACAGGGGAACGCTTGTGCCTCCAGCGGCTTTGGCAGCACTCCCAAGAGCCAGCCCTGTGGCAGACGGGATATGAGGAGCAGCCCGGTAACATCCTCAGCAGGCCCAGCCTCCCCTGAAAAAGGGCACCATCTGCAGCCCTCCTGCATTACAACCTCCCCCAAAAACCGCTTCCTGGGGGGTTGCACAGCACCTGGCACACACAGAGGCGAAGGGTAGCTTTACAGTCCATCCCTGCGCCAAAACAGGAGCCTGCATTTCTGCAGCACGTGACTCTCCTCCTAAATACAAGTGGTTATTTCAAACTATATCTTTCATACGAAGCCACCAAAAATAATTGCTAAATTAATGGGGCAATAGCTAATGTACATATATTTAGTTACAGCTTGGCAAACCCAGCTCACGGTCTAATTGTATATTAATTCTCTTCTATGTTTGTTTTGCAGAAACTAAAAATTTAATTCAAGCAGAAGAGTATCAGCTTGCCGAGTCTAAGTTCCTCTCAGCCGAAAGCAAAGCCCAAACTCCATTGCAGAGCTGATCTGGGCTGCTTGCTGGTGTTGCATTGCTGATAGGGAAAGGAGGAGAGGGAAGGAGAGGTTGCGCAAGTGGGTTTTTCAGTTTATTTTAGGGACAGAAGGTAGGTGTTGTGTACGGAAGAGAAAGGAGCCTCTTAGCCCAGTTATTCTGCCTGTTGCAATGCCCAGGACAGCTATAAAAATAAAAGAATAGGGCTGGAAGGAGTATAAAACCCAAGTCAAAATCTGGCTGTGGGGAGCTAGCAAAAGCATTAGCTGCTTGGAGAGATGAAGCTGCCAGGTTTGTAAACAATGTTAAAAAAAGGCTCTGCAAGAGCCAGACAGAAGCTGCGTGGCAAGCAGGGCCGTCACAGCAGGGCGACAAGGAGGTGGGAAGTGGGCAGAGGGCTCGGGGTCACCCCTCAATGCTCTGCAGCTCCACCAAGGTCTGGTGGGAGGAAGCAGCTGCCGCAGTGCAGGGGCAGCACAGCAGGCGCAGGGCAGCTGTGAGCCGCTCAGGATTATTTGTGCCCCAAGTAGGCAAGCATGGCCAGGTGCAAGGGGGAAATATTGGCAGAAAGGTGGGGAGGGAGGCAGATGGGAGGCTGGTGGCCGCACAGGCAGCTTTTGGGGGGAAGGAAGGGTGGTGTGAGCAGGGTCCCTATGCTGCTGCATTGCATCTAGCAGAGGAGACCCAGCGGTTACAGGCTTACACCAAAGAGGCCTCGGCAGAGGTATGAATCAAGCGGTACCATGTCCTGTAACTATGAAAAATGGGCTGAAACCAGACAGGCTGTTGAAAAGGTGTTTTTGTGCATCCAAGGAAGGGAGGCAGAGAGGCCGCTAAGGACATACCTGCATTACGGATGCCTGACTGGGACAGCACAGGAAAGCAGATGTTGCGGAGACATGGATGCTCTCCTATCAGTGTAACATGAGGGGGATAAGCAACTGAAGCGCAAAAATAATGTAACACTTCCAAACACATTTAGGCCAGAAAGCACTGGATGCCTTTTACCTACTACTAACTGGGAGGCTCTGGGAGTGGTGGGATTGGGATGGAACTGGGTGAGATTATGTTAGGGACTATGAGGTGTCTTCAATAGCAGGGACCAGGCACCGACCACCCAGGCGCTGTCCCATACATCAAGGCATAAGGGCATTGTGAACAGCAATTACCCTAATAGCACCTGGCACTCAGCTGCTCACCGCAGCCACAGCATGGGTTTCCCATTTCACTACCCACTTCTGAACACAGGACAGGTCTGGAACACCCCACAAAGGCAGGCCATTCCTCACCTTGGCAATCAATACTCGTGGCCATTTTGAGACCAGTTTAAACCGCTGGGATTATTTTAAGCTACTGTTTCTGCAAAAGCAACGGGAAACGGCAGAAGAAGCTGTCCTGGAGGAGAGCTGTATCACACATGGTTTTTGCAGTTAACCTCTGCTCCCAGTCCACCCTCTGAGTGTGGAATCCAACTCACTTTAAACACGGCTCGAGTTCATCCAACACAGTTGGCAGCTGATCATGGCCGGTGTAAAATTTTGTCCATGCCAGAAGCACGGCCTGGCATGCCGCTGGCCTCTTGCAACCCACCCAGCACAGCAGTTGTGTTTATTGCTGTGTGTGCAAGATGCCCTAGCCAGGTTTATGCAGCAAGTTGGAGGTGTCCTCTTTCCACCTGGATTTGTGTGGCACGCACAGCCCTGCCCTTCATGCCGCTGCTGGCACATCATTCAGGTCTTTATGCTTCGTTTTCTAATGGCTAAGGTCCTGAAGGGGCGGGGGACAATTACAAATAAATACACACACGTATTTGATTTCCAGGTCTGTAATTACCTGGAGGCTGCTTTGCCTCTTGCCAGCCAAGGACACCACGTGTTGGCAAGGCTCTCTGGATGCAGCTTACTGCAGGACAAAGGCTACAGGGCAGCTTTGCCCAGTGAACCGCCC
>NW_008825268.1:2056961-2060206 GCF_000699105.1 Pygoscelis adeliae | reverse complement strand
GCTGGTGTAGGGTTGGACTGCAATGCTTTCCAAGCAATTCTGGGGAAAACCCCCGCCACATAGGCAAAGCCATCCTGTAGCCTCTCTTTCTGGGGACTCCTGACAGACACTACTCCACATCCTGCTCCCTTTCTGCTGAGCTGGGACCTTACTGAAGCCTGTCAGCTGGGAATTAAGATACCATTTTGCTACAGAAGAGGATGCAGAGCTGTGCTGCAAGGCCTTCAGGAGCCATACGTATTATCAGTGTGATCTGCTGAGCAAACTGGACAAGGCAATACCCTCCTGTCTCTGCGCTCCCCTTCCTGACACATCTGTTCAGACTGCAGCCTCTCTCTGTGCCCACGTCTCCGCTGAGCTCTGCCACCGGAGCTTTCAGAAGGGTCTGCTTAGACACATTTTGCTGTAAAAGACCAAAAAGCTTTAAAAAAAAAAAAAAATTACTTTTTTTTTTTTTTTTTTTTTTAACCAGAAGCAGTTCTGAATGCCTAGGGGCCAGGCAGCATGGTTTGCAACCAACTCTTCCCATGGCTGCTCTGTCAGGCCTCCCCCCTCGAAGGGATGTGTCTGACTCAGACTTCCTCCAAGGCTGTAACACAACCAGAAGCAAAAATACATAAAGTCCAAACCCCCAAATTCCATCTGCCACAAAGTCTAAACATGATTGTAAGGAAAATGATAAGTCCTGGCTGGTGCAGGTTTTCACCAAGCACGCAGTTATGTATGCTGACAAAGGGAAATGGGGCTATATGTCTTTGCAGTAACTGCAGTGGCTGTAAAGCTGCCCACCACGAAACGCCCACCCTGTTAAATGGCAGGCAGATAGCTGCCAACGTAGCCATGGCTGAGGGTGCTACAGAGGTACTACAGAGGTAAATGAAAAAAGAATTTATAAAGCGGTGGTAGATAATTTTCGAAGGCTGTTAATTGCAGTTAGAAGTAAGTTTCATAATCATTTGGGAGAGTTATTGCAGGGAACAGCGCAGAACTTTGGTCATGCCTTCAAAAATAAATAATCTGAATTGGTTAAATAAAACCCAGGCGCGAGAAGACAATTTACTGACTGTGAATTGCTAAAAGCCTGGGGATTAGTCAAAGATAACTCTTGTTTACCAAATGTGTTTAACAGAACAAGAGTGTTTGCAGAAGATTGTTTTGTGGTATACTAATTGTGTATTTTATTTCGAAAATTGAATGCAGAGATGCTATTAAGAAATAAGAACTGTCCACAATACAAACTGTCAGTTTTACTAAGTGAAACTAAAATAGGTTCTCGCTTCTGAAACCAACCAGTTGTTTGCAACATGAACCAGTGCATGATCTGAGCTTTTCTCAAGATTTTTTTCTGAAATCCAAACCAGGGAAATAAATCTCAGCTCTAGCCTTGACGAGACTCAAGACATGTACCAGCTCAACCAGCTTATCTATTTTCACAAGCAAGTCCCAGCGCAAAAATCTGGCCTGTGCAATTAGTTGAAGGATGCCGGTGGGTTGGGAATCAATGCGAGATGGAGCCAACCTCTTCCCACCATCACTGCTGACTTGCTGGGTGAGCCTGGACATGTGACAGGGACAAGGGAGCTCTCGGGGCCTGTTTTCCCCCCAATTATTTGTGCTGCCCAGTTTAATCATGCTCTTGGAAACAGTAAGTGCCTTTCCCTTTTTTCCCTACTGCAGCGCCTACGCCAGTGGGGAGCCTGCCTTGGCCACAACAGGGAGGTGCTACTCCAGCAGCAATGTGCCGCATTAACCTAAGCCTTATTTCATTGCCAAAGCGTGCAGTGGTGGGACTCCAAAGACTGAATTACCGCAGCATACATTTTCTGTAGGTGGGTTGAGCCTCACAAGAATAACAAAGAAAACCGGCTATCAGCCCACAGAAACATGTTGTCTTTCCCAGCGTTCAGGCTTTTTTCCTCCTACCGAGTGCTCCTTTCCTCTGCCAGGACTCCCGTTGTGGCCGCCGTGCGGGGAAGCACCGAGCAGCAGGAGCAGAGCTGATGGAGCTGGAGAGTAGGACACACAGAGCACAACTTCACATTGCAATTGCTCACCCTTGTTTTGGCCACCCACAGGCAAGCAATATCCAGACTATAACACAACCAGAAGCAAAAATAAAATACGTAAAAGTAAACCAGCAGATTTGTACTCCAGTTCTGCACACACACGAAAATGCTAGGAAAAAAACACTAGTATATGCAATCCCTTCTTACATGAATGAAGCTGCTCATGACCTCAAAGCCATGCACTCACTTGCAGGCCTGGAAGTTTAAGTGGTTGAGCATTTCGTTCAGGTGATAGGCAGCCCTTTTTAGTCTTAATCAGCAGACATCCAGAGCGCTTACTCATAGACATAAAGCAAATCTACTTAGGGAATAAATGTCTAAATAAATATAAAAGATGGGATGCTCATCTGTTAATGTTCCTCTGCAGGGTAAATAAAATTATGGGGTTTTTTCACTTCAATTCATGATGGTATTAGTTTATTACTGCATGATAAAAAAGCTCAGGATGCCTAGCTTGCTAGGTCTTCCCTCTGTCCTGGAGTGAGAGGCTGCCCAGCTAAGCTGAGCACTAACGAGAAGGCAGGTGGGCAGCACACAAAGCCATGATACTCATCAGCTGGACGTACAGATAGCCCAGGGGTACGTCAGCTGGCTACCTGAAGTCCGTTAGGTGGAGAAAGAGGGCAATTATTGCAACAGAGACTAAGGAAAATTGGAGCAGGCTGGAGGAGCATCACCTTGCATGATGAGTTCACCATATTTAAGTCTGAGAGAGACAAACAGCCTTTCTTTTAGTTATCTCCCATCTGCCACCTTCATTTGGCCATTAAAACCATTTTTTAAATGATAAAACAAATAATACTGCCTAACTAATGAATGTCGAATTATCGGCGTAAATATGCCAACATTTATTTATTTATTTGCATCCCCAAGAACATGTTCTCCTCAGTTTGCTTTTCTATTTTAATGACTACAATTTATCATATTAACTAGACTTCCAGTTTGCTGGGTTTTGTTTCAAGTTCTGCTTTTTGCTGAGACATCTGTGAGAGGGCAGTCTCAGGTAAGAGAAGTAATAAAACTAATAAAAAAGCAATAGTAACTGTCACCAAAAAGCACAAGTGACCGAACCACCTTCATTTAGTACACAGGGGCCCTTCTTTCTTTCTCTCATTTGCTGATTTTACTGCCCACTTTCCACCAATATTTTACTCTGCTTATGGCAGCTCTCCACAAGGA
>NW_008825268.1:2018623-2056888 GCF_000699105.1 Pygoscelis adeliae | reverse complement strand
GGCAGCGTAAGAAGGAAGGAAAGCCAAAGCAGGAGAACCATCCATGACGAATTCTAGCCATGCACGATGGCCCAGTCAGGGGTTTCAGGAAGCATCTGAAACTCCAGCGATGCCTGAATCAGTGTGGGGATCTTGCCCGTGCAGGAGATATCTATCTGCTGCCTGTCTAATGTGGTGGGAAACGTTAGTCCAGCTGCACCAAGGCTATGTATTTCACAGCACAAGCTTATGTGATTTCCCCACCTGTCACAACTGTGAAATGTATAGATAGCATTTACTTCCTAGGCATTCGTCACTCAAATTAACAGGCAACCTGTTAGTCTGAGTGCAATTAGCACCCCAAACTACTCCAGACATATCTGGTAGCTGAATTTTGCTTGCAGATCTTTTAGCAGCCTGGTATACGCTTTGAGTAAATATAGGCCAACATATAGAATGGAAATCCTGTGAAATCCCGAACAAATTTAACATGAAGCAGAGCTAAACATGCTGTTGGTTAATCAGCTTTGCCTTCGTTAGAACCTGTAATGGAAAGTTCACATTTTTACAAACTGAAATTGAGCACTAGGTTCACCCAAGACCCGGCAAACCAAATGACTGAGTGTAACACAACCTGCTGGGGCTGACTCCTGCCACCCTCTTCCTGCTGCTGGATTTAAAGCTGCCACTCCCCCGTGTGCTTTTTATGAAAATGCCAGTTACATACAGATATGCATCTTGAAACATGACATTAACATTTTGCAGAAATATATGTGAGTGATGCCATATGATACGAGCAGTGTAAACCCTTATCTGTGTCACAGCTTGACTTCTTCTATTGGAGAGTATGACCAGCACAGCCTGCAACCACACTGCCATGGGCTGCCTTTTCTACCATGGCCCTCATACTACATACCAGTTTCTTCCATGTTGCAGCCACATCGCCTGCAGCATCCTCAGATGCCCACCTGAGTGCACTGGATCACTCCTTTACTGGGATATTTCTTCAAACATAATTAGTTTTGGAACGCCAAATAATGGTGGGCTTAAATTCTTTTAATTCGGCATTCACCTTTCCTTCTTTATGATTGTGAGCATGTTAACAGGGAACGCACAAACCACACTGAAACATTCCTTCACAAACCCAAAAGCATGATAGTTACTCAAACTTTGAAGTAGGGAGGGCTGAGGGAGCACACAACCCAGGCTCCACAGTGGCTGGACAGCCTTCATCTGTCACAGATCTCCCTCCTCTGGATGCTGGAAGTTCAATTCGGCTCATATCTCCAGTCTCGTACACAGAGGGTTTTATGTTCATTCAGCAACCAACTTTTTTTTCTTTTTTCTTAAACGCTCCACAAATGTTGCCCAGAGTTCTTCCCTTGCATAGTCTATCAACCAGCCCGTATATAGCATTTTATTAGGATTAGCTTCTCCAAGCCTCCAGTGCTTATCTGCATGATTCTCTGACCTTCCTAAACCTTACCTTACCTCCTCCGTACCTGCTGGCAACACACAGTGATAGAGACCTGCAAGGTGTCACCTTTCCGCATAGTGACATGGCTTTCTCCCCAAAGTTCTGGGTAAACCTAAACGATGCGTACTCAGAACATCTGTCACAGCAATGCCATTGCTCTTGTTCTCTGCACATCTGTGACATTTTATTATCCTCTTATATTGCAGTGGAGCTGGTGGGAGCCATCCGTGGCTACTTCCCACGAGAAAAGGATTGCTTACCCGCAGGAAGGAGAGGTCTCGGTTGTGCTCAATGCTGGTGATTTCCAGGTTGCCCATAACTACCTCACAGTTCTCATAGTACTTGCGCAGGGCCCGATACTGCTGCTCCAGGTCAGAGAGGGAGCTCAGCTTGTTCTCGGTGCCAGCACACACTGCAAGAAACCACAGGACACACAATCAGAATCAGTACAGAAGAGGGGCACAGGAACAGAGAAGGAAATAAGGTTTGTATACAGGGATACAGGTAATCTGTATAAGGTTTTATCAGATAATTTTTGGGTGTTGTGTTTCCAGCAGCTAAACACAATCAGAATCAGTACAGAAGAGGGGCACAGGAACAGAGAAGGAAATAAGGTTTGTATACAGGGATACAGGTAATCTGTATAAGGTTTTATCAGATAATTTTTGGGTGTTGTGCAGCACAAGCTTATGTGATTTCCCCACCTGTCACAACTGTGAAATGTATAGATAGCATTTACTTCCTAGGCATTCATCACTCAAATTAACAGGCAACCTGTTAGTCTGAGTGCAATTAGCACCCCAAACTACTCCAGACATATCTGGTAGCTGAATTTTGCTTGCAGATCTTTTAGCAGCCTGGTATACGCTTTGAGTAAATATAGGCCAACATATAGAATGGAAATCCTGTGAAATCCCGAACAAATTTAACATGAAGCAGAGCTAAACATGCTGTTGGTTAATCAGCTTTGCCTTCGTTAGAACCTGTAATGGAAAGTTCACATTTTTACAAACTGAAATTGAGCACTAGGTTCACCCAAGACCCGGCAAACCAAATGACTGAGTGTAACACAACCTGCTGGGGCTGACTCCTGCCACCCTCTTCCTGCTGCTGGATTTAAAGCTGCCACTCCCCCGTGTGCTTTTTATGAAAATGCCAGTTACATACAGATATGCATCTTGAAACATGACATTAACATTTTGCAGAAATATATGTGAGTGATGCCATATGATACGAGCAGTGTAAACCCTTATCTGTGTCACAGCTTGACTTCTTCTATTGGAGAGTATGACCAGCACAGCCTGCAACCACACTGCCATGGGCTGCCTTTTCTACCATGGCCCTCATACTACATACCAGTTTCTTCCATGTTGCAGCCACATCGCCTGCAGCATCCTCAGATGCCCACCTGAGTGCACTGGATCACTCCTTTACTGGGATATTTCTTCAAACATAATTAGTTTTGGAACGCCAAATAATGGTGGGCTTAAATTCTTTTAATTCGGCATTCACCTTTCCTTCTTTATGATTGTGAGCATGTTAACAGGGAACGCACAAACCACACTGAAACATTCCTTCACAAACCCAAAAGCATGATAGTTACTCAAACTTTGAAGTAGGGAGGGCTGAGGGAGCACACAACCCAGGCTCCACAGTGGCTGGACAGCCTTCATCTGTCACAGATCTCCCTCCTCTGGATGCTGGAAGTTCAATTCGGCTCATATCTCCAGTCTCGTACACAGAGGGTTTTATGTTCATTCAGCAACCAACTTTTTTTTCTTTTTTCTTAAACGCTCCACAAATGTTGCCCAGAGTTCTTCCCTTGCATAGTCTATCAACCAGCCCGTATATAGCATTTTATTAGGATTAGCTTCTCCAAGCCTCCAGTGCTTATCTGCATGATTCTCTGACCTTCCTAAACCTTACCTTACCTCCTCCGTACCTGCTGGCAACACACAGTGATAGAGACCTGCAAGGTGTCACCTTTCCGCATAGTGACATGGCTTTCTCCCCAAAGTTCTGGGTAAACCTAAACGATGCGTACTCAGAACATCTGTCACAGCAATGCCATTGCTCTTGTTCTCTGCACATCTGTGACATTTTATTATCCTCTTATATTGCAGTGGAGCTGGTGGGAGCCATCCGTGGCTACTTCCCACGAGAAAAGGATTGCTTACCCGCAGGAAGGAGAGGTCTCGGTTGTGCTCAATGCTGGTGATTTCCAGGTTGCCCATAACTACCTCACAGTTCTCATAGTACTTGCGCAGGGCCCGATACTGCTGCTCCAGGTCAGAGAGGGAGCTCAGCTTGTTCTCGGTGCCAGCACACACTGCAAGAAACCACAGGACACACAATCAGAATCAGTACAGAAGAGGGGCACAGGAACAGAGAAGGAAATAAGGTTTGTATACAGGGATACAGGTAATCTGTATAAGGTTTTATCAGATAATTTTTGGGTGTTGTGTTTCCAGCAGCTAAACACAATCAGAATCAGTACAGAAGAGGGGCACAGGAACAGAGAAGGAAATAAGGTTTGTATACAGGGATACAGGTAATTGTAATAAGGTTTGTATACAGGGATACAGGTAATCTGTATAAGGTTTTATCAGATAATTTTTGGGTGTTGTGTTTCCAGCAGCTAAACACAATCAGAATCAGTACAGAAGAGGGGCACAGGAACAGAGAAGGAAATAAGGTTTGTATACAGGGATACAGGTAATTGTAACAAAAATATGAATTATTCACAGGATTGGGTCCTGCAAAAAAACCCAGCACAAGTTACTTGCAGCAGAGGTGGGAAGGTACAAATATGGTCCACGATAATCTCAGCAATTCACATCTCACCAAATGGGATGAAGTGCTGGTATTTACTGCCAAATGTGCAGAAAGGCTGAAAATGCAGAAATGCACGAAAAGTGCAAAACTAGTTGACCCCAGAACCCAGGTCTCAGCAAAGTCCCTACTAGCTCTGCCAATGACAGAGTCGGACATTGAATAGGGATGTGCCAGCCACAGACTGAAGGACATGAGGCTGGAAAGACTCATGCATCCAAGCTGACCTGGGTAATCCAACACTTTCCCTATTCAGCTGATGCTCAGAAGGGTCTGTTGGACAAACCAAGAGCAACCTGACCAGAAGGCTTGTACCCAACGTTGTTTTCCCCATCACTTTCCTTAAGACCCTAGCTCTTCCCAGCTTTATGCAATTAAATAGGGGAAAGTCAATAGCAAAAAACATAGCGTCTTTCCACAAGTCACCAGACTGTGATCTGAACGTATGATGGAGATGTGTCACATGAGTTAGGAGTTCGTTTTCAGAAGATGTCCTTTAATATTATACTACTCTATTCTAAATTTTGAAGTCCAGTTCAAAGCTACTGCAGAATCACAGCTCTCCTCAGTCTATTACCTTGCCGTGCATCAGGCAATAACAAAAATGAATGCGGAAAAGAAACACAGAAGCAGCATTTTACAACAGCAGTTTTTCACACTGCTCTCAGCCTACTAGGACAGCAATGCTACTTAAATGGTCAAGTGTGGGGCTGGGCTTTTTTTGCATGCACTTACTTTTCCTGATTACTAACACCTTGTGGGTTGTTCTTACCTGCAAGCAAATTAATCTGAATATATCCAAATTTTTGAAATGGGCATTATATTAGGCAAAACATGAGCCAGACCAGAATAGCATTTCTGGAGCCATTCACACTCCTAGATTAGATCAATATCAACAAAACTCTCCATGACTGGAGACATAATCAGTAAAATTGGCTAAAAAATGCTCTTTTGAATGATGCAGGTCCTTTTTTTAAATATAAAAAAAATTAGGTTTTTGAATACTACTATTATTGACTGTTTACTTACTACATTCCCCCCCCCTTTTTTTTTAATAGAAATGGGAACAATTCTCATCCCTGTTCCCTGCTGCAGTCTCTCTGCTGCAGAGCAATCTGCTCTTGTGCCAGGGCGATTCGAGCTTCAAGCAGCCTCTTAGTGAAGGGCTTCGGGAGGCAGCCAGAAACCCATGAACTGCTCAAAGTTTTCTCCAAAGGAAACTCCCTCTGCCCTAAAAACAGCAGCAGAAATCTGTTCCTCCTGAACTGTAACCCCCCACCGGGGAGGGATAGCAAGAGCTGGTTTCATGGCGAGCCATTCACGCGATGAAGGTTTTATCAGATAATTTTTGGGTGTTCGTGTTTCCAGCAGCTAAAAAGCATGGACCAAAGCTGAACAGGCACTGCATAGGACTGCTTTTCCATATACACATGTGGTCTAGATACCAAAGGAAATATTGTAAGGGATATTTCTTTCTATGACCTGTTAAAAGTAAAATTTCAAAGTCCTCACTAAGTTTAAAAACTTGAAATAGTTGACACATATTCATTACACTGTGTTGCAGAAAAACAAAACTGGCTGGTTTGCTTGTGTTTTAAAATAAAAACTACTACCTCATTTCAAGGCTTAATTTAAAGCATGAACATTCACATTTTGAAAGTTTTCTCATAAAACCTTACCACTTAAGAGTAAAACATATCTAAACAAGATTTTGTTTATAATACTTTTAATAACCATTTTTGGGGATTCCCAAGATGGAAAGACATGGTCCCACTGGGACCTGACACAGCTCTGCTGGACTGGGAACACCTGGAAGGATTAACTACTGCTGTTAGGGGATGGCACATCTTTCTTTTTGAAATACAAAGCCCTGTCCTAGTTCATATTTAAGTTTTATTCGGAACAACCTCGAGATCTGCCATACACATATCTCCACCCTTCAGGGAAACGCACGCCTGTCCCTGCCAGAAGACTTCAAAAATGTTTGCTACCGATCACAAAATCAGTTTGTTTGTTTTTTCCTTAAAAGCAGCAGCATCTATAACAAGATTGACTGTGTTTCCAGCCAAATAAGTATTATTCTGTCTTAAGGCTCCCGAGGACTAATAAATAATTTCTGTTCCATTTCACAATCGGTGCTAAGGATCAACATAGCTCAGAAAACAATTCCAGCAGCTCAGCTAATAAAGCTATATACTGCAACACTGGCATTTCATGTTGCACACCCATTAAACGTTTCATGAAAGCTAATTCAGCCATTTGTTGCTGTAAGGAGACAGAACACCTGGAGCCTGCTCTTGCAAGAGGATTCAACGGGGGTGAAGCCAGCCCAGACGTAAGCCGGGGCTGCAGGTTCTATTCGAATAAGATTAATTTTGTACAACCAAACCATTGCAGTAACTACTCCCAGCTTTTGATATTGCTATGGAAATCAATTCTTTTGGATAAATAAAATCTTAAAAGCAAACTTAGAAGAAATAATGTTGATCCTTTAAATTTATCTCATAGTAATTCCAAGCATTTAATTTCTGTCTTAAAAAAAGAAATCCCCTCTGGTCCTCTGTTACACAAAACATCTCCTTGTTCCAGCTCACACCTGGGCCTCTGCTGCCTGCCTGATATGTGGCAGAAGGTACATGCAACCCTGCTCCTCCCAGCCTGCTCTGCCACAAAATCTGGGAAACCAGGGAAAGTCACTGCCCAGTGTCAATCCTCCCAACCATTGCATGGCCTGGCTTGGCTTTTGCAGCTCTGTACGGTCCTGATAGGTCATCTCCCCTCAACAAAAAAAAAAGAAATCGGTTACAGATTGCCTCAAATCAAGTCGTATACTGAAAGTGAGACTATCCTACATCAGTCGGGGGGTGCAGCAGTGCAGATTTTTTGCCATCGGTATCCAACCAGCAGTGCAGCCAATGCAGAAACAGTACTTGGAGGGGGAGAGCGCCCTGACCTGAGGAAGGACTTGAAGTCCCAAAGCAAACGTGGGTATAAACATGGATCATTAATAATCCATTATTATAATAAGGCATTAATCTCTCTGTGCCTCAGCTTTACAGCACAGGTTTTGAACATATACTTTTGATGCACCTAATAATTGATCCAGATTCAAAATACAAAAGAGTAAACTACAGAAGTATTTAAGAAAAGCAGATTAGATCAATCATCACTTGCAGGAGGATAAAGCTGGGACAGTACCTCCATCCTTCACAGAGTCTCCTTTAAAACAGAGAGATTAGATATGCTGTTGGGGTTTTTTTAAGGCAAAATACAACTAATAGGGTAAAAAGCCATTCCTGCCATGAGGGAGAAATGCTGCTGCCATGTACAATTACAAAGGTGCTCCTGCTTACCCGCACACACCAGGGAGCCAAGCCTGGGAGGGACACAGGCCAGAAAGCAGGTTGTGAACTGGTAGTCAACAGTAAGTTTTATCCCCCCATTTTGAGCCACAGGAGGCAGTTCCCAGCTGCTCCAGGGCAAAAATAATCGTTCTGGGTCTGATTTGCCAAAATAGTTAAGAAGCACTACAGCAACCGTGTGTGAGGTGGGAGCTGAGCAGGAGTCGCATAGGATCCCCAGTCCCTCTGCCCCTGAGCTTGACACAGGGCGTGAACATATCCCCTTCACTCTCCTGCTCATCTCTTGGAACAGCAACAGGCATCTATGTGTTGTAGCAGCTCTTTAAAATTAAGTGCCAAAATAACACATATTTTCAGGGATGCTCCAGCTGTATATAGGCATAAACATGAGCACAACAAAATGTATTTCTTTGTCATGCCATGGAAAACCACCATAATCTATATTTCATAAACTCTATTCAAAGCACTTTGTTGTATATTGTTAGACACATTATTTTATATAGCCCCAGAAACTGATGAGCGGCAAGAAAATGAAGATTGTGTGTCAAAAGCAGTCCCTCAGAGTTAACCTCTCCTGGTTAATAAAAAATACTAATTCCCCTACCTCTAACAGAGATCAAAAAAGTACCAGCTTAAGATGTGCCTCCAGTCTGCAGCTTGTCTCACTGTCGAGCATCTCTGAGCACGTATACTCCCGACTTGCTCAGGGGGTCTTACAGAGGCATCTCAATGAGGGAAACCCTTCAGTGCCGTTTAAATGCACGCCCAGGAAAATCTGACATCCCCTTACATTTTCCCAGATGGAAACCCCAGCAAGCTGTTGACTGACAGCCTGTACCAGATTACCAGCATGCCGTGAAGCTCTCAAACACATCTCTCCACCAACACGCGCTTGGCCATTTCCTCTCTTTCCATATTCTGGCAACAAACCTTGCAGAGCATGCATGTGTACGTGCCCAGAGACACCCACCACTAATGTTATCCTGAAGCTGAAGGATGTGCACCTTCCCATCTGGGAAGCCCCAAACCGGTGGTGACGGCGACCAGCCAGGCTGCCAGCCCTCCAACCCATGGCTGCTTCTCATCTACACCCCAAATGTGGGCGATTTCGGGTGGTTGCTGGGGCAGAGTGCTGCTTGGCCATCACAAAAGTGGATTTCAGGCATTATTCACATATTCACACTTCACGTTCAGTTGTTTACTTATTACCAGCTACCTAAAGCGACAGAGAAGAGCTTCAGCTCCTAATGGCCCCAATTACAGCAGTAATAATAATCTGTATTGAACTGAACTTACGTTTTTCATCAATATTCATGCACATGATTTGGAAATTAATTTCCCATTGACATTTTTTTCATAACAAAGCCAAATCATTCGGATGCTCACTCTAAGGCAGCAAATAGCAGAGGCATTTAAAAATGTCCTTTAGCTTCTGCTTTTTAGGCCATTATTTTGGTCTGCTCTGTTGATGATAAATCTATAAGTTAAATTAAGAAATTACATTTGACTCAGTCTAGTTCTGTTTCTTGTAATACTAATGGATTTTATAATCCTCGCAGCTCAACAAATGAACTAACTTTTGGAAGGAGGTCAACTTGTTTGATTTCTTATTCGACCCCTCTCCGGATCTGCCTACATTTGGAGTTATTCAGGAAGAGTGAATCCCATCATCTCCGGTGTCGTCACCCCTGCCTGAAATACCAGTGTCTCGCTCCTCTCCCAAAGCACATTCAGCAAAGTAGTGATGAGGCATCCTCGTTGCCAACTCCAAGGGAGTTATCTTGAGCATCTGGATATATTCTTTTGAATCATAAAACATTTACTATTATCTCCTTGGCAAGGACACGGCAGAGCAGGGCGTGTGCCCAGCCCCAGCCTCTGCCTGAATGCAGCACAACCTCCCTTTGTCAACCGGTTTGTCAAACAGGCCGAAAACGCAAGAGGAGGCTTAAACTCTCGGACTCACTGGTTTCAGGAGCGTGCTTATGAAAAGAGAATCACACGTTCCTTCATGCCGGTCAGGACAAGCCCAACAACAACCAGCACCTCTTTCTAACACATTATTTTCCCGTACTTCCTGCTTATTTACTTAATTAGCTAATTTTTACAGACGCCACCATCATCAGGGTTTCTTGAAAGGCAGCTAACGTAACTGTTTATTAATAATTGCAAACACTCATGGCAATTTGTTAAGGCCCCCAGATGGGGGAAATACTCGAGCCCCTTAAGGAGCAATTAATTACCAGCAATGCCACAGCAGCCCCCATTCATTTCATTATGCTCCGCGCTCTCAGCAACAGCCCGGGCACCCTATCATGTACGCACACAGAAGGGGTAAACACACTTTTAATCCTTTCATTATTATTTTACAGCTCTCCTTGAATGAGCTGCAAAAGCCCCGAATTTTCTTGCAATTAGGCACGTCCTAATGAAAGGAGGGACCGCCTGCACTGACAGTCTTGCAGATGTCTCCTAGAAGAAGAAAACACTCCTTGAGGTCACCAGCCATTTTCCTGTAAACCCAGTGGTTTTGGACAGTGTTTTAAAATTAGAGGCTTGCTTTCCCTAGGTGAAAGACTGTAATGAAAGAGAGTATAATTTTCTCTGTACTCCTAATTAAAAGCTCAGCTGGCACAAGTGCTTTCCTTCCATGAGGTCTGCTCTGTGCTAGAAAACTATCATCCCACTGGAATCCAATTGCATGCAATGAACCCAACTGCCATGAACGCCTGGACAGCCGCATGGCCAGGAGAGGAGAAGCTCAGCATTGCCATCCAGCCACCATTCAGTCCGTCAGGGTGTCATCATGATGAGGTGACACAGTATGGGCTGGCCCACGGCGGCTGTGAGCCACACCATCATGGCTTTAATCCCTTATACCTGCATGCAAACGGCCCAGAAACACAAGCCTGGGAGTGCTATTATTTATTTTAATTTCCAAGTTAAGCCCTCCCACAACTGCACAATAAAGTCAAATAAAAAAAAAAAAAAAAATAAAAAAAAAAACCTATAATTTTCATCCAGACTTTAATCTGCAGTGCTAAAAGGACACTGAAACACTTCTATGGAAGTGTTGACAAGCATGTAGAAGAGGTCCCTGGGTTGATAGCACAAAGGACCAAAAGCATTAATTCCCTGAAATTTGCTTGCTAAACCCCCAAATATCATTTCATATGCCATTGTAAAAGTTTCCTCAGCACTTCCAGAAAAGTTGCAGGAATGTGTTTTATCAGGGTGGTCCCACTTCCAGCAGAGGCTCATGAGATGCCACCTACGAAGGGAAGATCTTTCCCAATTTTATGAACAGGAACACAAATAGGCACAGTAAAGACTGGCAGTGATTGTAACTTCATCAAGAAGGATTAGTTACGTGTGATAACACTTTCCTGAGCTGATGGCACCCTCTCCTTGCACCGAGCTCTCCAAAATCTGTTTGGTGGATGCTACACAGCATATTTTACCAATGTAGCACTTCTGTTCATACCAACCAAAAAAACGGCATCAAAGCGTTGACTAGATTTATACTGCGACATTTCAAGGATAATTGCCTGTGCTGACCACGTCAAGCCATTGTCATCTGCTTGCGTTACGCCAATATTTCCAGCATTGTTTCTCTTTTAGTTTCCTCACATATATATTATGATACAGCAACTGGAAAGGACAAAAGGGGAAAAATGTACTGCAGGACCTATGTCACACAGTTACCACTAAAAAAAAGCAGAAATTAAATCAAGAGGCTTTGCCAATGGTTCTTCCCCCCCCAAAGCCTTTGTACCAAATTATTTCCTCTGGGTACTTGTCCTTTCCTTTTTCTCCCTACTCTCCACAGACACACACACACACACAGACAGACAGACACACACACACATTTTCTTTCCTCATTTCATTCTATTTTGAGGGTAAATAGTTGCTTCTTAACTATAATGTAGGTACCGGACTTGACAAGCAATTAAAGCAAACAATTTCCACTCATCTAACTGCCAAATTAGTCATCTGCCATCTGCTCTATCATCTGGCTCTCCTTGAGGTCTTGCTGTGAATCTGGAAGTGCTTGCTCCGAGAAGGAGGCAGTGGATAAGCCTCCAAGCTGGCAGGGAACCCAAAGAACAGAGGTGACACGTGGCCCCATGCCACTCACTGCCATCCCCATCACGCCAGCTCCGAGGAGGTGCTCGCTGGCTGTGGTGGTCAAACTGGCAAATTACCTGCACGCAAGTTGTGATAAAAAAAGCATTTGAAACTAAAGACTTCTTTTACAGCCACTTATATGGCATGGTAGCTTAGAAGGATTGTAGGATTTTCTTACTGGATGCAGGATGCAAAAAGTAATTTATTGAAATATCTTCAGCATTTACAATTTAGTTCCCAATGAAATATATAACCTAAACAAGCAATTAATAGACGTTATCTAAGAAAGATTTGAGTAGTCTCTGCTTCCAGCACCTAGCTTAGTTCAGGTAAGTCCTTGTTTTGAGACAATGAAAAGGTTTTCAAAAAGCTCTGAAATACAACACCAGTCTCCCCTGCCCTCCAACTTCCGAGCACTGGCAGGACCTTTCTCTATTACCAGGTTTCCAGTTTGGGCTCCTTACTGGGACTCCCAGTATGATCAAGAATATCACCAGCACCCCTTTTCCAACTGACCTACGTTTCCTCCCCGAGGAAATTAAATACCACTCCAGCGTGCAAGTTAGTCCACGCAAATGTTGCTGCTGCTCTGAACCATCACATGGAGGAATCGCTCTCCCTGTTGTTGGTGAAGACCATTACAGACCGCCTATTCCTGCACTAGTCTCCAGTTCGGCCACTTGAGTGCAGCACCCAAAGTTAAGCTTGTGAATCTAACTCTTAACGCCAAGAACCAAAATCCTTCCCTACAGTACAAAAGTATAGACTATCACCAATACCTTCTAAGATTAACAAGTCTGCAGATAAACGATCATGAGTACTACAAGGCTACGTGTTCTTGGGCAGCTAAACGCAGAGAAGTGCCAAGCTGAAGGCCTAAGAGTTTGCAAATATTGCTCTCCCCGTTTTCCAACGCTCACCCTTCTCAAGTCCCACTTGAATACAGCGGTAATGGTTCATCCAGCCTGCTTCCCTCCATCACAGCCATCACAGTGTATCCTGGCTCCCTACCAGGGCAAAGTGGTGGAAATCTCTACAGGTCTCAGCAGTGGGAAGGATTTGGGTTGCTTTTTCAATGCCAGGGGAAGGAGTGGGGGGAAGATGATGGAGCACAAACTGCAAGCACCAGGTGAACACATGCACGGGTGGGAGTGGAGGGAGCAGAGGGAGGCCAGGCACTTGGACTGGGTTTTGTACATGTGCCTTCAACACAAATCAATTTAGCGAGGGATGCCAATAACATCTGCTGCAAGGTTGGCCTGAAATCACTTCCCAGCTCACAAACCAGGCTGCTTTGCTGGAGACACGAAGGGCTTCACCCCCCCGCAGTGCTCTCCTGAGGGCCCAGGGGTGCTCAGCTTTGCACAGAGCATTGCCATGGTGCTGCGGCAGCGACCACCTTCCCCAGCAGCTCCTGCCGCTCCACCGGGACTCATACGGCTCCATGACAGCCAGGGGCCTTCGCCTGCCTGCCTGCCTTTTTTTTTTCTTCCTTCCCCAGAGGGCCCCTGATACCGCAAGCATTCACTCAACTTAAATGCATTTTAATTAACATTGTACAAACACACCGAGTTTATGCGTGCACAAGGGAGCACATTCATTCAGCTTCTGCCTGATTCTCAGCCCGAGAAATCCAGTGGGAGCATTGGCAGCCGCTGCGATAGAAACGGGATTGCCGTCCTCGCTGCCTGCCCAATATTTAAAACACACTTGGCAAAATGCGCACAAGCCCTCAAATCCTACTTACTACTATTTAAGCACCGTTTATGTAAAAGATACAGCTCAGACAGGGTAGGTGGGACAGGTGCTTTTATATCTGCTAATGTAACTGTGCGTAATTAGTCACTACTAAAGCACACAGCAACCGCCGTGTTGTTACAGGGTAAGCATGAGCCACTCGCAACATAAAAAAGGTATTTCCCCAAGATCTCCCACAGAAATTTTTGTCGCATTACATTAGTAATTATCCCATAACCCAAATACCACCTAATAAAGTGATTAAAATAACTATGAAATTTAAACACATAAAGAAATTGACTGCTTTGGAGAGAACAACCTCCCCGAATTCTGGCAACCCTGCAAGACAAAACTGCAGAGGGGTTTAAACAAAGAGTCCCCGGAAAAAAATACTGGTGAAATAAAGAAAACCAACATCTCACGGGGAGCACCTGAGATGGCCATGCCAGGGCTTGGGTGTCCCCATCGACCAGGCAAGAGCAAACCCAACATTTCAGAGCTGCCTTACCCAACTGCTTCAAGGTGACTGTGCAATGCAGGAGAACGTGATTAAAGAAATTACACTATTTTAGCCAATATGCATAGGTCTGTTAAGTTGAAACAGCATGCAGTTTATTTTTCATTGATGAAAATAACAGGCTCTCAAGCAACACGATAACCTTGTCAAGCAGACAAAAGAATTCAGCTCATGTAAGACAGCAGAAATGGTAATTATTTAGACCTGGAAGTACTGCAGATGAGGGGAATGGCATTGCAGTTGCAGGGAGAGGCAGGGGCTGCGCTGAGGCTGGCCAGGCCGGTGGGGTGGACACCGCACTTTGTCTGGAGCTAAAACATGCCGGACCTGGGAACAGGGACCACATCCTGGGGTTTGTGGCTGGAGTATACATTAAGGTCGTTGAGTCAAAGAATTAATCTAAAGTGCTCTCTTAAACAACCCTTCTTTAAAGCGATGGTTGTCTTTTCCTAATCGCCTGTGGCTAAACTAAGTAATAAAACCCATATGTTATTAAACCAAGTGCTTTCAGATATCAGTTTATAGGCAGGAGAAACAAACTTTCAATAACTAAAGTCTATACAACAACCTTTTTACTTCTATATGCTACGTATAAAAACATACAGCCTAATCGTAAGCTAGTATCACCTGCCACAGACAATCCTTCATCTGTTGTACTTCATGCACGTTTCACACAAACAGCTTCATGCAGGTTGCTGAGCACGTACGGCATTGCCGCCAGGCATGCTCAGGAGCAGAGGTGCACGTGAACACCAAACTCCCACCTTCTCAAACCTGCATGTTTTGAACGGAGTCCTGGATTCAACAATTTAAATTAAACATAATAGAAATAAAAAAACTAAATAAAATCAGCCTATCCTTCACACATGCTAAGCACCCAATAAATTCTTCCATGTAACACCAATAAATTTTCCCATGTTAACACCATACCTCTACCACTGAGATGTTTTTCCCATTGTTAAGAAAGTAAAGGGACTACTTTTTAACCTCACTGACACTGTTGGCACAGGTTGCTATTAAATCTCCGCTGAGCGGATAGATGAAGGACTTGTATTTGACTTGATAACCTGATTGTATACGAGCAGTATATTCAGGCCAAACGCCTGCAGTGCTGAAGTTTCTACCTATTTTACCTGAGAGATGAGGACTGCGTGTCCATGTTTGATGAGCTTCTTAGTTTGTCTCATGAATTCTTTAAAAATGAGTGAGCCGGCGGCTGAAATCACAGACTGACCTGCACCTCTTCATGCAAGTCCTACTACTGAGCCTTTGTAAAAGGCTTCAATTTCCAAGGCTGCAATGGGGCATGGGGGGAGTCAAAGTTGCAGTGAAATTGCTCCTCAAACGCACTTCCCCTGCAGTCGAATCTGGCAAAGTGACTTCAAAATCTCTAATTGTTTTCCTCGCGCAACCTATTGCTGCGCTGGACTAACCTAAGGCATATTTATTTGTTATTTTTTGTTTGTACTTTCAGAAATCATCCCAAAAGGTTAAGTTCTAAGTAACTATACTTGTCAAAATCGTGTATTATGAATTCTTTATAGATCAGTTTGCTCAAATATGCTCCCTGTTAATATTTTCTGTTCTTTCTGTTGGGCTTTTTAAAATGCACTCCATATATATTTTATAAATGTTTGGGTTTATTCCCACCCCCACTGCCCCAGAGACTGCCCTTAAACTTCTGTCCATTGATTGTGACGGTATCAATTTGTAAAGGTCAACAGAAAGCTTCTCTGACAGCTGAACTCAGAAAGCAATTTTTAAGCGAGCTCTTTCTCTTCCTCTACAAAGCAAGATGCCAACAAAATAAAAACCCAAGGTCTTTATTTCACTGGCCTGACCAGTGGCTTTGATAGGCTTTGGATCTCTGATGGCCACTGAGCGCTCCTTGGAAATTTGAGCTTGTTTGAGGGTCTTAAAAAATAACAACATGTGAAAAAGCAGGTTTATGAAGAGAAAGAGAAGAGAAAGAGGAAGGTTTATGAAAATAACAACATTAATTTGCTGCTGCTCTGAAAACCTCTGCAGACCTCAAGTAACAGAGCTCCCAGGGATCACCACACAAATGTCACGGCTGTGTGGGTTTAGCTTCATGCATCCTTTTCTCATACATTAATAACTTACATTTTGCACTAAAAAAAAAAAGCACAACCAGCTGGCTAGTCAAGAAACAGACTATGCCAACTTATTTTGATGCTTGCTTCAGATTTGTACTGAGAGAACAGGTTATTTTGTCTGGGGTTGTGATCAAAGCCTCTTCAAAAGGCTTCCGCCCTTTACCCTCATCCCACAGTTTACCGAATATCTCAAATTCATAACCATTGAAAGTAGGGCTGCACAATTTATGGCACTGTTACACATGAAGAAAACCTGCCATAAATCAAGGAAAACAGTTACATAAATGAGCATAAAAGTGCAGGGAAATGTCACAAGATAGCAATAAAGTATCTTTCAAATGGTAAATCCTAGGAGCAGAGGCACCATTAGTTTTGAATCCTCCGCTTGGCAACAGCAGGACTGGTTTATCACTGGAGTAATGAGTACTGGAGCTTGCCTCCCGTAATAACTACGGATTCCGGCACAACTGCACACCCTCGGCAGAGAATCGGGGAAGGCAAAAGGAAGCGGAGACAGCGAATGCACATCGGCGCTTGCACCATCACACAAAACAGTCAAAAGTAACACCGCGATCCCACGGGTTTTCCCCTGCTGCTAACTCTATGTGGAACACAGCAGTACATCACATGTAGTTATTCTCACCTATATACACATATACGTAAAAAATATGGTTGGTCTTTTTGGAGCTTGGGTGGCTATTTTCTTGGCCCTTTTTCGCTGAAGTACAGAAACCATGGAGGGCTGATTCTTGTTTTACCTGCAAGAAGAGAGATGCCCACCCCACAGTGGCCAGACAGGTTTCCTCTACAGACATTGTAAAGACAGCTGCTTTAGCAAAAAGACAGCAATACAGAATGGGCACAAACCTTGCCTGGGGAACGAACTGCCCAAATCCACCGGCCAAACCTCCCCCAAGGATCAAGGAGGCCATGGCAAATACAGCAGTCCTGGGAGGAAGTCATAAGAGACTCTGGAAGAGCAGGGTGATGGGTTTAACCCAGCAAACGGCCATAAAGCCTTTCACCGACTTCCCAGGCCCCAGCTCAGGCTGATATCTGATATTTGGTCATTTTTCTGCAAACGCTATCAGCAGAAGAAAGGACATGTAACAGCAAAATGCCAAGGAATTTGTTGGGATGAAGGAAAGGCAATGCCTTGTGTAACACTGGAGCTGTCGCAGGAACAGTGGTGACAGCACCGGCAGGACCCGTGGACAGATTAAAGCTTCAGCCAGTAGCATACGGAGAGGATGACAGGAGAAAAATCACTGAGACTGGGTGTGGTGCAGAAGACTCCCACCCTGACCACCTGTGATGCTTCTCCAAGGGATTCCCTTTCCATGCTGCTTGCTCCAGCAAGGCTACACCTGAGCAATCCGGAGCAACCACCAGCCTGTGCCCTTGGGCTTATTTCTTATGTCTGTGCACAAGCCACTCCCTGATCCTTTTCAATTCGGAAAATTCCCAAGACTATTCCTGACCTCTTAAGAGGACATTTACATGCACCTTAATCCTGCAAGTGGTAACCATTAGCTCACCGTTAAAATAACATGCCCCAGTGATGTGCCAAAATAATCTGTTTTCTGGTTCTTAACCCAAGGCAAGGGGAAAAAAAGGAAAAGGCAGCAGATGGCTGGTTGCTTTTTTCAAAGATGTGGATGACATATTCCCACAGACCAAAAGCAGCTTCATATTCCTGCCTCTCAAAAGAAGATGACAGCGCTTCTGCCCGAAGACGTCCCCACCTGATTTTATTTTCATAAACAAACACCGAGAAAAGCAGATGAATGACAGGCGCCTTGCTCCTCATCACCGGGTAGAAAGCAACAGGCACGTTATTAGCAGCCTCATTAAAAAGAAAAGGCCAAGAAGCAATTTTCCCAACGCAAGCCCTCTGTGAGGAAACCGCTCCCAGGGTCCCCCCGTTTCATTGATACCTTCCTCTTGCTCGCTTCACTTGATGATCTGGTTTAGTTGAAGCTGGGAAACGGGAGGGAGGCGGGAGGGGGAGCCCTGGCAGGGGGCACAGGGCACCTGGCATGTGATCCCAGCCAAACCTTGTGCCAGGGGGCTTTGGCTGCGGCCACATCCTTAAGTGATGCAGGAGCACGTGCGGCCAGAGCAGCTCAGTGCAAATTTACCCGTTGCAAAATGTCCTTGAAACTGCCTGCCTGTGACAGGTAAATGACAGCGAAGGTCAGTGAAGCTAATTTGATGGTAACAAGCATGCCTCTGCACTGCTTGCCAATATGGTGGCCCCATCCTTAAAAACACCCACACCCACCCCAAAACCATCTTGCAGAGCGCAGAGAAGTTCCCAGGAGCAGGGCTGCCTTGTTTTCCACCCTTAATACTGTGCTTACTAAATGCATTTGCTTTTTGTTATAACCACAAAAAAAAGCGCAACCCAGCTAGGACTGCTAGGAACAGCTTAATTAATAACAATTAGCTGCAGCACAATTGTGATTCAGGTGGCGTTTTGGAGCATGAAGGAGAAACTTGACACTTTTGCTTGTGTGCACGGACATAAGAAATTCCAGGCAAAGTTAATGGAAACTGAGCGGCTGAGCGACGCCGAAATTCAAATGTACTGTAAAATTACTAAATTATTTCAATGTCACAGGAAGGCGTCGCACTACTTCCAGGATTATTAGCCCTTGCAGAGTTTTAGTAATATGTGGTCAAATACCTCAGGAGCAGATCACTGGGATATTATAAAATCACTGGGATAATATAAAATATTTTCATATCGGGGGGGCGGAAATCCCGGTTGACAGCAAAGGGGAGGCAACAGCCTTGAAAAGACACCTGATGGACCGAGATGCCAGGAGGTTGGGGGGTGTGCGGGGTGCCAGCCCCACGCTCCCCAAAGCCACCCGGTCCCTGCCTGGCAGCAGGTGCCCCGGAGAGGGCCTGGCAGTCCCCTCCTCATTGAGGAGGAGGAGAAGGACGCTTTATGAAATTGCAGTTGTCGAAAGTGGTCGAAACACCTGCCAGTCACAGCGGGTTTATTGGCCCCCCTCCCCACGGGGGGGGGGGGGGGGGGGGGGGGGGGGCTGCATCTGAGTGCCTCTGCCTTAATTAGTGTCACTGCAGTCAGATGCAATTTATGTTTAAATATACATGGGAATACGAGGGGCTGCATCTGAGTGCCTCTGCCTTAATTAGTGTCACTGCAGTCAGATGCAATTTATGTTTAAATATACATGGGGAATACGAAGACTTTCCCAGCGACTACTTTCAAACAAGAGGAAAAAGGTGGAGGCTTCAAAGCTTTTTGTTGGAGAACAAGAGAAATCCTTGGCTGGAGAATGAGCAGACCCTGCTATTAACAGAGTATTTCCTGGCTCCTGGAGTGACAGCCATGGCTGGCTTCATCTTACTAAAAACAAACAACAAAAAAAAAAGGATAAAGTGACCCTACAGGATCAAGTTCTGAAAGCATGAAAAAGCATAGAAACATGCATCCAGTTTGCATGCTAAATATGAGCACACAAAGGGCATTTGTGCAAGACAGCTAAGCAGCTCCAGGTATGCATGTGAAACTCAGCGTGAAAACCGCACACACGTGCTTAGATTGGTTTTCACAAGGCTTCTCATAGCTTTGCATGGAGCCATTGCCCTTATCTCAGGGAAATAAGTGTCCTGTGCAGACCAGTAAAGTACATGTATTTTCTGGCAAAATAGAACATACCATAGCCATCTTGCAGGCAGAGGGAATTCAAGGTGGCAATGCCTGGCCAGGAGGGAATATGTTTGGAGGCTGTTGTGATACAGGTGTGATGCAGCTAGAAAACCAAGTGTTTCAGGCTCCTTACCAACAGTAAAAACGGCATTTTCTAAAGTAGGTAGACCAAGAACATGAGAGCGAAAACTGGAAATGAAGGAGGGCGGCCCCTGCCCCAAAGTCGTGCAACAAATCCTACCTCAGCAGAGCACTACCTCCCAGGAGAAAGCTATCATATGCTCAGTAACATACACATTCCTTATGTTTAAAAAAGTCTAAGCCATATTGTTGTAAAAATGTGTCTCAATGTATGATAACTGTTCCAGGGCTTCTGCCAGAGCCTGCAGATAGATGGGACAAAAATATGCCTCCCAGCAGCACGAATCCATCCTACCTATCCCCAGCATCACCATCCCGAGAGCACACAGCTGGCTCAATGTCACCAGCACTACGTAATGCTCAGCAGCCAAGGAAATAGAGATCACTACGTCATGAACTTAGCAGCTTATCTCTGCACCTCCTTTCGTCACATGCAGCTAGAGCATGGCACTAGATTTTTATTTTCTGTTACGTCTCTGCAAGATCCCTCATTTTGCCATGACAAATTCCCATCAAACTTAAATTTGACAAAACACATCATCAAGAGAACTGGCTGGGCATCAGTCTCCTTCCCACTGGTAGTGCTAGACAAGAGAAAACAGCATTTGATAAACAGCTTTGGATCCTATTGTGTTACCTACATCAGGCTGAAAGGTCTCTGGCTCTCCACACCCAAGGAAAGGAGACAGTAAAAGAAAAATATACCTTACAGATCATTTGGACTTAAAGAAAACTTAAGAAAACCTCTCAGGCACCCCTCAAACTCAACCCAAGGCCTTCTGTGAACATATTACTTGCGTGTCTGTAGTCATTAATGCAAGTAATATTCCTGCTTAAGAAAAGCACTGCTTTTGGTTTAGCTGCCTTGCTTGTCCTCAGACATGTTCCTTCCCCAGAAAGGTAAGGTTGGGCTTAAACCTGAAACTAATTGCCCCTGTAGATTTGATTCTTACTGCAACAAACCTAAGTTCAAAATTGGGTTTAATACTTGCTCAGTTTTGGCCTGATGGGCTTCTTCCCAACACAGATTACAAGTGTTTGTCATTTAAAATACAGTGGCCCTACTCCTCCTGAAAGGTTGCAGAAATCACCCAATACAGACACCACCATACTCTGCAAATTTGCCACTGAATTGGCAAATTTCAGGAATTTAGCACTTCCTGAAATTAATGATTCTCTATTACCCTTGCCTCTAGATGAAGGGAGGCAAATCTCTTCCACTTGGCTTGGAGATAGTGGGAAGCACCACCCAGAAAAATACAGGGCCTGGCAAACCCACTTGAGAGTGGCACCCCAGCCCAGGGGTACAGACAATGCACGCAGCTCACCTGGGAACGGGATACTCAACCCCAGCTTCAGCAGAAAACACCTCCCTAAGTCAGACACATACCGCGCTGAATCCTTGTTCTCCCTCTCCCCTTTGCTCTCGCTGGCGCTATATGATTAATATCACATCAAATTTGTCTTTGTACAATATCCCACCGATCTTTCTTTGTGTAATGTTCACTTTACATCAGGTGACAGTTTTAGTGATTCCTCCTTTATTTGCATGTCCCCTTGAAGAAGCTTAATTTCTCCTTCTAATCAAGTCATTAATTTTCACGAAAATCGTTCCTACCCTGAGATGGCTGGATTCTAATTTGTCTCTGTCACACAAATGACAAGTATCACCTCATTGCCATGCTGTGATGTTCCTCCACATACCTGTATTTGAGTAGGAAAAGCACCAAGATTATTCTTCCACAGCCATAACTGCTTCTACCCGTGGCAGTTTGATTCTATCATGATCCTTCCTTCAGGTACTTTGTAGTAATATTATACAGCTGCTTGCTTTTTTATTTCAAAGCAGTTCTTGTGCATGATTTTTTTTAAATGGGAGAAGTGGAAATGACAGTGCCAAAATTACTTTTCCTTTTTATCTTCTCTGAATCCTGTTTACCAACAGTGCTGCCCACCTGGGATGACAGCGCATACCCCCCTGCTGTCAGATTGATGCATCTTTCCAAAACCTCTTCCCCTTCCATGGTGTTGAGCACACAGAGTTTCACATGCTTTAGTCACAAAAACAGCTAAGTAACAAAAGCTAAATGCCTCACAGTAAAACAGAGTTTATGCAACCTGAAATCCCACCTGGGCAGCTCCTCCCTTTCATAGTCTTCTTCCAATTACATCCCTTGCTCCTCCTGTATCTTTCTTTTGGATCCAAAACTGTCCTCCCTAATTCTGGGCCACCAGTCAGGAGAATTGTGAAATGCTTTCAGAAAAGCTAACATGAAGTGTGACTGTAAAGGACGATGGAGGGCTGTACAGTTTGCAACTCATTTCCTTTGGCGCCTGCCTTTCGTTATCAAAACAACAAAACTACTAACTACATCTCTGATTTACTGCAGCACTTACACACCTCAATCTTGAATGTACCAGGAACATGCAGCAGAGAAATCGAAGTCTGAAAGTCAGAGTCGGCAGACACCTGCGTCATGGTCACTGGACCACCCTTACTCTCCTCCTGCCCATGAAACTTGCTTCCCACAAACAGTGCTCTGCCACCACCCAGCCTGCCTGACTGCAAACGCAGACTTTTCCAAGGGAAAGATCTTACTTCATGACTCACAGCGTATCTGTGATTTTCTTCTGCTGTTTACTGTAAGGCACTAACTTGATCACAAAACCTAGCCTCTCATAGATTTTAAGAACACTGATCGGATTCTTTCTCATCTCGCGGCTCTTCTCCTTGTGGAAGTGTACTTGAGCCCCAGAACCACCCCCAAAACCATGTTTGGAAAAAGGCCAGGGCTGTAACTCCTTCACTAGCTATTCCCAGCACACAGGATATTAGATATCAACAAATTCCAGTCCAATATCATTGAATAAATCAAATCTTCCTCTTAAAGACAGACTACTTTTGCTTCACTAAAGCGTCAGGGTTGTATGCACAACCTCGAGGATTGCCCTGCCTTTTTGCTTTCCTTTCTGTTGTTGTGCTTACTGTACCGCCTTGTGGAGAACACCACCAAAAGTGATGGGAAAAGAAAAGTGGAATTATTCACAGAGGATCCGAAGACCTTGCAAAAGGTTTTTTGTTGTCAGCTCAGCAGATAATTTCCACCGAGGGGCCTGGACTACCTGGTTATATATTCACACAGTACCCAGAGTTCACACTGTTGCTACATGGTAATACTGAGCACAGCACTCCAGGGAGAGGGTTATTCACCACAGCAATCGCCTGATCCTTGCCCTCAAGGTTTTTCATAGCAATGCCTCTCCTTCCTTATCTGGCCTTCTTCCTTATCACCTTTCCTTCTGCCCCTCCTCTCCCAGTGATGCCCCAGTACTGGCCTCACAACCCACTTGTTCATACATCTCCTAAAAGCCCCCATCTCCTCTCACGTGGAGCCAAATCCACTCAAGTGAGGTAAGAGAAACCTGTTAAACAGCAGCTGACCCAATGCACCAGAACTACACAGCGCTGTCGGGTGGGAGCGCTCTGCCAACAACCCCATTCCTTCGGGGGGGAATTCAAATACTGTGCTGGGGCTAATTTTAGTGCTGGCAGGAACAAGCTCCAAGGCACCAATTCAGCAAATTATAGAAGCACATATTCAATTACAAGTGTTCAAGACTCAGTTAATAGGAGTGAACTGTGACTGAAAGGATTGATTTTGTGCAATACCATCTCCCTCCCTCTCCCGCTCTTATAGGCTGTTATTACGTTGTGTGCAAACATTGGTCACATTTTTCCAACCTTGTAATTGCACAAATCAATGAAATTCTCAACCATAAAAAGGCAAACTAGCAGAGGGTTTCCTAACATGTTTCGTCGTTGCTGAAGAAATCAGCGAAGATCAAATGAATCATTGTATTTGAGTACCATTTCAAACCCCAACTTCAGGAAATAATTTTTTTTTTTTTAAACTCAAAATTAAACAGACAACAAAGGTTGTGTTTTGCATTTCTACTGTGAAATCCTCCAAATGCATTTCAGTGTTTGATCTGAGATACAACTCAATAGATATAAAGCATGTGCACAGGGGGAAAGCACATGTACTTTTTAATCACCCTGAAATAAAACCTCTACAAGTGACAGCTCACAGAACAGCAGAAAAGAACCTATTTCTAGATTTTCTAGATCTGGAGGTAATGCCATTATTTTCAAAGGTTCACTTGGTCTTGAAAAAAAAGTAAATGTATGAACTTCGGAAAAATCTCTTTTTTCCCAGCTGACAGAAATTGTTACAATTTTTATAAAGTCTTGTAAGAAATAACATGAAACAATACTGAGCAACGCTACCCAGCAAAAATTCAGATTCATTTTCTATGATGGATTTATCTTCTTGGTCCCCAGACTAAAAAGTTTTCATTCAGTTCTAATTTACTCAGCCAGGCTCTTGATTTTATAGACACTCAGCAAACTCGACACAGATGAATCACCTTGCAAAGAGCAGACCTGGAGTAGGAGCAGACTTTAAGCCTTTGCTGTGGTGTAAGAGCAGACAGGAAGAGAGATTTCCACGTTTTGCAGGCTGTTGCATTTAATAAAAACAAAGTATAATTGAAAACTTGGACATTTTCTCTTTCTTTTCCATCAGATTATTGTCATTGCCAGATCACTTGATTCTACAAGAATCTATAGCTTAGGGGAAATCACCTCTGGTAACACTTTTGTTCATTTTAGGTGTATTCTGCGTTAACAGTGTCTGCTGATTGTATTTTGCCTTCAGTCTTCAGGTATCTGACTACAGATTACTGTGACCTTATGCTGTGTGTCAATGCAGAATCGCTGTCTGACCAGGGAGGTATGTCAGAAGACAGCATCTCACCTGGGACCAAATTTTGCGCTGAATTCAAGCTCTCTCCCCAGATGGCTCACACTTGTCCCCTGACTGCTCAAATCCACCTCTGCTCCTGAAGCAACCTCAGTGAACCCCCAATTTCAAGTGCCCTGAATTCAAGAGGTCTCAAAAAAACTAGAGGAGAGAGAAAGCTACTGCAAAGGGGAGGCTCTCAGATCCAAAATAATGATCTGGAAAAGAGTTCAGAGGGACAGACATGGGATGCTCAATACCAAATAATCAAAGATGTGGGATCTGCCAAACCAAGGAAGAAAATAAAAGCTAGTGGAGGAATACCCGATAAGAAAGCAAGCAAGATGGCAACATGGCTTTAAGGTCAGGAAGGTGCAAGACACCACCAAGTCTTAAATAAAAGCATTTTCATTACTGTTTTTGAAGGCTTTTATTCAGTGGCCTGGCAATCAGTAAGAGCAACAGGGTTTCTTTTCTTATTTTAAACAGCATCAACTAAATTAACCTCCCTGTAAGAATTCACACCTCATTTTAAAACTTCCAAGCCCTTCTTTGGGTACTTAAGGAGCAGTCAGGCATTTAATCACTGCCTGGATTTCAGGTAGTGCAAAGAGCTGCATCCCATAGATTGAAGCATGGTTTATCTGAAAACACATTTGACAGAAAGCAGGCCAAAACACGGATTTTTAGGTCCTATAATTAAAATATCTGCCTCAGAGTGTCAGATCTTAAAAGAGTTATACAGGTACAAGCATTTTCTAAATGTGATGGAAAATCTTTGCAAAAGGAAGGAGACCTTTGAGAGAATTTGGAGGTCAACCCTTTCCCGAAATTTAAAAAAAAAAAACCAAAACCAAAACTTAAAACACTAAGTCTTATTCCCTTTTAGGGAAGAGACAGAATTAGGTAAATGATGCCTGAAAATGTTGCATTTGCTGAAATTAGTGAAAAAAAGAAAAAGAAAAAAAATCCAAAATATATCACTCAAAAAAACCTCCCTGATTAAAATACATAGCATTTTGCGTCCAGGTCTGCAAGATGTTTCTTGGTGATTAATGTTAGATTTTATTTTGTGTTACGTGAATTCCCTGCTGTATATCATATGCATAGCATGGTCAACCCTTTCCCGAAATTTAAAAAAAAAAACCAAAACCAAAACTTAAAACACTAAGTCTTATTCCCTTTTAGGGAAGAGACAGAATTAGGTAAATGATGCCTGAAAATGTTGCATTTGCTGAAATTAGTGAAAAAAAGAAAAAGAAAAAAAATCCAAAATATATCACTCAAAAAAACCTCCCTGATTAAAATACATAGCATTTTGCGTCCAGGTCTGCAAGATGTTTCTTGGTGATTAATGTTAGATTTTATTTTGTGTTACGTGAATTCCCTGCTGTATATCATATGCATAGCATTGTCACAACCATCAGATAAGTAGGATCCCTTCTATCTTATTTTTACTTCAGTTTGTTTGGTAAGTGGATGGAATAAGCAGTTTTTCCTCCACTGAGGATAATAATAGGAAGAATACAAAAATTTTCATCTTTGCTTGTGTCTGCATTTGTGTTTTTTTACTAGCTTCTGGGATCCCACAGCAGTAACATTCCCTCAGATTAAGTTGCGAGCCCTTTGTTGTTGGTCGTGATTGATTTTTAACTTCACCACCTTCAAAATTCCCACGCCCTAAATCCACTGCTTTTATGTTTTCTTTTCTTCCTCAGTAGAAGTTGTCTAGGGGAGAGAAGAAGGACAGGGCTGGATTGAGATTGATCATCCTCCCGGTGGCATTTGAAGATTCCAGCTGTGCCTTATCGCCAGGCCCAGCAGGGAGGATGCAGCAGCAGCAGCTTTGCAGACATCAGCAGAGGCTACCTGTTCAGCTATAGAGTTTCCAAGGGTTTTAAATGGCTTCTCAGCAGTACTCATTAGCAGAACAGGTATCCTCCACTGCAGTCCCTCTAGAGTCAAATAAAACCAACGTCGCAAAGAGAGATGTAACAGCACCTGCCAACTTTCACCTGTTTAGGAGGGGATGTGATAAGGAAAAGAACAGACAATCGTGACTGCTTTACTCCTCAGACAAGGTTACCAAAATGATTTGGGGACACTGACTATGTTAGTATGATTTTTTGACTTTAAAGGAGGACTGGACACCAAATATGTTCAAATATGGTAGTAGTTTTTTCAAGACTTGCTCCCAAACTGAAAATGCACATTCTTTTCTATGTTTCCAATTGAGGGAGAAAAGATCTTTTACATTTAGTACTTGTTGACTGAAGTCACCAGGAATGGAGCAACGCCTAAAGCCAACCATGCTGAACTGTTTTGTTGAATTGGGTCATACACCTTTGACCACAAGTCACTCAGAGATGAGCTTCCCTCACCTGATACTGCTGAGAGTCTAAGGGGAGACGGACTGAGAACAAGAAGAATATGAAGTGCATAAAAACCTTCTACTATCAATTTGCTTCAGATTATTTCCTAGTGAATCACAGCTCCCACTGCTTGTCCCATAACTTCATTAAGCAAAAGGCTATATCTAGCTGGAAGGTGTCCATACTGAATTGCCAGATTCAGGGTTTCAGCATTAGTTTTGAATAAACTGCACATCTTCCAAACCCAACAGTCTAAAACAAACCGCTCCAGTACTGTTTATAGTCAAGGATATCGTTTACAGTCAGCAACAATAATTCTATAGCCTCCAAGTCAGAGACACGAGGAAATAGTATCTTGCTCATCTCTGTATCAAGGACAGAAGTAAATTTGTTCTGGAACAGCACGTATTTTCATTTTGTGAACGTAACAAAGGTGAGTACCCTTGAACTGCTGCAAGCAAAGCCTTTCCGTTTTGAAATTTAGATTCAGACAAAAACTAAAATGCAAGACTGCTGTATCTTCTGAACAATCCTAAAGTTCAAGCATACTTTTATAGGAGTATGAATGTCTTGGCCTGCGGCTCCTTAAGCCAGTACCTTGGTGAAATGAAGGAGACAGAGGCACTCAGCACTAAGGTTAAAGAGGCTGTTTGGGCAGACACAGAAGTAGGCAGAAAGCAGTAAGACAAGCAAAACCAGGGAATTTTGCAGCAAAATAACTCTCAGAAAACTTTTCATCACAGAATCAGAATAGCAGGTCTAGAAGAGGCCCTGGGAGATCACAGAGGCCTTCCCTCTACCCAGCCATATAATCCTCCCTAATATGATCTAAAATTCTCTGTGTACTCTCACATACTTATGAAGACCAAGATGACTATTGGATATAGTTTGTTATATGGCTGCATGACTACCTGAGGCCACTGAGCCCACTGTTAAAATGAACATATATGCCCATGTGTCTCTGCTACAATCCTGCCGCTTTCTGTTCCCATCTCATTTACCCCTATGTACTTGTTGCTGTACTAACTGCTATGCTGCAAGGTCTCAAGGACTTGGACTAACCTTATGTTATTTGTATAGCACTTGTGACACCTATTCCCTCAATCAGTTCTTTAATGTATCATAGTATATGACAGTAAGAGGAACAGTAACCAAACTAATTCTCTTCTTCCTTCTGTAAACGTGAAAGAGAACATGCTGCTTGTTCTTCCCCACCACACCTACATGGCTTTTCCACAGCTGACTTCTTACCAGTGTGAAAGGAACTTTCTCCTGCTTCTCTGATCACTGGATTTTGTAAAGGTGACAGATCACACGCAGCAGCTAAGGACAAAAGGTGTCACTCGCTTTGCACTCATGGTGCACGTCAACACCCCTCACCTCTCTGCAGCAATCCCAACTGAACGCTCAGCATGGCAATGTCTATTACAGGGTCAAGACCAGCTCCTCGCTTGAGGTCAGTAACAGCACCAGACGAGGAGCTGGTTATGTACCCAGCCCTACATGGCCAAACACAGCCCTCTATTTTGATGGCTCTGGAGTCCATAAGGATATGCAACGGCAGTTTTGTCATCCAAAAGAATGCAGAAAACCCTTTTTTCCTTCCTATTTCAAATTAGTTTAGTATTTGTTAATAGCTTCAGACCCACACTACATAAAATCCTTATCTGCCATTCAGTGACAGTCCCACCCACGGTCGCCACTGGGGTTTACCCAGGGGGAGTTCACCCTCCCCAACAGCTCATCTGATTCTTTCTTTTCTACCCATTTAAAATCGGAAAACTTAATCCCAGGTAAGTAACACTTGGGTGAAAGTAGGGATCGCCAGGATGTCTCAGCATAGCTGCATTTGCCTCCCAGTGCAGCCTGGTGCAACACTGTCACAGCTAATACCTTAAATTCTTTCATGCCAGGCCAGGACTCTTCCAGGCTGGAGCATTTTTGGAGAGTAAGATGTGCGGGGAATCCCACAGGTGACGTTTGCTGATATTTACCCAAACCACCTCTATTTATCATTCACTGAAATAAAGAAAAACAACCCAAATCACCTCTATTTATTAGTCACTGAGCTAGAGGAAAACCAACACACAACAAAAATGAGTGACAGGCTACATCCGAGCAAATAACTCTGAGATGAAGGATGCAAAGGCATTGCTGGGAGAGCCTCCGGGAACTCACTGACTGCTGCTGGGGGGAGACAGCCTCCCACCTGCAGTGCATCCAGAAACACAGAGGATGAAGGCTGTGCTCTGACCAACGCAAACACGAGTGGCCATGCCTTCCCATGTGCATGGCAGCAGGCGGAGAGAGGAAACAGCGCAGCCAAGAGCAGAAAGGCATCTGAAGTCCTTCCCAGATAGCCAGGGAGATAAAAGACGACAACTACAAAGCACGCAGCCTGAACGGTGAAGTTAAATATGGGCTCCCACTGCCATTATTTATCCCCTGAAACAGCTGGGAAACTTCCAATGTAGTTAATATATCACAGGAACGGAGGAAGCGAGACCGACTGTATAAACACACCTCGGGGCCTGCTACTGTTCCCATTAACTGCCTGTCTCCGAAAAGGTCTGCTATTAGACAGCCGCCTGCTGCAGCCGCTCTGATTGAACACTGCAGGTAGGGCAGGGAATTAGAGTGAAACACATCTCTAAAGATGACTCACAAGAGGTTTTTCAGGGAAACAACATTTATGTGGCAATTTTGGGAGGGGCTGAGGCCACTCACACACTCGAGCCCCCATTCTCTGCCTCTGTCACATCAGCTTTCGTGCAAGGAGAGACACAGAAGAGGATGCTATTGTGCATTAAACGGGAAAAAATGCCAGCCTGTTCCAGTAAGGTTCAAGCTGGAAAAGGCAACGTGGATGAAATCAAATGGAAAGGACCTCATTTGAGTTCACACAGGATGCAGATGAACTCTGAAAAATTACCAAGGGCTGATCTCCTAGGGGTCAGAATATGTCAGGGAGAAGCGTGCTGAGGCTAGAAGTCTATTAAAGAAAGTTTTATGGGTGCAAGAATCTGAGACAGCTGAAATACCTTTTCTTGGCATTACCATCAGACCGCCTACAATGAAAGGGAGGCAAAGCTGCAGAGCAGTTCTCAGATGAGGGGTAACACTCCTGCGTGCTGGAGCTGCGAACTCAAACACAGCTAAGGTGAAATAGTGAGTTTTATGTCCCTTGGGGAGGAAGCCTGGTAAGATTATTGAAAACTGACTATTTTACCTCATACCATAGCCTACAGTACGCATCTAGTGTCAGCAAAAATGCCCGTCCCAATCTCACTTTTTTTTTTTTTTGGCACCTCAAGTAACGTAATCTTTCTGTTGAGCAGTTTGAGAACAAGTGAGTCCATAGGCTCGCTTGACCAAAGCTCTTTATGGAGACAAAATGCATGGTGGTAACATATTTAAGAGAAGTACAAGCAAATTGGATGATGTCTGGAGATGCTGAAGCTGTACGTCAGTCCAGCCCCTTGCCCTGGGCAGCTTCCAAGCAGCACAAACCACACAGCATTAAGCCAGCGGGTCTGTATCCACACCAGCTCTCTTGAGAGCAAATCAGCTATTTGACTTGCCCAGAACAAATGCCTGAAACATTTCAAGCTCAAAGAAAAATACTATGGCAAGGTTCAAAGCACCTGAACCGAGCAGAAACCTCCCTGCAACCTTAACCATCACTGTCACTGTTATTTTCAGGAAGAAAACGTAATGCAAATGGTAATACAACGCATCACAATTAGGGTACGTCAGACAGATGCCTTTGAAATGAAGGAATGGTGATAATTACGGCGTATAAGCAAAAAATTTGGTTTTACTGTTCAGAAATCTTCTTCCCTTTTATATGGGGAAATGCAGCATCTGCTACTAATATAATGCACCGATAATTGAGGCATATAGTGTATACTCACGGGAACCATAAGGCTGTTTTATTTATTCTTGGCCAACTGCGAAGATAAACAGATTTCACCGAAAGCGGTACATATGGAATCCTATCTTCATGGAAAGCCTGTATATTTCTGCAGGGAGGTAAGTACTGAAACACAATAGAATCTCAGATGTGAATGCTAATGGAACTAACAGAAAATGAGGTAGTACCATCAAGTTTGACCTTGAATCCTCCCCTCTGTGTGGAGGAGTGGCATCCAGGTTAGCTGAGTACCTGTGGAGGGAATGGTTTCAAGACTCCTTAGGAACCCAGGCTCACTGAAACAAAAATCAAGCTGCAAAGTCCAAAACTACCGTAGGTGTTTGCTTGAAACGCTAGTAGAGGGGTCTAGATTAAAGGTAAATAAGCGAAGAGTGAATACAACTCCCATTCCCTGCCAGAACACCTTGTGCACAAACAGCATATTCATACACTGCTTGACGCTTACTACAGATGACTCGGGGAAAAAAAAAACACATGCAAAAAAGTATTAAAATAAATATACACGCACACAAATAAATGCAAGTTCATAGAACCTGGCAGGTGGTCAGTACCACAGATGACTAGCTAGCACTCATATCCACGAATTTATCTTACACACAGGTGCTTCATTTTGGATTTGACAGTCAGCCAAAAGTGGACATATTTTGGGGGGATCCCTCACAGTTGTTGCACTGAGAGGCTGGAAAGGAATGCTCTCCATGCCAACCTGCACTCATTACAATAATCCTCCTTCCTAACGGCTTTAGCATTGCAGCCAGATCTCTCACTTTGCTCTCTTGAAAAGGAATTATAAACAAATCAGTCTGCCAAGGTGACAGATCTTTTGGACAATAACCCTAACACAGTATTTGCTCTTTCTCCTCTCTCTGCTAAGTTAAATGCTGCTGTCTTCATCCTTTAAGGAGAGCTGAAGACGAAGACAGGAACTCCATCAGGTCCAGCCTTTTGATTAACTCCAGCATGCAACATTTCACTTCTGGTGCAGGTTGTAGGCAGAGAGGGAAATGACGACTTTGCCTAGGAAGATGCTAGATAAAAAAGTCCTAAAAACAACATTTCCATTGACTCCATAAAAGAGCTGCTTGGCTTTGCACAATCTCAAACTCTACTGAGGTGCAGTGAATCAAAATCTGTGGTAGAAGCTTTCCAAGTACACAAAGGAGAATATCTATTTCTCTTCCCGGGGTTGTAAGCAAAAGATATATAGTAGCTTTAAGAAGAAGAAACTGTATCTGCTTATGAATGAGTACACGTTAAAAGCAAGGCTTTTTTTAAAAACCTAACTTAATAAGTCAGCTTCTGTCACCAACTAGCTGAATGAGAAGCAAATCACATCTCCAAAAAATGCTCACGGGCTACATTAGAACAATCTCAAAATTATTTTATTAATCTGTGGTGACTCTTAAGAAACTTTAACATGGTTACCGAGGACAGTGCCTGAAGTGAAAGGCAGTCTTTTCTAAATCACGTGTTGCTCCGGCTATGTATAGCCCGACCTAATCAACCTTTACCCCTACAGGCTTCTGACGCAGACATCCTGCATCTCTGCGCAGAAAAGAGGAAGGTCCACCCTGATTCAGGGAGTGTCTGGAGACAAACACACGGCCCTGTTTAAACCATTTCTGTTCCCGACATCTTCCAGCGGTGAAGATCCCACAATCTCTCCAGCGAAACTATTGCAATGCTTCGCCATCCTCAGCATTAGAAAGATTCCCCTAGTACCTAACTTCTGTTCCTCTTGCTGCTATTTAGGACCACGTCCAATATCCTTCTTCACTGCATCCTTTTATACACATAACACTAGTTACCTTCTTCCACCCTAGGTCTCTTCTACACCACACTTTTCCTCTTTATCCCCCCCGCCTTTTTTTTTTCCACCCTGCCCAAAACTGGGTGCAATGCTACAGCCAATGGCTGACTTCACATCCCCTCAAGAGATAATCTGTTTATAACACCAAATACAATGCTAGCTTTCTTTGCAGGAGCTCACGCCTAGCTTTCGGCTTATGATCCCCAGTAACATCCACATTCATAATGGCTGTTACAGGGAAATCCTTTCCTTTCGCATCCATTCCAACACAACACGCTAGATGTTTTACAGCAAGGTCCTGCCACATACAGGATTAGGCTCTGGTTCTGAAATTTGCTCTATAGAATGGCTTTTAGATCTGAATACATTTGCAGTAGCAGTACCTGAATGAACCACTTCCATTAATACAGTAAAGAATATAAGATAAAGAGCTTACTGGGTGAATCCCCCTGTGTTTCAAAAAATCAGTTTGAGCTACCCAGTTTGGAGATGATGCATTTGTTTCCTCCAGCCTCACCTAACAATCAACAAGCTCCTCCTTGCCCACTGGCTGACACGCTCCCGGTGCCGGTGAGGGAGGAGAAAGAGGAGAGCAGCAGTGTGGCTGCGGGGGCTTGGCAAGACACGGCTGCCTTCTCTCCTCTGCACTGCTCTCACCTCAGCTCCACCCCTCTACCCGTCCCCCCACCAGCAGGCCTTATCTGATTTACTGATCTATTACCCATTTATATTAGGAGCTTCTTCAGGACAAAATTGAAGCCTGCGTCTCCATGAAAGGCTATAAAGAAACCCACACACATTCAAGAATCATTACAGGGTCATATTTTACTCTGTTAGCCCATTAAACAACAGATGAAATACCAGACTACTGAAATCACAGCAGCGGTGTGGTTTCTAAGACACAGCCCTTAAAAGACCACATATCTTTTTTTCTCAGGATTCTCAGAAACTATGTTGGTTTTTTTATATTCCAGAAGCCATCATCTGCAGAAAAGATTTTATCTTATCGCTTGGCAATGGCAAATCTATTTTCAGTAAAGAATGGGTGTTCAGAGGCTACTAGTATCACTCACTACTGCTTGCAAATGTTGGCATTACGACTGTAATTTCTTCTGAATAGAAGGATGAATTATGTTTAGATTAATAACTGAGACTCAAAAAAACTTTAAAATGCATTTACCAGGTGTTAGTTCCAAACTGGGTTTGCAGCTTGGATTTATTCTCCATTCCCTGTAGTTGTGCATCAAGTTCTGTCTATGCTGAGGAAGTGCTTCACACTAAAGTAGAAATAATTTAATGCAGCCTAATTGTTTCATGGAAACATCTTTAAAATGATGTATTGTTTGTTTCCCAGGAGTCCCTGGAAAATAGCTCAAGATAAATTGCACCCACTCTTGTCAATGCAGACCGGGCAGGCCCTGCGCTCTTCAGTACCAGTCTCACTTCCACTGCCGCCACTGCAGGGTCTGGCGAGCCCCCGAGCCCATGGTGTGCTATGCTCGTATACCTTGCTGTGATCCTCGACACGGGGGACATTTTAACCAACTTAGGGGGACCCACAGAAAACACAGAATTTGTGCAGGCTGTGAAAATGAAGAGCAATTTTGGCTGCAAGCAGCCCCAGGTCTCAAAGTTAACTAAATCTTCCTCTGTAGCCCCCAGTATACGCCTAGCCTTCAAGTTGTATAGCTCTGCCATGCTTGTAAATCACCCTAACCAAGCAAGCTTGAAAATTGGAAATATTCCCCATTGAGGGCAGGGCTGGTTACATTCACAGTCAATCCAAACCATAAATGCTTCATGTTCTTCACCAAATGCCTGCCGGAGGTCCTGATGCTTTAGAGAAGCTTTAAACTGTTGGTTTAACATCCCAAACAAGGTACCTCCCAGGTATCGCTTAAAAAACTTCAGCAAGAATTTAAAGTTTTTATACAAGCGACCTTTCTGTATTTCCTCTCTCCCTGCCTCCTGGAAACTTTTGTCTGCTCAGATATGTTACAGCAGTTATGTTTCGTGACTGACAATTATCTCGTAATGAAAAACAAGTCACAATTAATAAAGCTCAAAACTAATACCTGCTAAACTCATTTAATGATTTAATGAAGTAGGAGAGAGTCTTATGAAAAGATTTTAGAAGCAAGGGACTCGATTTCCAATTAGAGCCAACAATCATTCGACAGCCTGCAGGCTACCAAGGTAAGAGATGGGGAAGAAAAGAAGGGAAAAAAACACACAAAGATTTTTCCATTGTTTTTCTTTCTATACTTCTGAAAGGGAAGACACTGTCCTCTATGCTATTCACGCTGAACCAGCCTCGCCAGGTGGGACAGCATCATCCATCGATTTTAAGAGCTTGACAGAAACACACAGCACGTTGCCAGGGTTTGCAACACTCCTGGCTTGTCACAGGTACTTGTGGCACCTGAAACGGGGACATCCGAACCAAGCTCTCGCAGTAAGCACGGCTCGGTAACGATATGGCATGTTTCTGAAACGCAGTGAGTGCACTAGAGGGAAATAAAAATAGAAACAAAAAAGCACTGTGCCTCCATTCTGGCAAGGGAACCGTACCGGCATTGGTAGGAGGCAAGCCCTGCCGACATGCCCTGCTCTGGCAGCAGGGAGATGACCACAATGAGCTGCTTCAGCATACGGCCAGGCCCACATTCAGAACGACACACGCTGATCTGCTCTCAGTGCAGACGCCGGCATCTGTCCCAGCCCGTGCCCACATGCGGGATGCTATCCCCACTGCCAGGCTGCAAACGGACAGGGCGCTGGGCGGAGGACAGGTTCACATACACCTATGGGACCAAATGGCATCCTACCAGCTATTAACCCCAACGGCAGATGCTGCGACGAGCAGATACCGACTCTGCAGGAGCAGGAAACACTGTGCTAGCAAATTGAAGCAAATTACTGGATCGCACGTAACTCCAAAGACAATGCAAGTTCAATTTACAATTGTAAATTTGATTCTTGAATGATGATACACCTTTAAATGTTTCTGCACTTGACCAGCTCTGCTAATAAGCCTAAAACTAATTTAATGTTGTGCTATTCATTAATCACTATTATGGAAGAGAAACACTGAATGCAGGGAGCACCCTATAGAGGAGTTTTCACAGTGTTAGACTTTCACCAAGAAGTATGCCACACCACCCCGAGCACAACAGCCTAAGCATCAAAAAAAATACATAATCATTTCTGAAAAAAAGCAGGACTGAAGGCAAACGCCAAACAGCAGGCTTTCAAACAACAGACAAGAAAAACGATAGTTAGGGAGAGCATTTCCTCCATCATCAAAATATCCAGATTTTACAGAACTTACATCAGACCCCAGTTTGGCTTGTAAGGCACTTACGATTTGCTAGGTGGGTGGAAGCAGGAGAGGGGGAGAGAGAATCTCAGCACTTTCAACAGGCTTTGCCAGAAGCTGACAACTGCAGGCAACGAAGCAGAGAGGAGACAAGGAGCTTGAAGCCAATGGATGTGGATAAGTCGATCCAGCTCAGCACCAAGATTTCATGCAGAATGGAGGCATTTTTCTGTTTCAGTCCATTATACCTACAAGCACACTCTATCTGGCTTACCCCTTTTTCCATCTCAGTACTAACTCTAGTATTTTTCTACTTATTTTCCCCTAAAAAAATGGTGACTAAATAGTTCTAATAATTAGATTTCAACATCTTATTTCTAGACCTATCAGGCGGCACCTCTCTGATGTCTTCAGCTCTAGTGAGAGTGACAGTTTCCAGCCACGCTCCAGAAAGCTAACCTAAGGCTGTATACCCACGGGACTCTCCTTTGACTTCAGAGCAGCTAAGTAGCTGGATCCCTCTTAGTTATCCATGAAACTCTCAACTGCCAGTAGTTTTTAAGGCGGAAAATCCTACAGTTCATGCCCAGGAAATATAAAACTAAGTCCAGGAGGATCTACGGAATAAGTACAGAATTTTACAATGGGTAAAACAATGAACACACATAAATTTGCAAAGAGTTGTATCAAATCTCACCTGCCATTCTGAATATGCTCACAAACGTGTCTCTGTTCACAGCTTATTGTCAGGCTAATGCTCCTCTTAGCCATGACTTGTACAGCTGTTCCCACCCTCGCTCTGAACACAGCACCTGGACCTCACCAGGAGGTAACCACTCACTTGGGGGATAGGGACCGGTAGGACAGAGAAGCACACTGCACAGGCAGGAACAACCTGCACGGTTGTTAACACTCATTTCTCCTCTCCTTACGATTTTCAGGAGTGATACCCTATTTTACATTATCTCCCCCACACTACAGGAACAAACGGACATGGGCAAGCAGCTGACAGCAATGGCAAACACTCCACAGAGCAGCTCTCCACTGGGATCATGCTCTTCACTTCCCTTACGTCCAGATGAGCTCTCTGCCCATCAGAGTATTATATTTATTATCCACCTGTATTATATATCTCATAAAACGCAAAATCATTCGACACTCCTTCATTTTGAGGCTGCTAAAAGTCTCCCTGCCTTGAAGGCTAAGGAAATCCTGGAAAGTGAAATAGAAATGGCACATGCAGTACAAGGTCCTCCCTGTCCCCTCCGGCCCCGCCCCATCTACCTTCTCTCTCTCTCTCAAAAAAAAAAAAAAAAAAAAAAAGATTTGAAAAGTTCACAACTCCTCCTCATGACGAATATTGGAACTCCAATATTCTAGAAAAAGAGCAGGCTAGCCGCCTGCGCTCCTGCAGTTATTACCAAGCCAAAGGAATGACAGTGCTTCTTACAGATCTGAGGGTATCGACTGGCAATTGAACCGAGCTGTAAATTGCTGAAACTCTATTTACTTCAATGGCTTACATCTGGCTCAACGATGATTCACACCGGCTCCCATCTTGTCAAGCCACACAGGATTTGTATTTTATTTTTACTGGACGTACAGGAGTTTCACATACTTAAAAAAAAAATGCTCACATGATTTTGACCAGTGCCATGTATGTTCAGGTCCTGTACATATGTATCTCCAAGGCAAATACAGCCTGCTCCCAGTCGTATACAAACCAAACCGTGAAGCTGGAATCACTTTGTCCATTCAGGGACAGGTGACATTACGGTGGGGGTCTGCTACAGGCCACCCGACCAGGAAGACCAAGCAGATGAGGCCCTCTATTGACAGATAGGAGCAGCCTCACGCTCACAAGCCCTGGTCCTCATGGGGGACTTCAACCACCCCGATATCTGTTGGAGGGACAACACGGCAGGGCATAAGCAATCCAGGAGGTTCCTGGAATGCATCGATGATAACTTCCTTCTCCAAGTGGTAGAGGAGCCAACGAGGAGAGGTGCTATGCTGGACCTTGTTCTCACCAACAAGGAGGGGCTGGTGGGGA
>NW_008825268.1:2004468-2016654 GCF_000699105.1 Pygoscelis adeliae | reverse complement strand
GACAGGACAAGGGGGAATGGCTTTAAACTAAAGGGGGGTAGATTTAGACTAGACATAAGGAAGACATTTTTTACACTGAGGGTGGTGAAACACTGGCACATGTTGCCCAGAGAGGTGGTGGATGCCCCATCCCTGGAAACATTCGAGGTCAGGTTGGAGGGGGCTCTGAGCAACCTGATCTAGTTGAAGATGTCCCTGCCCATGGCAGGGGGGTTGGACTACATGACCTTTAGAGGTCTCTTCCAACCCAACTATTCTATGATGCTTTCCAATAATAATAACAGCAGCAGCAGTAATAATAGCATGTTTTTGTTGTTGTTGTTATTATTATTGTTTTCACACCCAGGGCTCTCACAAGGGTTTGCAATATAAGACAGAGCTGCCAAAAAAGCAGGTTTAATCTTTTTCAGTTGGTGGGCTCAAGAAATTTCACAGTGAAAGCTTGTAAGCACATACAGAAAATTTATGTCTTTTAACAGCAAGCCTCTTTTCTTACTTGCGTTTTATGGACCCCCTCAGAAAAAGCACATAGGCCCCTAAGATGACAGATCACAATTTAAAAATCCTGTTCTAAAGGGATCCTGAGCTGTTTACGAGGACACTGTCCCTACATACTGCATACCTTACCTACGTAACCTTGATGTAAAATGCTTATTTCAGAATATAAAGCCCTGAACCCCATTTTTCTCTCTGAAGCCAGATGTTCTCCAGAAAAAAAGAACTACAAACAAATTCAAAACCTGTTTCCCAAAATCCCCATGAACTTTCTCAGCTGATTCAGAAGCTCAGCTCCAGGTACTACACTGGATGGTGGCAACATCAGATGTCTTGGATCTCTCAGGCTCCACAGAAGAAATAGTATCCCCCTGCTCAATCTATAACAAATAAGACTCATAAAAGACTTTACATGGCTAAACCACATCCTTATTCTGCACATATGAGAAAAGAGCCATAAAACTATACTTTGCTAGAGGTCAGGGAGAGTCAGAAGGAAACTGCGTCACAGGCCCCTGCTGCAACCAAGAGCATCCTACACTCCCTTTGCCAAAGAAGTAGGGCAGGTCTGTTCAGCAAGTGGGAGATCAAAGGGGTTTTCGCCACAGCTGTCACTGAACACAGTAAGACAGTGCCACAAACCTCGCGTGGAAAAGATCAGCATTGCAAATACCCTTCCCACCATACTCCAACCTGCTTGGACAGGGAAACACCATGATTTTAAACTTCATTGCTGCAAAATAGAGGTGTAATTTATCTTGTGCTTAACTTCACAGCTTCATTGAATTGCTGAACCAGGATGGATTTAAGCCCATACTTAAATGGTCTTGCTTAATCAAGGTCTATATTGGATTAGAATTATTACAGAAACCTTCTCCGTCAGCACAGACAACAATAAAACATGCATTAGTCTTCCTGTCAAAAACTGCAATCACATCTCAGGTAAAGAACACCAACTCAGCCCCAAGGCTGTAGTTAGCAAGTTTTCATTTGACTATTACATTCTCCAGGAAAACCAGAAAGAAATCTATCTCTGCTGACACAATCAAGATTGCAATAGCCAAAACACCACAGCTGTTCTTTGAATATTTCAGATAATACTCTGCCATTGCTGATAATATTAGGAGCGCCTGTCTCTTCCAGTGCTTTGCTACAATAATCAGCGTGTCAATAGGACTATGTGCCACCCTCCCAGCTGCGGAGGAGCTTCTAAAGATTTAATTCTGGCTATTATTTTCTCTCTGCAACACTGTATTTTTGCATCACAGGCACTAGAAACAGAGACCTCTCAAGAGAAATGAAGAATTTAGCTACCCCAATGTAACTATAAAGGAGGGCAGCTCTTGGACTCAGTACACTGACCTCTCAAGACAGTAAAGCACGTGAGTAATTCCACCAACTTCAAAGTGACTTATAATGTGCTTTAAACTAGGTGCACATTTAGGCCCAGATCCCCAGATGCACTTAGTATTACGTCCCATGAAAAACAACTCTGCATCTCAGGTGCCGTGTTTGATCAGAGGATGGATGCTGAAAGTATCAGTTCACACATTTGTGTTCAGATACCGTTACTAAAACTGGTCATCTATTAAAAATCAAGCTTTTCTTTTTAAATAAAACTGCAGGTGTTTTTACTGAAATTAAGATTTTTAATTAAATGCTTCCAGTGTAGGGGTTTCCCCCCATCTAGTTTATTGTGGAAACTAAATGTGTACGACTGAAATATCTTCTTCCTTTCTTTCTGTCAGCCAATAACTGCAAAGGCTTAAAACAGGTACAAGATATAGGGCTGGTTTTGTCATGTTTTTGTTGTTTCTTCTGCAAAACCATGGTCAAACTGAGAAAAGGGGAAACGTCTTAGAACAAGAAAAGGAAAAAATTTAAGAAATAATTTATCATATTGCCCTTCACTAACAGAGGTAAAGTTAGAAAGAGGAAAAGTAACCATTTCCTATTTTAAAACAACTCTGTGAAAACTGATGCCATGAAAACTAGATCTTCAAGGTGAGATGTTCTTACATCAAGCATTTCCAAAGGCCCAAATCTTTGGGACTTCACTGATATTTATATGTCCTATCTGATCTACTGTATCTTTCCTAATAAGCATGCAAAACTTCTTATCTGTGGAGCTTTCAGAGACTCAGAGAAGTCTGAATTTTTGTCTTGAAATACCATGCTGCAGTATTTAGAAATGTGCTGACAGCATGGACTGAACACATATGGAAGGAAAAAAAAAAGAAAAAAAAAAAAAAGAGGTTTAACGAAACAGTTGTGTGAGATGTCTTCTTCATATGTAAACCCTGGCAGCTTCCCATGAATGATACTAAATTGCAACATAAGACCATTTCCCTCAGCTATTCCCTATTGGACAAATGCCAGTGAGTTCACTGAATTCATAACAGTAGATTACGGTATTTAAGCATGCCTTGAGAAACAACAGAAACCCCCTAATATATTACTATAATCTACAGAAAGCCTTCAGTAAAGAGGTTAATTATGGATTAAACAGTCATGCTTGCTTGTGTATCTTTAGGCTAGTGATTCTTAAAATGCAGTAATACAATCGAAGAGATCTTAATAATAGGAAGGGTGGGATTGCTCCTATGCATTTCTAGCTATCCAAATGTAAAACACAGTGCCACTAGTAAGTTTTGCCTATAGTCTGGGAGAGAGCACACTACTGAGAGGGGACAATTCAACTTCAAGTGATTGTTTTAGTTGGGATAAAAATCATCCTTAGAGGTATCCATTGATGAGAGCGCGAGCCTGGCACGCTATCTTAGTACTTAAGCAGAATTATATTTCATCATCTTTTAAACCTAATTGAAGTCAACCTTCCTCATTTCTGAATATAGGTTTATTTAGATTTCAGTTCTTCCTTGAACGGGATAGATTCAACCCATGAAGTCTGGCTGTGATGCCACAGCATCACCATGCATCGTAGTCGTTTTATTTCCCTCATCAATTTACAAAATCATGTGTAGGGAGGAGCCGGGTTCAGCTCGAGGGAGGCTGTCCTGCCAGGAATGCACCAGCCTGGAGCAGCACCAGCTGAGCCCTCAGGTCAGCCTTTCATTGCATCCTGAGCTACTGAGTACCTGAACTGAGCTGCACGGGGACATGAATACCATGGAAGTTAGGTTGCTTTAATGAGTTTATCAGGGTTTTACAGTAATTTGTAATTGATTTCATACTGACTGCAAACCATTAGTTAGTATCTTTCAAACAGAGCTTTCCAAGTTGGACTTGCAGTTGAATAAGAATAGTTTCCCCATAAGCTGATTTAATGCACTGGTTTGATGTTCATTACCAGACCGGGAGGAATCCTGCATTCAGAGGACTGGCCGCTGCTTCAGCAAATAAATTCTCTCAGACATGTGCTCAGCCCACAGAAATTTACATTTTTAGTCCTGGGACACCGCAGTTTCTTTCCTGGTCAAGACAAAGATGGCTTTCATCACCCCGACGTTTTAATTTGGGATTCTACTGGCAAGCTAAAATACCAGTTAAAATAAGTTGTGGATTCACTACTGGCAAGCTGAGATAGAAATAGAACAAGTCAAACAGTCAAAAATTCCTCCTTGCCTGGAAGTAACATGACACTTAGGAGGGAAACTTTGGTTCCAGTTGGTTACAGTCAAGAAAATACAGGACCCCAGTGCCACCCAGGTGATGCAAATTTCTTTGGACACCTACAGCTGGCCACATTCATTCTCACAAGAGAAATTCATGTAGCAAAATCAGTGCTGCTGTTGTCGTACACCCAATGCATTTTTCCTGAAAACTATCCCTGTGGGCTGGGAAGGAATGTAATACGATATGGAGTTAACAGTGGAGGACTAAGCACTTGCCTTCATAAATCGCGCATTAATAAATACCAGAAAGAAAGTCTACAGACCTTAATCCCTGAAAAGCCCAGTGAATGACATAGCTGTGATCTTCGGAAGGCTCTTACCGCATGGTGCATAAAGAGTTCATGCAACAAATGTTAATAGTAAAATGCATACCTGGATATCACAGACAGGTTCACAGCATGATTCCTGTGGTCCTTCTGCTGCTTTGCCACAGACAAATAGTCACGTTTTAAAATAACACCAAATTTCTAAACTCCTCCACATATCAAAGTGTTGGGAATATGCTGGCTGACACACTGAAGCCTACAGTAATTTTGGAGGCAGGTTTGCAAGGAGAGAAGGGGAAATGTGTTTCATAGAAGGATGTAAAAGTCTAACCTTGAAGAGTAAATAGAGATGAAACTCACAGAGATTATTTCAGAAACCCTAAAGCAAATTACCTGGGAACATTTTACTGAGCCCCATACAATTATTCCATGTATTTTAAACACTCAGAAGGTCAGCTGTCCTCTTTTTTTCTCAGCATTTTCCTTGACCTAGGGCTAGGCTACCAGTGTCATTTCAGTTGGGGTCTCTCTCTTTTCGCGACTTGTGCTGTGTTCGTGGGTGGATTTCTTGAAATTGGCTTGTGACTTACCTGAGAAACTGTTCTGATCTGAGAGTGGGAGAGAGATGAAAAGAAAACATCAATAGAAAGAGAAATACAACAATGCTACGCTGGGAGAGGCATCCCCTGGCTGGCATTAACTCCCTTCCTACACCCCTGAAAACAAGCAACTGTCTCATTTACGGAGGACCTGTCGTGGGTTGCCCAGGAGGGCTAAGAACAACGTAGGTTGTTCTTAGCTTACAGAGCAGCTCTATTTATATTCCCAACTAGTTCACCTGTTTTCAGCAAATTTTGCAGTTACGCTGCAGACAGATCAATCCTGTGATTTGCTTTCAGCGGGGAGGTGGGAACCCCCTCTGGCACTTCCTATTTTTAAACAACTGAAGTTGTTTTGTATTTCCTAAACCGTATTGATCCATGAGGCTAATGATAGCTTTTATTAAAGCTCCCTTTTGTATGCTCTGTCACAGAGAAAGTCTTGGAAATTACAATTAGTGATACAGAAAATGTCTGAAATCTATTTTACTGCACGTCTGCTGCCAGCTCCTGCTATATGCAAAACAGAACAATAACCACAAATTCTGTCACTCCCACGTGGAAGCACGAATGGATGACTATACAAGCAACAGAGAGGGCTTATATAGGGTGCAACAGCTACCATACACCTTTGATTTACACCATATTGTCTGTTATATGAATGAACAATAAAAATAACACAGGCATAATCCTACAGTTCAAATACATTGAAATATATGCAGAGTTCCTCCCCCAAAGTAATTTAATTTTCAGTTTGCCAATGGAATGAGAAAATGAGATTTATTTTAAAAATAATTCCCCATCCTCAGGGTGTGAAAAAGTCCAGGTCAGTCAAAATATCTTGTTAACATAAAGGGCATTTGTCAAAATAAATTTATCAGTAACGGACCTCATCTCTGACAAGACAGACCTATGAAAAAAAAGAAAAACCCACCCAACCCGTGTGTGAACCTGGCAAAGTCTGATGGAAAACAGAAGAGAATGAGCAGGTTTGGGTCACCAAGAAGCTTTTTGTCATTCGCTCCCACTGTGCGTGTAGTGTTTACGCCTGCCCAGAGCTTGGTCATGTTCTCTGCCAGAAGGGTGACCCTGGGTGCCCCCTCCTTGTCACCTTGTGTTGTCACCTTATCTGTCAAAAGTACTTGCAATACTACAATAAAACAGTCACTTTTGGGGAAGTAAAAAAGAATTACCCCCTCCCTCTGTAAAAAAACCCAACAAAACAAAACAAAAAATTTTCATTACCTGGATCTAAACCACTGTTTCTCCTCTAAAAAAAAAAAAGTAATACAAATTTCCATAAAATGGTACTGCTGGGAATCAACAAGCTAATAAAAAGGACTTTAAGGGTGCATTAAACTCGGGTTGGGGAACTCTGTTGCATTTGCAGCATAAATGCCAATAAAATTATAAATGTTATTAACTTTTTATATCCCTGCCAAGTGATAAAAGACTTTAAAAAAAAAAAAAAAGAGACGTTAAAAAGGCTATAGATGTACATTATAAGATGAAAAACCGAGTAGTCCAGGCAATGCAAAAATTACTTACACCACAAGAATTCTTCATACAGACCTAAAAAACCCACGCACTTGCCTCCCCAGGGCAATCCAAGATTGATATCTAATACATTGTGAGGGTGGGGTGGGGGTAAGATATAATTTCACTTTTCCTTTAAAAGCTGATTAAAGCAGGATCCCACCAGCATGTGCCTGAGGGGTAGGGCTTCCCCAGGCATAGCTTACCCGACAATAAGCCATTTATGTCAAGCCCTGGCTGACCACACGCCAGGTTCGCCCATTAGAGCCCTACAACTTTCCTGCGGTACTTAACACACCAACCTATTCAGTGCGCTCATTGTTTCAGCCAGTAACAACCCCCAGCTAATTGCTACACAGGGAAGGGAAATTAAAAGGATGGTCCTTTGAGACCCCTACGCCTCTTTCCAAATGAATTTAATTAGCAGAGGAGGGAAAAAGATTGTAATTGCTTCAGACTTAGTGGTATAGGATTGATTAATATTTTGGGGAACAACCAGTCTGCCGGCTCAGTGTTTGGGAACGCAGAGTCTTGTACTCAAAACCCGCAATCCTTCAGGATAGAAAAATAAGGCAAATTGTCCAGAAACAGGACCAGAGAAGCTCATTGGGGAGATGACCTCCTGGCACTTTCAGGGAGCTGACATCAATCGCCAAACACCTCAGAAGGAGGTCCCAGCCCCTCGCAGAAGCAGGTCTTGAGGTGCTTTGTCCAATACTGGAAAAACATGTTATTACAAGAGGTGGGGGAGATTGCACAACCTTCTTTCCAGCATTGAAAGATCTCGGGCTCATGTTTGGTAGTGTAGGTGGCACAGAGACAGGCACGTTACAAAACCCAAGACAGAGGCAGCTCCGACAACAGAAGACCTCCTCTCCGCTGCAGAAGCTAGCAATGGTTTCAACCACACTAAAAAGCTCTCTCTTTTACAGAGAAAGAGCTTTGCTAATGCCTGGGTTTGTGATACTTGGCTCACGGCTCCTTGTCACCTTGCGCAGAGTCTCACAGCCCAGAGGCTGGGGACCCGAGCTCCCAACAGGACCCCTCTCGCCGGCCAGCCAAGCCACTCGTCCCACTCCAAGCCACCGCAAGCACATGCTTTTACTTTCTCCCATGCCATGCTGCTGGGAAAAAACATTTCAGAACACATTCTCAGATGAGATAAATGCCTATTTAGGCACCAGCATAGAGAGTTGTGTTTTTTAAAAAAATCCTTATTAGCAGAGAGCCATCTGAGATCTGGGAAGTGCTGAGAGCCATGCAATTTTGCAAATTCAGCTGTTGTTTAAGTGAATTAATGGGTGCTGAGTAGCTGTTCAGTCTGAACTCAGTACTGTGTGCTGAGGTTTTCAGCTTCTGCCCAATAGCAAAAATAGTGGTACCTTTAACAGACCAACTGATAACAGCAGGAAAAAGTAGACAACCAGTTGAAAAAGGAAGGCACAACCCAAAAGATTTGTGTCTATTTTCTCTATACTGCCTCCCTTGAAATGTTAACTCCTTCCACAAGAAGTGCTTCATTCATAGCCCTCAACCATCACAATTCACTTCAAAATCTGCATTAGAAATAGCACTTCCAATAATTTATTTGGAAAATAAGTTAAATGGGATTATTTTACTCTGCATTTCCCCTCCTGGTGTCACTTAAACTAAGACCCAACCATAGCATGCTTCAGTTACTCCCCAGGTATGTGTCTCCGTATAAGCCACCTGCCTATCATGTAAATCTAGCTTAAAAACCAATTGTGCCCAAAGCTAACTTATTTTTTATTAGCTTCACAAAACCTTTTCTTTTGCCCAGCCCCTCACAGACACAACAGGTACCATTTCACTGCAGATCTCAGGCCACACAGGGTACGTTGCCATGGAAACATGAAACCAAATGAAACAGGCAATAAATGCTCACATGGTCACAACCGCCCTGGTCCACCAGTCCTTCCTTCACCTTCCCCTCCTTTGGAAAAGAGGAGGAAAATGTGCTGCTATTGTGATTCAGCCAAGCATGGATACCTAGAGCTGCTCCTCTCCCATCCCCGCTCTTCAAAAAGTCCCCAAACTTGCTTTGAGACAAGTCAAAGTCAAGGAGGTAGATGCAGCACCAATGAAGGACTTCATGAAACGCAGTCTGTCCACCCCAGTGTGCCTCCAGCTTTTCCCAAGGGCAGGACACACACCAAAGTCTGCAAAGCACGAGGCTCCAGCACCTCACCTTACCCTCCCCTGTACAGCCACCACGTGCCTGGATGGCTCTGCAGCAGGTCCCATCAGATAGCATTTCTCCAAGGTTTTAGACTCTCGCTAGGTGAAAGGGCAAGTACTTTTTGTCCTCAAGTCTTCTTCAAATTATATGTATATAGTATCACTCTTACAGGAACATGTATGTGCTTGAAAACCTCTGGAAACAGAGCAAGCACAAACAGAAGACATGGATCCTCTTCAGCACTCCTGTGTTTGTTTTCCATCACGATATTTTAAAGACTTGCCACGGCACCAAATGGCTAGGGAATTAAAGGAGGACTACATTTTACTCACGCTAAGTTTCCGTATGTAAATCACATGAGAAATCAAGAAGCCACGGAGATCAACAGGACTCTCCCCAGTGGTTTCAATGGGCTTCAGGTCACTGCTCTTGCAGTGGTGCAAACTCCTGCATCAATGGCTATTGTGCATCAAGACATTTCAAACTTTCTGTTTTTCTCCCTTTTGAGTGACACCACTGACAAGTGCCAGACGAATTGAATTTCTCAATTCAAGATCTTCATATAAATGCACAGCTAAAGAATACAACCGAAGTGACATAAAAGATTGTTTCATCTGTTTCTATGTTCTGTGATTCTAGGTCACGTTAAATCACTGGTTTCTTATCAAAAAACCACAAAAACCCAAAATTACCTCCCTCCTCCTGCCTACTCCCCCCACTAGCTGATTGCCTCATCTTGCTCTTTTTTCAACAGGCTTTGAAGAAAGCGGGGTCCAGCCCCAAAATGTTCGAATATCTAAAAATACCATTATTTTCCCTCAAGACTGAGTAAATGGCAAACTGAATAGCACTTCATAAAACCATGTATTACACACGCAGCAATACCAGATTACCATTTCAAAGTGCCTCAAAAACATGAGTTACATAAACCTCGTAGACCTGTAGTAAGTAAGGAGTTTGGATGGATACTCACTTTACAGCATCAAACAGTTGAGCATGAAATGCTACATGGCTTTGCAGCTGGATCAACTAGTCTTAAGGGCAACTGCAGAACCGAGGTGCAGCATCGCATCTCCTCCTCCCGAGCACCAACTCCTAACGACAACATGGTCCCTGCTCTCCACAGCGTCACCACGGCTGATGCACAGGTCTGTGCCTTCATACAACATCACCCTTACGTTAAGCTGGCTCATCTCTTTTCAGTGTCTTTTCTTTTAATTCACAATATTCTGCCAGGAATGTTTCCTCTCCAAATTCCTGGGAACTGAGGCTAAAAGCTAGTAGAGGTCACCAGCTCTCCATTTAAATGGGTGATTGCCCAACGTAGTATCATCTGCGCCGCTCCATGCTGTTCCCGTGAATACAAACACAGGAATGGACAAAACCTACCTGCTTTCTGGGATTAAATTAACTGAAAAATCAGAGCTTCATGGTGGTAAATACTAATTATTCATATAGGCTTAGCGTTAAGGGGAATACTTTTCTGTAATATGCACAAAATAAATTTTCACCACTGCATGTTCTTAATCCAGCCTAGTTTCATCTACAATGTTTGTTTTACCCTGAAATAAGCAACTACAGGAAGCCAGAATTTAAAAAAAAAAAAAAAAAAAAGAAAGAAAAAAGGATTTTTGACTCTCCTCAAGTTCTCTCTTCACTTGTCATAATGTTTAAGTACCTAATGTCTGTTGATTAATTCCCCTCCCGAGCACCAACTCCTAACGACAACATGGTCCCTGCTCTCCACAGCGTCACCACGGCTGATGCACAGGTCTGTGCCTTCATACAACATCACCCTTACGTTAAGCTGGCTCATCTCTTTTCAGTGTCTTTTCTTTTAATTCACAATATTCTGCCAGGAATGTTTCCTCTCCAAATTCCTGGGAACTGAGGCTAAAAGCTAGTAGAGGTCACCAGCTCTCCATTTAAATGGGTGATTGCCCAACGTAGTATCATCTGCGCCGCTCCATGCTGTTCCCGTGAATACAAACACAGGAATGGACAAAACCTACCTGCTTTCTGGGATTAAATTAACTGAAAAATCAGAGCTTCATGGTGGTAAATACTAATTATTCATATAGGCTTAGCGTTAAGGGGAATACTTTTCTGTAATATGCACAAAATAAATTTTCACCACTGCATGTTCTTAATCCAGCCTAGTTTCATCTACAATGTTTGTTTTACCCTGAAATAAGCAACTACAGGAAAGCAAAAATTAAAAAAAAAAAAAAAAAAAAAAAGGACAGAAAAGAGGACTCTTGACTCTCCTCAAGTTCTCTCTTCACTTGTCATAATGTTTAAGTACCTAATGTCTGTTGATTAATTCCCCTGTTTATCATCAGCTAATCAACATGCAGCTCCTACTACGTCAAATTACCTTAAAATAATAAAAATCAATGGAGTGTATTGGTTTTCCCCTTTACAGTATACAAAATCCTACCTGTGAATGATACCAGAATAACTCTGGAAAACACTGGAGATAGTTGCTCAGCACAGAGGCTGATATTATTCATTTTGATTCTGGTCATGTTTTGAAAAGTCCTTCGGCCAAACTTCTCAAGAACAAAAAAGTACTTTGGACCAAGTTTTTTGGGCTGACTTCCTTCTCTCTTTTGCTGAGCTCTGAAGCAAGACAGGATGTGTTATTACACATATCATTCAGATTTAAGTAATTCCATAAAGTAAATGAGAAATAAATATACTGATGTTAGAAAACTCACTGCAAAACACACAACAGCAAATTCTCCTGGTGTTCTTGCTGCAAAGCAGCTGCAGCATTGCAGACCTCATTTTGGTATCAGATAAATTGACCATAACTAATTTAGTTATTATGATAACTCTTCCATTTTAACTAATTCACAGGAATAGAAAAGCACACAACTCAAATTGGGAGTTTGTTGGCAGCGCCTTCTATTAAACTGGAAAGGAGTGATATTCACATTAATGGGATTTTATGACAGATACATATTCTTACACGGCTGACAAATACAGAGGCACATTTGAAATTATATTAAGGTTATGACAACAACAAACAAAAAAACCCGAGAAAGCGATACTCAAGACTCCTTCAACTCCATTGGGGGATTCAGCAATGTAGCCCGCTCTGTGGACACAGTTCTGATGTGGCAAAGCGACAGCTCTAGAAAAACCTTCTACCAGTGATCTTCATGGCAAAAAGGGAAGGCATTAAGCTGTAAACATGCACCTTTCCTAAAATACCAGTTTTTCTCTCTCAAGAGGGGAAATAGTGGCATTATGTCAGATGCTGCCAGCACGCGACTGGCTCTACCTTGTGTTCACCGCAGCATGAATGAGTCACACAGCCAGCATCATAGAATCATAGAATCATAGAATCATTAAAGGTTGGAAGAGACCTCCAAGATCATCGAGTCCAACCATCAACCCAACAACACCATACCCACTAAACCATGTCCCTAAGCGCCTCATCTACACCT
>NW_008825268.1:1999143-2003406 GCF_000699105.1 Pygoscelis adeliae | reverse complement strand
TTAACCAGGACTGCTGATAAATGATGGAGAGTGGCTTAGTGAGCTCCTCCGCCAGCTCTCTCAGCACTCTCGGGTGGATCCCATCCGGCCCCATAGACTTGTGAGTATCCAGATGACGTAGCAGGTCGTTGACCGCTTCCTCTTGGATTATGGGGGGTTCATCCTGCTCGCCATCCCTGTTTTCCAGCTCAGGGCGCCGAGTACCCTGAGGGTAACTAGTCTGATTGCTAAAGACTGAGGCAAAGAAGGCATTAAGTACCTCAGCCTTTTCCTCATCCTCGGTGACAATGTTCCCCCCCGCATCCAATAAAGGATGGAGATTCTCCCTGGCTCTCTTCTTGTCATTAATATATTTGTAAAAACTTTTTTTGTTGTCTTTAACGACAGCGGCCAGGTTGCGTTCTAGCTGGGCTTTTGCCTTTCTCATTTCCTCTCTGCATGACCTAACGAGATCCCTGTACTCTTCTTGAGTCGCCTGCCCGTTCCTTCCACAAGCGATAAACTCTCCTTTTTTTCCTGAGTCCCAGCAAAAGCTCCCCGTTCAGCCAGGCCGGTCGTCTTCTCCGCCCGTTCTTCTTGCGGCGTACAGGGACAGCCTGCTCCTGCGCCTTTAAGACTTCCTTCTTGAAGATCATCCAGCCTTCCTGGACCCCTTTGCCCTTCAGGATGGTCTCCCAAGGGACTCTCTCAACCAGCGTCCTGAACAGGCCAAAGTCCGCCCTCCGGAAGTCCATGGTAGCAATTTTGCTGCCTCCCCTCCTTACTTCACCGAGAATTGAGAATTTTACCATTTCATGGTCGCTAAGCCCAAGACGGCCTCCGACCACCACATCTCCCACCAGTCCTTCTCTGTTTGTGAACAGCAGGTCGAGCGAGGCACCTCCCCTGGTAGGCTCACAAACTCATCCTAGGAGATAAACCCCTGCATTTCCTCATTTCTTCATTGCTTTTGTATTCCAGGACTAGCAAATGTACTAGATCTACAAATGGCATAGCATTTGATCACTGTTTTCCTTTAGAGTTTGTAATTCAGTATCAGATGATCTGGCTGACCTGCAGAAACCTGCACAGATGCTTACCAAGCATTTTTTCAAGACTGCTTATCAGGACCACAGGATAGTTATTGCCCCATATTATACGTTTCCAAGCCCATCTGATGAAAAGAATATAACCAAGGAGATTTTTTAATATACCTCAACAGCATGTATTGTATCCCATTGCCTCAACAAAGCCACAGAGAAGTGTTGTGGACATCGCACAGCACACGCTAGCACAATCCTAAGGTCTTGGGGCCAGCTACCTATGTCTTTTTTTAATAAACACTGATTATCGTAGGAGAAAGGTTTAAATGAACCTAAGATGTTGTTTGCAAGCAGCCATTACATTTTTATTTCCCCAGGCTTGTGGATTTAATCGACTGTCACCCACGGACCTCATTAGATAAGGCACGGAAACTTCCATCATGCAGTTCCTATGTTGTGATGCCAGTTTCGCAACCCAGAGCTTAGGTAGTGTGTAAAGACTTGTCCAGGTTCACCAAACCCAAGCCAGTTTTGCATCCAAGCCAGGGTAGAGTTACAGTAGATATATCTTCAAAAGCAGTCTAAAAGGCTGTACAAAACTTTTCCTAGGAGCGCTCCTGCTCCCAGACTTGCAGCTTGCTAAATCTGTCTGCCTAGTGTCTGGTCAGAGATTAATTTCCCCGGTCCACATTGCCAATTCCACCTCAGTCTCCACAACCACTTAGCCAAAAATTCAGAAGAAAACCAGAGTAATAGAAACAACTAAGAGCGCAGATGACATAGGAACTATAAATCATTGCCCAGATGCTTTCAATCACATGGTCTTCATCATTTCATCATCCTGACTCCTCAGCATATCTGAAAACAAGGACTAGCTCGGGCCTTGCCTTTGGTGTCCTAGCCAGGTTATTTTGGCAGGACTGGGTCTGGCTCAATGCCAAGGCATCACTTGGCCTCGAGATCAAGGCAGAACAATATTTGTTTTTCTGCCATGTAGTACTGGCTTAAAAAAAAAAAAAAAAACACAGAGACATAATTTCTGCCTTTTTCTAATCACACGAAAACAAGCAAAACTCCCACATAGGTCCCACATGAGACTTCGCAGGTTATTAAAGACTTTGCCTTTTGTTTTGCTTTTTTAAACTTCTTTTTCCTTTCTGTGAAAACAACGTCATCTATGTCAACAGACTTTGGCCAAAAGCAACCGACTGGGAAATCCTTGCCAGTGTTTTTTAAACAATTCTTTAGATGTTACCTTGCTAAGTGTGACACTCAGACTGAACTCAAGGACCAGCAGTTAAATGAGAAGGTACACTTCTTCCCAAGGATAAAACTCTTCCTCTGCACCCCCCTAATTAAGGATGTCCTAACATGTTACAATTTGAAGATGAAAAGATGTAAGTAACATCAGATTACACAAAGCCATCGTCTGCCAAATACAAAGAGAAGAAAACTTAGATGGGAAAGGGTAACAGACACAGTGTGTTAGAAACCAAAATGATTCCTGCAGTGCCAGGCCTGGTGTGCCAGTGAGGCAGGAAACGCGCTGCGGGCTCTTGTCCTCCCAGTTTGCAAGCCTGGAAATTAATCAACAATGAACTAGGAAAGGTCATTAAAGAAGTAACTATAAATTCTGTAAAAGACCTTAATAAACCTCCTGAAGCAGCAGCAGCCAGAAACTAAGTTGTGCAGCTGCTTTACTGGGACATAAAACTGGAGAGAGGTCAGGGCAGAAGGTGAGAGATGGGGTCAGGATAAGCAATGGCAGGTGCTGCTATTTGGTATTTTAAAGGTCTGTTTCTAACCGTTCTACTGATGGAGCTTTTGTGCACTTGCACTAAATACAGCTGATAGATTTCATCTGTGGGGCTCTGGAAAGCACCAGGCAGTCTGGAGATCAGGGCTTAAGGGCTGCTCAAGTGCTAGGGGCTTCCCATCAAAGGTCCTGAGCCCACTGCTTCCAACATGGGTCTCCCCGCAGGGCCATATACTCACCACTCCTTATTTCCTCCATATCCATCAATAAATCACTGCACAAAAATGCAGGGAAAATAACTACCCATTTCTAGACACTTTTGATTAGGGCTGGTCAGATTTACTTGAACAAAAGACCTTTACACTCCAAAGACCAAACATTTCATTTGAAACATCACAGGTTGGACTAGTGGGAATTTCTTACGGAAATGGCAAGCTGTGTAGTCCCAGGGAAGAAAAACTCCATTAAAAGCTGCCAAATCAGGCAAGCCAGAAACTGGAACTCTGGTCCCTTCTATCCCAAACCATTATTCAGGTTATGAAAGCACATTTACTTCTGAAAAGTTTTGTGGAAAGTCCGATGTCTCCATGAAGTATTTAAGCTTAAACAAAATGACAGATAAAGAGACTTCTAACTACACAAGCTTGAGGAGCTTTTGAAGAGCTTATGAGAGTTTATAACAGAAAGAAAGAAGAAAGCTTTATGGCTCAGAGGGATTACACCTACTGTTTTTCTGATCTCTCAAGTACAAGAGGACATGTCCTTTCAGAAGTGACCAAATCAGCAGCTTAGTTTAACCCGTCAACCAGAACCCACCAGGTTTTTAATCTGACAAGTGGCAATGCTTTATTTGACTGACAACATTACCTTTTACCACCTAATTTTGGCAGAACACAGGTTAAATAAATCTTGACTGTGTTTTGAGTTTGTTGCAGCTAATGACTTTGAACTTAAAGGTCTGTTAACACTAAATGGCTATCATCAGGCAAACATGCTAAGTTACTGCAGGAAGTAGAAGGTACCTTGAAAGAAGAAACCGCACCGATTTATGCCAAGAAAACTGGACGTCAATGAACATTGTTGGACTGTTCTCTGCAACACCAGGTTTCTGGCCCTGACAAACATGTTTCTCATCTACAGTATTTATCTCCTGCCAATATAAATCCAGCCAAACTAGCTCCATCTAATTCTCACTCAGTATGTCCTTGCAGAAAAAAAAAAAACAGAAAAGAGAAGTCTTTATCAAGAAATAGTCCTGCATAATGCAGAGCAATTCTCCTTCTTCCTTATTCAAGGTAATTATCTCACCATTTTAAATACTTCCCTTTTATCGTCAATTTTAGAGGCACTGCTTATAGAGGAAGGACTGATGAAATAAGGATTGTAACCTAACAGATACCTAAACAGATTCTCAAACACAGCCAAAATCATTTGACATTTGCTGGAAGCTCTGGGTCTTTGAAAGATAGCACGAAATCTGGCCTC
>NW_008825268.1:1986845-1999110 GCF_000699105.1 Pygoscelis adeliae | reverse complement strand
TCATGGAGACAAAGGTTTCATGCACAGCTCTTAGAAGAAGTTGAAAGTCTTGTGGATCAGGAGAGGGACGCAGCATATTTTGCTCTCTGGTGACTTACACCTGGGACCTGCACTTGGACAGACAGCACCATGTGTGCTATGCAAAGACAGACTTATTCAAAAACAATGCCCAGAAGAAACAGGGTTCCAGTATGCACAAAGGTGGAAAAGCTCAACCGTCTAAAATACATCTTCAGGACATTGGTTCAAATTGTATCTCAGTATTTACAAAACACTAAATGTAAGTAAACGTGTCAATCAGTTGCAAACTGATTCAGTCAGCTGAATCTCTAGATCCTGAGAAATGAGAAGATACTGAAGCCCTGTCTGTGCTACTGAATAACACTATTTCTATTATACTTTGTTAAATAGACTCTCGCAACCGAGTGGTTTCCATCATAAAAAAAAAAGGTAACAAATTAATCCCTTGTGGATAAACAATTCAGCCACAGGAACAGGTAAACAGAAACTGCAAATTTAATAAAACTACTTCCTCCTGCTCTTTTAGATCTGTTTTTTCTTTAAAGTGTGAAACAAATAAATTAGATTAGGCTTGGGTTTTACCATCTTTGTCTTGTTAAATCCTCCCAGAGCAGGTAGAGGTGGCAGCACAGCAATAATCTTACATGTGGCAACATTCCTTTGTCTTACTCCTTCAATTACCCTATGCCAACGATTTGGGGAGTCAGCACCCTTTTTTTTGAAACCACGAACCATGTTAGTAATTTGAATTGACACGGCAACAAGGATCCCCCCAAGCCTGTGTAAAGTTATTAAATATTTTGCTTCAAATTTCTTGGTAATTTCTTGCAGATAGGTGGGTGTTTGCCTCTTGCTATGGGGACACGTTTAGTACGCTCTTCGCTGTGTTCTCACTAGTGTTTCCCTGAGAGGCTTCAACACCCCAAAGGTCTGGGAAAAACTGGATCCATATTTGTCTTTCATTAGTCATCCTTGCCAGCAAGCAGATGTCCAATGCTTCACTAGACATCTCTCAATAGAAAGCATAGTTGGAGAGCTAGTACTTACATCACCCATAGTGTCATCACATTTTAATCAAATGAAACACGTCCTGCGATTTTATAACAGATCACTACTCACAGAGAAGTTTTCTACTTGGTAACTTTGCCACCGCTCTCCAGCGCCATGCTTTACCATTGCTCTGACTGTGAGGTTAGCAGTGAAGTTGTTAGTAAGTGGATGTAATACATTCTGGGACACGTACTATTGCTCCTTCTCTTTGTGGAGAAGCAAACACAATTTTTCTGCTAGAGTAACGCTTGGAAGACCTTCTGAAAAATCTTACAGCAATTAAGCTAATTTACCCCTACCAAGCAGATGCCAGAAATTAAAACTTGCAAGAATGACAGACTTGCATGATAGCTAAAGACAGAAGAAAATTGCAAGATCCGAGATTATCATTCTCCTGCCTGTATAGAAGTGATTGTAATTATTGTTTGGTTCTCAACTATTCTGGGGCAGGCACCAAGGAAAGACATCTATCAAGACATTTGGATTCATTTAGGCACCCTGCTCAAAGGGGTAATAAATGCCAGGCTAAAAATACCATTGACATTTCAATATTAATAATGATGTGTGCTCATGTATCACTGTAGTGATCCTTCCGCAATAGCTTTGCGATGTCTCTGTTTACTGCTAGCTTGCCTTTACCTTCCAGCTTCCTGAAGGTGATATCCACATTGTTGTAGTGCGAGCCACTGGCCGTCCAAAAATCGTCACTCGATCCAGTTCCTGAGTACATAAGCATTTTAACTTGCCTGTTCCCAAAGTCTGCACTTCACGTTCGTAATGTACAAGATTATAAGAAATTAAAAAGTGATTCAAGAAATGAAAGTGGCTGCTAACAAGCTCGAGATTACTTAGGGTTCAACCTTGTAAAGCAACGTAACAAAGTAAGACAACGCAAAGATCCCAGTCCTATTTGCTGCTTAAAACGACTTCCAAAAGCATTTATCTTTTATTCAGCTTTCCCTGAGCTTATAGGAAGCATTTGGAGGATACTACAGAAAGTAATTTGAATAGTTCACTGCTTGAATGCTATATGCAACTGTAGCTCCTATTTAAAAAAATCCTCTCCTAAGTTTAATTTCATTGAGTCCTCTCACAGTATTGCCCAGCATGCAGCAAAGATACTCATCCTCAACAGACCCGTCCCCAAACCTCTGCAGTCTGCCTCACATTCTGTGCATTAAAAAAATGGCAAATATATTTTCACAACTTTTTGTCCTTGCACATTCTATGATGTCAGGACATGCATGAGAGAACAAGCCAGACCCACACACGAAGGTGCGCCTAGCAGCGCATCTCAGTACAAAGCGTCTCCTCTCGAGGTGATGCCAAACGGTTGGAGGTTAAACTCTGACACTTCAAAGTACAAATCTCTCTCCTCCCCTCTCAGACCTGAGCACATTTTGTATGGTAATCGTTAGGAAATAATCAACAGAGAGCTTGACGCTGCCACTGTCAAAGCATCGCTTCTCTGGGTACAACGGCACCCTAATGAGGAAGCCCCTGGACTTAACGTAGACTGAAGGGTTTCTAGACCAGGGCTGACAAAAAGCGTATTTATTCACCGCTGCCTTATTTTTAATCTCTGCGTTTCGCAAATTCTTTGTAATTATGTACATGGGTAGGTTTCAGCTGTATTGCCCTCTCCCAGAGTTGTGAGCATATTAATAAAAATAAATAAGCCTGGCTTGCTAAAAGAGCTTTAAAGAGGTGGATGTCCAATTAAATTCCCAGGCTCCTTTGAAAATCCTAGCATTTTTCACTGTCAGGTGCCATTAGAATAAGAAAGGTCACAGGCAAAGAGGGATCTCATGTAATTCTCTGAAGAACACAGTCCACAAGCAGACAGCATTAGGAGACCCGGCAATGAATGCTTCCCAGTAGAAATTCAAAATTTGCTTTCCAAAAAATACACTCCACTGCTAAATTTATTTTGGTTATAACTAGATGAAGAGAAACAAGCAAATTTTTTTGAACGCTTTCAGAAACTTTTGCCTAAATATTGTTCAAAGACAGACCAGCACAGGTTGTTATTTTAACTCTTGTATTAAAAAGCACAAAGACAGCACGAATTCAATGCCTCTCCGCATGGCACACGCTCGACGACCAGGAAAATAAATTTAGATGGAAACAAGAGACAGCAAGACAGATGTTTTGTATTTTAACAACTCCAAGAAATGCTTCATGCTACCCGACCAACAAAGCCCTATGGGCTGTTTTTATAGTGTGGATCTATCTAGAAGGTTAAGTGAGAAAATTAGCTTTAGAAATATTACTTATCGGTGTACTGTCACAGCACAGTTACTGAGGAGGATTATCCTACACCAAACAAACAAAAAAAGCACCAGGAGAGAATCGCATTAGTGATTGAAAACCCACGGCCCAGTTGTGGGTGCCATTTGCATATATTACAATTGCACAGTGTTTAAAAACTGAAAATTGGATTTCATTTTCCCCTGGCTACCTGCCCATTTTTCTTTAAATTGATTTATTAATGTCCACTGTTGCTTTGCAGTTTTATCCTTTTAGCAATAATAGATGTAATATATCACAAAAACAAATTTTTAAGAGTACATCATTAGAGTGATGTAGCGCTGGTAATAAAACCCTTCACACTTGGATGAACTTAAATCAGTTTCTCTTTATTGATTTTTGGTCACAACATAATTTTAAAGTTCAACTCAGTTAATAAAAAAAAGATTTGCTCTGGTGTTGTGTGTAAAACACTTGTGCTGTAAGTTTTCACGTCATCTGCTGCAAACGCTCTTACGGATTTATATATTCCCTCAAATGGTGCCTCGTCATTATATAGCCTGTCTTATCTTCTCCGCTGACCTGCATTTATCTGCCTATCTTTATCGCCACATGACTTACATGGTCACAGAGTAAAGATCTATTGTGCACTATCTGAACACACACAGTCATTTTATCTTTCCAGCAGCATTTTGAGCAATGGTAATTTGCATTTTACCAAACTCTCTTACTTTAGAGAGTGTCCTGCATTGACAAAACCATTTGCATGATCATGCTTTTTATTTTCTTCCAGCGGAAAAGCAATAATTCACCTTTTCCACTTAGCTTTTTGACAATGTATATTTAAAAAACTGGTAGAATATTTGCATGCTTGTTTTTTGGTTTTCTTTTATTTTTTTTTAATACACTTTTTAACCTTCCAGAAGCACAGAGTCACACAGACAGAATAAATGAACGACAGGTGATCTTAGGGATTTATTGGTTGAAACTGCTTGATAAGGAAGCGTATGATTTAGACGGGTATATAATCACTCATTTCCACTTTGGTTGCCCACCTGAAAAGATATAATGATTATAGTACAGACTAAAGATGTGGCTTCACTGTCATCACAGTCTCCAAAGGACAGTGTAGATGCTCCCACTCCTTTGGCCTATTGGCATACCTCCATAGCATGAAGATCATGGAGAAAAGGAGTGGCCAAACCTAGCAAATGAGGCCAAGTTGCCCCAGGCCAAGGTGACACATCTCTGAAGAACATGAACTACTCAAACTCTTACACCTTCACGGGACTTGTCAAATAATTTTTGAAATAAAAGACACAAAAACCTACCAGTGCAACAGCGCTTATGAGCCAGTTGGTCACCTGAATCTACTTCACCCTACCTTTTAGGCCACCATTTCTTAGGAAATCAGGGACTTAATTGGCTGGCTTGAGATCTTTAGGAAGGGACTGTGCTTTCATCAGCATTTGTGCAGGACCCAGCCCGTCAGTCTCGTACCATGACAAACTGCTGTAATAATACAAATAATCGGGCAATGGCAACTCTGAGCAAAACTCATGGTTCTTTGTGCTCTTCCCCCCACCCCGCTCACCAGCAGCTCTGAGCTCTCACGCCGGGGCCTCAGACCGCTCCCAGAGCTTACTGTAACACTGGAAAAGCAACCTGCAAACCTGGGTGTCCCACAAAATACTATCCAAACATTTTATTTAATTGTTTTTAATTTTCTCTCATTTAACAGGTCACAGAGCATTTCCAGAATGGTCTCCTACAGACATAAAAAGAGGGTGATTGGTCCTGGAGAAGACTGTAAAATTGGTAAAGGCCGATAAGATATGTAGTGGTTGGAAAGAAAGATGGGTCAGACTATGACCCCAGATCAGTTCAAACAGATACTGTGCTACAAACTTATCTGTCCAAGGGCTTACCCTAATCCAGCAGGTCGCCTACAGGTATCTTTACGTATTGGCTCACTCCAGAAACCTCAAAGAAGTGAATAAAAATGAGATCCCTTGGAACTGGTGGCCCATAGGAGACTTTATGATTAATGAAGAGAACAGTTTGCTTATATCCCAGATGGTGAATTAGTCACATATACATTCATTCAACAGGAAACTTAGGACTAGTGAGTTCTGTATTTACTGGCACATCATTTACAAAATTTGTGTTCTTAAAATCAAAGAAATGAATAGGTGAATCTCATCACAAATCTTATGTGCTACCCACCAAAACTAATTATTCGTGTAACAATAAGGAAATTCTTACTTCAATACATTATCACTGACTTTGACTCAAGAAGAATAACTCATTCTCCAGTAAGCACTTATTTGTGGTTTTCTTTCACTTAACGGGCTGCTCGTGTATCTCTTAATAAAAACATCCCATGCATCCATACACCCTGAACAGCCTTAGGTAGGATTCAGATTTGTACCATGTCTATGCAGTGACATACAAGGAAACTCTGTGAAAGCAAAATAGGTTGTTACGACTAAGTTGCCTTGACTGGTTAAACAAAGACAAGAAAAAAAGGAAGAGGTTTTAAGTTTTATCATTTTAATTCCCAGTCTGCGCTACTTTTTTTTTTTAAATATGGATTTAAGATTCACCCCTCTCTAGCTCTGTCCTGGAAGATTTGCATCAATAGCTACTTACAAGAAAAAAATTAATCCTCTACCTGACACATACTGCACAACAAGAGTAAGCAGTTCAGATTTGGCCTTACAAAAGAAATACACAAGGCACCAACTCGGGGCGTGACTAATTTCCCAAAAATGGAGCGATGCATTTTCCAGACCTCGGGCCCCACAGCACTGGCACAGCCCTGAGCCGTTCCATCCACCTGCCGAGAGCTCCACTCCTTCTCATTCAGCTCTATTACAAGTAAGCTGCTAATGAGGAAATCCATAACCTTTTTACAACAGATGCTGCGAAATAGTCTTTCTTGATATGTAATGGTGTATTGATTTTTAATTTCAAAATATGCAAACATGACATTTGCAATAGTGACTCCATACACACAAAAGCTGTATTTTTGGGCTTTTCAATCTGTATCACATTTTGTAAGCATTTGCCATCAATAAATAGGCAAAAGAAACCCAACCCTAACCACGAGTGGTTGCCTATAAAAATAGTACAACTATGGGTTTCTCCCTGAATAATAATTCTCATGTAAAAAGCTGATGTAAACAGCTGTGTGTAATGAACTTGTCAAACCTCAAGGTTAATTTAATGCCACAGTGATACAGGTATTTCGGATGGGGCAGTACCTCTATCTTGACTCTATGATTGCTCTACATTTCCTGTTATAAGAGTTATATAGCATGGCTCAGGCTCCCACCTCCCTTGCTGGATGCGTGTCTCTTTTTTTTTTTTCTGAAAGGGTGATGGTGGAAATACCAAGACAGATCCATCATTTACAAGAATGAGATATAGGAAAAATACGTTCGTGTCTGTAAAAATAATTCTTATGGCTGACTCACTGAAAAACTGAAAAAAATAAATAAATTAGCACCACGTCCCTTTTCTGGCATAGGTCCTTAAAACTGGGGAGGAGGGAGACTGGAGAGGTCACTGCTGCATCAGCAACGTGTTTTCAATTTTAAAAAAAAATAGTTCTGACCATGCTGTGCAGCACAACCTATGCCCACTGGAAAGATGTACCATAATTTGAAAGAAACTATTGAGAGGATCAGTCCTCCCAAGCACCATGCTTGCCCCACTCCTTGCTGGAGACAGGCTCCGTCCCTGAGGGCTGTCGGGGTGTGAAACCAGGAGCACTACAGCCGCAGGGAGAAGGGCTGACCAGGGGCAGGGGACGGCGGCAGGAGCCGAGGAAAAGGACCACGTCAAGGAAGACAAATCAGAGGTACCCAGCTGGCAAGGCAGGGAATGAACAGTACCACTTGCAGAAGAGATAGTGGGTCTTTGATCATTTAAAAAGGCTTCACTTGGCCACTTCTTTTGCACATACAAGTCTGGATACAGCAGGAGAGGCACAGTCCCAAACCAATCCCCTGTCCCCAGCAGATGGCCAGTTGAATTGGAAATGGGTCACTTTTTCCATGGCTAGGTAAAACTTCTGTATTGCTGGAAACCACTGAGGGAATGCCCAGTAATTCCATTCATTAGATGGTATCTTGATTTCTTATGAACAATCATTATTAGTTCAGAGACACATGGGGAAAAAGGAAAAAGAAGCTATTCCTTAATGTAGCCCTTGTCTCTTGCCTACATTGGAGAGGCAAGTATTTAAATCAGTTTTTGAGTTCCCTTATAATTTTAAATTACTGAGCCCCTCTTCTTTTCCTCAGATACATACAAATTTTACCTACGGTGGCAAAACCAGCTCTGTCCTATGGACAAACGGAAAAAATAACCATAGGGCACATCTCCAGCTGGGATAAACTGGCATGGCTTTACTTCAACGGAGTGACATTGATTTACACCAGTTGAGACTCTGGCTTTACATTTACTTTTCAATTCGTTCCTACTGTACTTAAAATATCTTCTTGGAATCAATGTCCTGTAATAAAATATCATCCCAAGAGTGCACACACTGAATGTCAAGGAGAGGAAAAAAAAAAAACGTCTTGCATAGACTTATGCATGTTCATAATCATTCTCTTAATTTTTAAGCAATTCAAAAGGAAAAAGAATGCTGAATATTTCTCAGGATGTACCCTATAATCTTACAACATATTTAGAATAGGAAATTACAGCTGAGCTAAACTACCAATGGTGTCAGCAAAAACAGCCTTTCATGGCAAAATGACAATTTTCTGTCTTTAAAAGCTGCCTTTTCCAGTTTAAAAAAAAAAAAACAGGCAGGAATGAAAAGTGGTTTGCCCTTTTATTGTACAAACCAGCAAAAATACATTTCTCCCTGCAAGGTTTTTTTCCAAATTAAATATGTATTTTTTACCATAAGTCTCTCAGAGATCAGTCATTTAGTAGCAAAAGATTAAAAAAAACAGCATATAACTAGACAAAGGCAAATAATCAAGCCATCAACATTTTGAACAGCTACAGGTTTATCCAAATATTAAGAGGGTTTATTTTTACCTTCTTCTAAACACTCTCAGTGTGTGCAATTTTGACCCCATTGTGTAAAATGGCACAAGTCCATCTGACTTCAGCACAGCTCGCCTATTTTGTAAGTCACCAGCCCTCACCATAAGGCATGATTAAGGACTTCTTTGAACGCTACAGGATAAAAGGCATCAGCATGGCACAAGCAATTTGAAAGGAGCATCACGTTACGTGACCTGGTAAATCCCTAATTCTAATCTCTGCCCCAAGCTCCTGTGGCACTATAAGCATTTCAGCGCACACCTTTAGGCTTTCATGATTTAGCGGGGAATTTAGTTTTCTTTTTTGTTCCCAAGATACTCTGGGTGATTCTATATGAACAGACACCCTCACCCACCATGCTCCTCCACAGGACCCTCAACGGGAGCTACAAGAGGCCCTTTTGGTAGGACAAGTTCCCCAAAGTACCTCTTCAATTAGCTTTCTGTACAGCTGGATACTTAAGTGATTCTCACTTTGGGCTCACGATGTTTTCTTATTTATGTCCTAGCATACATACGCTGCCTGAATCACAGAGCCTGTGAACCAGATGCCTACCTACGAGCACAGTCTGGTACCGGCTTTGCACCTGGTTGCACTCTTTAGACACTGGTGGCTTTAAAGCAGAACCTATATGCAAGAAGCAAATGGGACATCCAGTTATTCATCCTGTGCAGCTAATACTGTAATAGGCTCCTGTAAGACCTGAGCAACAACACTTCTACCCAAGCCATTAGTCGGTGACAATGGAGAGCAACTTGATAAAGCCAAGGCTGTAGGTATAAATAAAAATAAAATGACCTTAAATTGCTACCTCAGCTCAAGAGAGCATAAAAACTGGGGAGAACAGAGACCCAAGTGTTAGCTTCTGCCCAAGGAATAATAAGAAAGAGAAAAGGCAAAATCAGCACTCAGATCTTGCTGGCTTGCCAGGGCCCAGCAAGTAGCTCTGAGGGGCCAATTAAACAGCAGTGGTGGGCAGTGGGAGAGGCAGCGACCGTGGCAAGCACGCTGCCAGCCAGAGAGGTGTAATGAAAGGTGGCAGTGATGGATAGCCCACCTGTGCGTGCCTTTGAATAAGATGCAAATCCATTAACAAAGCAGCAGTGGTGGGGTTTCCCCGTGTGCTACGCACTTAGTGGATCGAAAGCAAAGCACTGCGCTCTTCCTTTCCCCTTCCAACCCGGAGTTTTAAGGTACAAAGTGCCACACTTAAGGAAATTGTGACCTCCTGCGCTTTATCGCGGGCTAGTGGGTTTGCTACCACGTCCGCCCCATGCCAGCAATGTTGCCGTGCCCAGTGGGCAAAGCAGGAAGGGCATAAGCTTTGTACCTGGCTCTGCACAGGTCCCCTTTGGCTTAATTCAGGGTCGGAAAGGTCAGGCCTTAATAAAAGGAGGTATTTCTTTGAATGGCATTTACTCCTCTTCCCTATCACCACTTAATGAACCACAGTTGAGACTGCAAAGCACTACATGGGTCTTGAGTGCATGCTATGTCTGAGCTGCTGGAAACCATAAGGAACAGCAATACCACTTCATCACTCGGGATGAGCTCTACTCCCAGGGCTTTCCTCGCTTCCCAACAGAGTGGGCACATGAGCTTTGTCTATTCTGCCAGCTGCACTTCAAGATTCAAACATCAGAAATGCCAGAATGGCAGATGACAGAGGAAAAGGAAAAGCAGTTTCAGCCTGTTGTGTCAATAAGTGAATCCTGAATTTATTTTAATGACTTGCTGAAAACTATAACATTGGGGAAAAAGAGAGTCACATCAAGGAAAAACTACCACTCCAAAATTGCAGAAGTGAGCTTTAGTATCATTTTGCATTCATTAAAAGAATCTCAGTTGAGCATAAGTGAAAATAAGGCTGGCAAACCCAGACCAAGTAGTGGTTTCTACTGGGAAAAAGTCATAGTGAAACCAGAAACTCAATTAAAAAAACCCAATGTCTACGACACATCATCAACACTAGAAAAAAAAAAAAAAACAAAAAAACACTTCATTGATATTGAATTGAGAGGAGGAAAACCCACCAAAATCTCTGTTCATGCTGAAACCTCCGCATCCAGCCAAGGACCCTCCTACAGGTTTACAAACCACAACCTCTCTCAAGCCTGCCCCTGCCAGCTAGAGAGGACAGCAGCTCCACCGGCCCTGTGCAGGCGATGCTGGCTGCGCTGCACCAGAAGGAATACCGCTTCCATAACTTCTTTGTGCCACCCAAGCAAGCACTCAATTTTCCAGTAGTGCTTGTAAAAGACCTTGAGGTTCAAGAGCAGCTCATGGTGAGTATGCAGATAAGCCAAGGACACGTTTACAATTGCAAGATAAGCCAAATCAAGGGCAAGAGAGCACTCTCCTTTCCAGAATTCTCTGGCTCGACCGTGGTTTTTCTCCCCCAGAAAGCCCTGTTACCCACTGTCCCCCCATCGGTACCTTCTCCATACCCAACAAATCCCCAACCTCGGAGTTTCCCCACCTCAGCCTCCAAGTTTGCACAGAGTATTCGAATACTTCATTCCACACATCCACACTGTACATGTGAAAACACAAATGATATGGCAAAAGGCAACTTCTGCTGTATCAGACAGTATAATGAAAAATAAACTCGCTCCACTATGTTTGAGCCATCTTACTGAACAGAAAAGTTTGAGAGAGACCCTGTTCTGCTGAATACCTTGCATTTAAAGAGGGAGATTTGCTGCTCATTGGATTATAACATAAGTGAAAATTCATGCGTATTAATGATAAAATCCATTATTAGGGGTAAAGATGAACGTATAGTCATGGGGCATATTAGTAACTAACTTTTAAATGGAGATTATTTCTCCAAACGAAAAGCCAGAAATAATCCTCTCTAAACCCGCTTCATTTTTAATACTTGCTGCCAACAGCTAGATCTGCTTGCTTCCATTCCTGATATACCGTAAAACCTTACAGCTTGCGATATATCCTCTGCATATATGTCACACCACTTACCCAACAACAACAAAAAGACTAAATCCAAACCTGTAAAACTGAAAATTGGGAAATCATCTGTGAAAAACTGGTGATCAGCAGAGCTCTCTGAAATATGGGGAAGGGCTGATGTTGCCCCCACCCTTAGGGAAGGGAGGGTGTGGGGAGCGCTGGGTGAGCGCCCCAGGAGCCATCCTCCTGGCATCTGTCTCCAAGCAGTGAAGGACAAGGAGGAAATTTGGCCAATGTCGGGGCCATCATCAGTGACATGTGCGTCGGCACTGAGCACACCCCTCTACAAGTCTGACATGGGAGAAACGGCTAAAGGCCAACACTCAAGAGACCCTGGTAAACCTGAGGACGGGACCCATCAGAAACCTTGTGGGATCTGATAAGGAGAAGGGCAATTGCTGCCCGGGGGTGCAGACTAACCCCATGTGGCAACCAGCAGCCCCATAGAGAAGGACCAGAGGGCTACCAGGGACACCCAGCTATCTATGGGGCTCCCAATGCCAGCAGAGAGGAGGCCACCAGCTGCCCACATCTATCTATCCTATCAGTACTTAAAGGGGGCTTATAAAAAAGATGGAGGCAGACTTTTGAGCAGGGCCTGTTGTGACAGGACAAGGGGGAATGGCCTTAAACTACAAGGGGGTAGATTTAGACTAGATCTAAGGAAGAAATTTTTTACGCTGAGGGTGGTGAAGCACTGGCACAGGTTGCCCAGAGAGGTGGTGGATGCCCCATCCCTGGAAACATTCCAGGTCAGGTTGGAGGGGGCTCTGAGCAACCTGATCTAGTTGAAGATGTCCCTGCCCACGGCAGGGGGGTTGGACTAGATGACCTTCAGAGGTCCCTTCCAAACCCAAACTATTCTATGATTGTATGATCTTCCCAACGGGAGGCTGGATCAGGC
>NW_008825268.1:1974796-1986779 GCF_000699105.1 Pygoscelis adeliae | reverse complement strand
TGAGCTGGGTAGCCTCCAAAGGGCCCCTCCGGTGGCATTTCTGACATTCTGCAGCCCAAAAACTACAGGTAAAGGCTTTAAACAGCACCTCTGCAAACTACTTAGCTTACTTACTCTAGGACTTAAGCTCTCTATTACAGCCAGGCAACAGAACGAATACATTTGCCTTCTGTCAGGCAGTATCGAAGATACGAATAAACCATTACAAGGCAATTTCAGTAACGAAGATCTTTGAACTGTGCTCTGCTTTTCCATACCTACGCCCCTAACCACAGTGGCAGAAGGAAAAATCCCCATTCATCACAATGGGACCTTCTTTTGATGTTGACTAGAGATGGAAGAGAGCGTGCTCAGACCCTATGGATTATTGGTCAGCATGTAAAAAACTCCTTATGAAAGATGATTTCTTCCTGAAGACTCACGCATGGAGGTGCAGGATAAATAGCAGCGAGATTTACAGCAATGAGCCACCACGTCCTTTGACATTGCACTGTCAAAGCAAAAACAATTGAGATTCAGTGGCTCCCTGCCAGCCTGCTCCAGCTAAAGGCCATGCCACACCAGTCACGTTATTACACTGATGAAGAGCTTGTACAAAAATAGGGAAAACTGTCCATCACTTACTTCGATCTCTGTCTAAAACTATTTACTCCTTTCTAGTCTTTGCTCTCTTTCTTCCTAGCATTTTTCTTTTTCCTCCTCATCTCCTTTTTCTTTTGGCCACAGTTTCCAGATACAGTTACTGACTTGCGGTCCTTAGGATTGTGCACATTAAAGAGGCTGAATGTTTAGTTCATGGTATGCTCAGAAGAGCTCCAAGGTGGGACCCACAGATGGAGTCACCCCAAATCAAATTACTTTTGAGCGCACCAGTTTGACTTCCAGCCTTTTTCCTCCCTCTTTTTGGAGCCTCATCCTGCAACAGGGTTCGTACAAAGCTCCTACTCAATGTAATAGGATCGCTTACAGAAGCGGCAGCCTCAGATACTTGTTTCTTATTTAGACCAGGTTTTCTTTAAGGTCTCAGTCCTGTAAACACCCAAAGCACGTGAGCAGTGCCCTTGATTTCTGGGAGCTACTCACATGTTTAAAGATGTACAAATGCCTCAGAGCTGGCAGAAGCCAGACGTGCATAGGCATAGAGCAAGCTTTTAAAAGTGGAGAAAACCCTTCAGTTAATAAATTACTTGTTAACTGATCCTCCAGTTCCAAACAGAACAACTCAAGTGATTGAACTCCGAAAACAACACAGAAGAAAACATGCATTTAGAGTCCAGTCCTGCAGGACCCCCAGCACCTTCCCCTCCCAGCGACTTCCAAGAAGGCTGCACGAGGCACCCAGCCCGATGCACGGGCGGGGGTTTCATGCCAAACAGGATCACCTTTAATTTTCTCAATTACCTCAGTAACCAAAAGCATGTGTCTGGAGATCTGCCATATTTCTGACAGTAAATAATGATTTTCTGCAGTAAATTCAGTTAGTTATTCTTCACAACGGAATTGTTTTAAGGACATCCTGCTGCATCTCTACGTTTTATTTGTGAGAGGAAAAGAACTTCCATCCTGGAATTGTACTTAGTGAAACATCTGTAGACATACAAGACAATATGTTTTCTAATGTGAAGACATCTTTTTCAGTGAATAGTTGCACTGCATTTTATACACGAGCTTGTTATGCTTTTAATTTGACCACATCAGCATCCAAAAATCATGGAAGAGACTTCCTCAGAATCATTTATGTTATACACACAGACATATATACACATAAAAATAAAAGCTGGAGTTTTCCTTAGCTTGTTTTATACATTTAATGTTTACATTTTCCTGTTTCTCTCTGATTTTCTTTTTATCAAAGCTGAAATTCTCATAAATCACACAGTTCCTGGAGTCTGGGTTTTCGGAATGCAAAACATCACAACATTGATTTTAAGAGGAAATAAAACTCCAGCTGGAGTTAGGGGAATCTGCAGATACTTGGCATCTGAATATTAGACCTGATGATTTGGCATGACAGAGCAGCAGATTACACAATAATTTTGCACAGTTAAAAAAAGTGCTCACACGTGGTATCTTGGAAATACACTTAAAATAAAAGAGCAGCCATTCTGCTTGGTGGTTGTTTAAAGTTACAGAAACTTTTATCATCACAGCATCCAAACCTTTCCTCAAACAGTTAGGAGCTTTTCTGACCGTGAAATGACAATGCCAGCCCTGCTCCTGCGATGGCAGGACCAGTAAACATCACCTTTCGTAGGAGCCAGATTCCCCGGCACGCAGCAAAGCAAGCCCAACCATCTCTGGCAGTCAATATTTCTTTCAATCTCCTTGACTTTCATGGGCATCCTTCCTAAAATCCTACATTTCCAATGACAGCTTCACTCATCAATAACAGCTCAGGGCAAATTCCCTTTCATGGGAAATAGTCAACCCTGTTTTTAATGGCAGTTTTGACAAGCTAAAAGGTTTTCCTGAGGGAAGGGAGTGGTGGGAAAAACGGCCCCACCAGCACCCATTATCTAAAAATAAAAGCATACACTAGCCACTGGGGGAAACGATAACTAAATGCTATTGAGATTAAAGCCATGAACTCTTCGAGGCACTGACTCCCTGCCAGAAACACGTGAAAGAGCACAGTGCGGCATTGTTCAGCCATTTGCCGATCTTCCGAGCACACAGGGCAGCCCAGTGCGGCATTATTCAGCCGTTTGCCGATCTTCTGAGCACATAGGGCAGCACCAGAGCACCCGGCCTGCGCAGCAGAGCCCTCCGTTATCTTCCAATTTTTACTGTATCAGAGGAAACCGCCCTTCACATCTGACTTCTGCAGAGAGCAGGGACTTGGCCCCCAAATTCTCAGCTACTAGTTTCTCATCTGACTAGATGGGTTTAATGAGTGAGACCCCACGCTGTCTGTCATTAGTAGCATCGTTCTGTGATGTCCTCTGTTTCTCAAGGGAGTGGGTTCAATGGAAGCCTTTCTTATATTTTCCGTTTCTTATCTCTCACCCCACCCCTACAGCCCTATATCTTGATGAAAGAAGAAAAGTATATCAACATTTTTCAGTAAGACCCCTATAATTTTCTTCCAAAACAACCCCCCAAAATTTTTGCTTACTTTTAGCAATTTACTTGTAATTCTGATAAAAATCTGAAAAATGTCTATTTGTACATGAAATTAAGTTTTTGCAGAGAATTAAACTAAAAGAAACAAAAGCAACTTTGCTACATGGCATGCGATAATCAGCGTTAATCCTTCATGCCAACACACCAGCGCTCCTGCAGCCCAGCACAAACACTGCCAAAGGAGGGCCCACGTTTCACTTATCACACAGCAAAGGGACAAGGCACCCGTAGCACTAACAGGGCAACACAGCAGCACCAGGTGTAGCTGAGAAATAACTTAAAGAAGGTTTTGTGCTATGGGACAGCACATTCTTAAGTTTCCTTTGTCAGAAAGGACAGGGTTTTCTGGCTGTAATATTTTTGTCCACTGCGGCACCGCCCTGGCAGGGTGGTAAAGATTAAGTGACTCCCAAACTCTTTGTCCCCATCACCTCAAGGACCAGAACCTTGCTCCTCTCATTCCTTCAATTAAATAAAATGCCACTTAAGGATAATGAAATCTTACTGTAGCACACAGTCTCAGTGCCTGATTACCACGTATAAGAACATAATATTCAGCTTTAAATAGCAAACTTCAGTTTGTAAAAAGCATTGCCAACAATAACCAGAAAGCTAAGTTTAGTTTTTAGAGCAAGTATTCTTGGCAATTATTTGTGGTAATTGCGTCTCAAGCTGGTATGATTTCATAAACAAGGAGATGTCATGCAGAGCTAGGAATAACAGTTTTTTTTAATACCCCTCATGCAAACAGAGTGAAGAATTACAAACAACCTCTGAGGGCTAAACTAAGCAAAGATAATACAAAGATGTTGGAATGGTAAAATATCTGCAATTAAACTGAACACCTTTTCTGGCGACCTACACAAAAGGCTCCAGTAACAAACCCTAAGAGCATGAGAGTTTTGTTTGCTGGGGGGGGTCAGGGCTTCTGTAAGACCTAAGCAATGGTACAATTGCATAAACTTCTCAAAAATACGTGAAATAAATTTGCAGCCATAAAGACTGTGCAGAAGACCTGATCTATGAGTGGTATACTTGGTCCACCCATACATTTGAAGGTTGAAGCCACAGTGCGAGCCTACGGACCGTACAGCAGCAGCATGCAAGTCTCCCTCACTTCTCGTGCAGCCCCATTCCATCTCTTTGATCCTGTGTTTTAGCTTATCTGCTAAAGATAAGGGAGAGCATCCAGCAAGTTTCCTATGCCATCTCATGATGACCAGAAGAGCTGGGGCATCTCACCCTGCAGTCCCAGAGCCACCGGCAAGGCAGGATGCAGCACCCGGAGGGTTGCACTGACTCACTTGGGAACAGGGCTAGCACCCAGGGGACTCTAGGATCTACCTTGCCACCATGGTCACGGGACTGGCATGGCCAAAAGATCATCCAAGACAGCTGCTGTGGGGAGAAGAATACAGACTGTGTGTCCGCCCCCACCTCCCCAAATGCAGACAAATACAACCCACTTTGTATGGACCAGTGCTATACAACCTAATGAGCTTTCCCGCTCTACTGCAACACCTATTTTCCATTTAGCTACTTCATAAAAATAAAGGAGGTGGCATTGCACACAAAGCCCTTTAGCTGCTTACCAAGTCCCCAAAGGAGCAGGTATTTTTCCATGCATCTTTAAAGTAATGCTAATTACATTATACACAGTAGCAAATATACACAGGGGACAATAGTATATCTTTTAATTAAGTATTACTACTGCTTCCACTCTCTCTTATCCTCATTCTCATCAGAGGACAAGGAAGCAAGGTACCCTCAGAGCTTGTCATGCCTTCCCCCATGCTGTGCTGCAGCAGATGAGCCTCTGGGTCTGATCCCCTCCAGGAACCTGCCCCTACCTGACAGTGGGCACTGACCTCTACGTTGCTATTTTAAAGAGGTTATTCTCCAATACTAAAAAAAAAAACAAACCACCATGCCATCTTAAGAAAGTTTCCTGGGAATGGTTGGCTGTAAGACAACAGTGCTGAAGAGGGGCGATCTTTCACCCAGTGCCCTTCATCTATCAACACTCATGGACACATCCACCTTAACAAAATAACACACCAAGTTCACAGCCAACATCCCCTCTCCTCTCTGAGCTCACCAGTTCACCAGCTGACGGTGCCTTTAAACCATAAGCATATTTACTTATCTGGCATTAACTTGTAAGCACAACTTAAAGGATATTCAACACAGTTAATAACTAAATACTATAAATCCTACAGTGAACATATGTAGTCATATATAAATTATACATGATCATGAAAATTTATTTATACATGCACATACGCAAACAAATTTTTTCAGGGATTACTCTTGTAATTCCCTTATAAAACTGGAGAGTATCTCTTCTCCATCATTGTTTCTTTAAATTTATTAAATCAAATGCCTACGACAGATCATAAAGATGGGTTATAAAACCAAACTGAAGTAAATTTTACTTAAAAAAAAAAAACAGACTACTTTCCCAGTTTCAGTGTAATTTCTGAGATTTCACAGTAGAACCCAGTCCTTCGCCAGGGCGAGAGGGGAAGACACAGGAGTCCTGCCGCATAGTGGTGCTCAGGACAGCAGAGCGGGCCTGAATCCTGGTGACAAAGCGCCAGCAGCAGCAAGCCGTTTTGCAGGCACGTGCCTGCATGCAGAAAGATCACTCTGTCCCATGGCATTTACAGCTGACATACAGGAAACCACAGCTAAGGGGAAAGCACTGTGCAACCACTCCTCCACAGAGGCCTCGGACAGGGAGCCCCTGGGAGCTCCTCCCTCCGCCGAGGGCATGTGGGTGCAACCAGGCGGCTCTGTGAGGACACAGCGACAATGTGGCTTGGAAAGTTCAGGTGATACCCAGGCACACAGGTATCAACATGTGAGGACATTTTAGATACTCTCAGACATCTGGCCTGGCCTCGCCCTGTCACTGAAGGTCTCCTATGGGTCCAGTGTCACATTTACTAGGACTCGACAAGTGTCTGGGCAACCCTAAAGTATCTAACAGGCAGCAGAAGCTTGTTTTAGCCTTTTGAGTCTCTCCGCACCCAAAAATAAGATTTGCCCAGGGATGCTCCAAATCTCTGCAACTACCTACATCAGCTGTGAGGAGCGGGGAAACGGCTTGTTTTAACAGTGCACTTCTCACATAGGGTCAAAGCCACTCCTTAACTGTGTTTCAACTTCTCCCCTCCACATGCTGCAGTAACAACACAGCACTATAAGAACATTCCTCAATGATTTAGCTCTTCCACATTGAGAAGCTTGAAAAATTGTTTCTCCATGCTATTTATTTGAAACAGTTTTAGTCTGGACTACAGACATAACAGGGTGGTGAGTTCAAGTTATCCATCCTATTTAAAAAAGAAAAAAAAAAAAGTCTGAAAGAACAAAGGACCAAACCTAACTACCACAATCATGCTTGAGCTGAGCAGAATAAGCACTCTTCTTCCAAGTAAAACACTGTTTATCCTCCTTATTCAACATCTGTTTATGCAACCAATTCTGTACAAGTCTATGACAGAGAGCTTTGCAGACCAAGACAACAGACACTGTAGGACTGATGATAATAGGCACCCGTGGGTGTGTTAGGCTCAACAAATCCAACTTCATATCTCACCCAGGTCCAAGGGACCCAAGTGATTTAAAAAAAAACAAACAAACAAAAAACCTAACAAAATTCTCCTAAGCCAGCCTACCATCACAGGACAGTCTGTACATGGGTAGAGGAGCGCATGCACAATGGATAATTTAATTTAAGGTTAGCATGCTCAAATTGAGCATGTTTCTGCTTAGTAGAGAGATTGCTCGGACTGTTTTTTTCACAGCACACTGTTCTTCAACTAGTGGGAATATACAGAAAACATGCAGAGTGCATTATCATTCAATTTTCAGTTGAAATATTGAAACAAATTAATATCAGTAGAAGTCAATTTACATTTATATATTTCAAAAGAAAATCCTAGCTAATTTATCTTCCTACTAATATAAAGGGAATCAAGCTTGCACGTAACTTTGTTAGCGTCTCTCTAGTTCTGCATGACAAACCCTAAGGTAGTCCATACAGCAAGCTCTGTCGGATCTAATTGATAGCAATAAAAGAGGCGATGCACGAGGTGCTATAACACGAGCTTGTGCTCCAACTTTTCTCCTCGCTTGCAATATGCATGTGTAGTTTGGGGGCAGTAGAGCCTCTTACTGCAAGACAAATTCAGAGCTAAAAGGATATGGCAGCCCTCCACACTGTAGTCTGATTGCATTAGACTGAGCACAGCACAAGAAATAAATATTTAGACAGGGTAGATGGCACCCTGAACACATCGAAGTGTCAGTTCTGATCTCCAACAAGTGAAAAGCACCCTCCTCTTCCTGCGCTAATGTGAAGCTCGCCACCTCTCGCTGTCTCATCCAGATGGTGTGCGGGCAGCACTCTTCTGCTTCGTTCCTAGACAGCTAAGTACCACAGCCAATCTGCCATGTTATTTCTCTCTCTCTCTGCACTGGCTCATCTATCACTGCCTGTGCATCTACTGCAGTACATGCTCTTTCTCTGCTGCTGTTTACAATTAAAAAGAAAAAAAAAAAATCTCCAAGTCCTAAATTACAATTGAGCTTCAGCTGCATAGTAGGTAATTAAGAAATTTGGGAGCTTGCAACTTCCCAGGAGGTAGTGGACTTAATTAAAATTAAAGCATTTCACTTGAAGAGGATGGTGTGACCCTCTTCCTGCCAGACTTCAGGCCCATGGAAACCCCTCACTGGTAGCTATGTAAGCTCTAAGTATTAGGATAAATGTTTTCATATGTAAATTGAGCAAGCATTCCTCAGTGCCCTGCCTACAGAGCCCCTTTATTGCTTCTCCCATACAGTTGTGCCCAGCAAATACAAAAGGCAACCTGTGTTTATAGGGCACTGGCCTGACATTCAAGAAATCTGCCCTCAAAATACTCAGCTGTGCCAAATGTCAGCAATGTGATGTGGGCAGGTCAAACACTGCTCTGTCTCATAGTTCCCCCATCAGGAAAAATGGAAACAATTTGTACTTCTCTCCCACTTAATCTGTATAAAACCATAAACTTTTCAGAACAGGGATGGACTCTAATCACATAGAAGCACAGTAGCAAACGAGGCAGGCACCCTTTCCTCTTTGTCAGTGCCATCTCACCCAATGGAAAGAGCAAATAAAAAACACTGGACCCGGTGCTCCATCCTCTTCCTCCTGTTTCTTGGGTTGTCATAAAATCAATTCACACTGGGTACGTCTGGTCAGTGCAACATGCAGCCCCAGCCCTGTCTGGGCTCAGCAGCCATCAGCTGCTTTACAGTGTCTTGGATGGCAGCACGGGGGCTTTCCCAAGAGGGATGAGGGGAACAGCAGTCCCGTCTGTGCTGTAGCATTTGACCCAATTACAGCTACTGACAGCAGAACGAGGGAAGAAAAGTTAAGCTGCAAGTTGTGGCAGCAGAGTTTCTGCTAGATTCAAGCTAATTGCCCACCATTAGCTGTAATTGGTGCACATTCTCCAATGCAGGCAAAGCCTGTATTGAAGCAAGGAAGAACCAGATACATTCACAAAGATTGCTCTTGCTAACATTGCTTAAATGGCTTAACATTGCTTATAAAATAGATTGCTCTTGCTAGCATTGCTTAAATGACTTTTGACAGTATCGTATAAAATGGCGCTTAGCAAAATGTCTGTAAACACACCGAGAGATAACAAAATGCGTTGGAGACCCACCCCATGGTGAGTGATAACCAGATGTGCTGGAGGAGCGTTGGAAACCCACCCCACGGTGAGTGATAACCAGATGTGCTGGAAACCCACCATATGACGGGTGAATGTTATAAAAGGTCTCCAAAGAACAGTAACGGGGGGCATGGCTTAGGAGACGACTCCCCATGTTCCCCCAGCGCTGAATAAACATACCTGCTTTACAATTCTATCTGAGAGTTGTGAAGTTACTTTTCCGTGCATCAGTTACTGATCATAGGTGTTTTAAGAGTCTACTTTTTTGTTCGGTTTTGGTTTTTTAATCTTTTTCCTTCCACTACTATTTCTTGAAGTTGTGTTGGGCAACCAACTAGTAGACCAGAATTCCATTATGCCACGACCATGAAAACATGACATGTTCCATCAACCAATACAGTTTGTCCACATATTTCTTCTTTGTGGTGGCCAAGGGGGGTTGAAGCTAAATAGACAAAGAAGTAAGATTAAGGACAGAAAAGAGAAATATTGGCAGAAATGGTAGGGGAAGAAAGTAAAGAAAATAATAAGATAAAGAGGATAAATAAACTGTGTAAGGCAGAGATTACAAGGTTTGTGGGGCAGGGCAGTACAGAAGCCAACAATGACATGAAAGAAATTTTGGGGTCACATACTTTACAAAGGATTACACTCCATTTTCCCTTCCACAGGTGGTGGAAACACATGGAACATTTCTATAAACATAAGTTTTGTCTGCATTCCAAACACATTTTTTTTCCAAGCCAATCTGCAAATCAATTGTAATAAACTGTTCTAAAGGCTTTCATGAACCTCTACTTTCCAAGTGTTACATATATGAGGTAGTGAAAGACATCTTGTTCAAGTATTTCCTCTTCATTCCTCAGAACTCTGTTCTAGACACCTGGACAATTAAATTGATGTAAACCTAAACAGTGTTCAGGCTGAAGAAGTCCTTCAGTCAAAGGAATATGTTGCCTTCTAATTCTGGAACAAATGCCACTATTCTTCATCATAGACGAATATTGCTGATAGCAGGAGGCAGCTTTAAACTATGTTCATTCTGTTCCTACAATATACTATGCATCAGTTGAAGGTTGGCTTGGTAGTGTTCGTAAGATTCCTGCTCAAACATAAACTCTTTAAAATATATCAGATTACTTCTTCTCAGTTCAAATACAGTTGACTGCTTTTTGAGACAATTTTACTCCATGACAGATAGAAGGATGTCACTCTTCTTCTAAGTCATTGAGCATACTGTTGGTTCAGCTTTGTTGAATTTATCTACTGCCAGTCAATACGTTTGACATTTTTTAGTTGCTGACATCAGGCCTGTCCATGAAAGCAGTGGTGTGGAGCCTATAAATACATCAGTTTCAGATCTCTGGTGTTCATGAAGAGATTTTACTGCTTAGTGTTTGAGCTAATGCTAACTCTCTCAAACCATAAAAAAGAATTACTCGATCTGGATTATTCTTAAAAATAATCTGAATTAGACATGGTTTTACAGATGAAGAGGAATTTACGTAAGTGTCTGTACATTTTCCTCCTTTCTCCTGATGTCAGTTGAAAAAATAATGGAAATATCATGGTGTATTCATTATTTTTGTCTACATTTGAACATACAAATAAAAAATAGGGTTACATGTCTATAGGGGGACAAGAGTTCTCTGGAGTCATAGACTTTTATATATAAATACATTTCAGTACAGTTCCAAAATTGCAAGCAAAACCATTAAAATTTCTGTTTGAACTGTATAATCTAAAACATGAATGAAAATGGTCTATTGCTACATTGCTACATAAAAGTCCTAGATAACACTGTTAGGTAATGTCTATTGCTAGGGCAGTGGTAAGAGGAAGGTGCTCTTTGGTTACTTTTTTAATGACTAATAAGATTGATAGGTTTCACTTAACATGTTCTAAATTAGAAAACCACTCGTTTTCTACCATCCATCTCTGGATGCATCAAAGCTCTCAAAAACAGGTGCTTAAGTCCTCTTGAATTTCTTTCTGAACTTCATCAGAACTTAAATGTTTATGGATAAGCACTGTTGTAGAACGAAAAACATCTTCCTGGGATGTAATGTGGAGGATGACTTAACGTGGTTTTGACTTTTACCAACCTAGAAGACATTCGAGGCTAACAATGGAAATGATCAGGAGCCAGCTGACCTGCTGGAGCATATGAGATTCAGTGTTGAAATTTCAACAGCTGTCTGGTTACTATGAACACAATTAGCTGGATGGTGTGATGCTGTAGAACAAAGTTTATGTATACAGAGCAACTTTGAGAAGACCTTCAAAATGGGTGGTGATTAATCTCCATGGCACTTTCTTCCTTGGCACTGGTTCTGTTAGAGCTGTTTTGCCATCAGCTCACCTCTTTCTTTCAGGCATGAGCAATGGCGGTGCAAGCTGCCACCGGCCCTGAGGTAACTCTCTCCCCCCACACCAAGTAGCTGTTCCAAGTTTCATCTGATAGCTAGGATGGTGTGAAAAAAAAATAAATTAATTCCCATCAACAACATATAGCAACAGTGTTGGAGGAGCTTTTGGCTTGAGTTGTTGACTGAAGCCTGTGTCTCCGGGTGGGACCATTAGGAAGAAATTAGATGTATTGTTGTGACAATGGAAGATAGAAAATTTCTGGTCTCTCCCACACATGAGAATTATTAACCAAACACATCAAGGGTGGTGGAGGAAGGAGCCAGCCCTTAAGTGACTTCTGAGCCACCCGACAGCAAGGCTGCTCTGCGGGCTCCCCAGGCTGATCCTGCGGGAGGCTCCCAGCTCCGGGCTGGAAATGGCGCCAGTGGTTTGAACCCGGCTCCTTGCGCACGCAAGAGGCTCTCTCCAGGGGAGAACGCTCCGCGTGGTTGACACGAATTGATACCGGTTAGAAGAGGCAGGGCGGGTATTTGCTCTCTCTCTCTCCCCCCCTCTTCTGGGCAAAGGAGAATGAGTAAATGGGGCTGAGTGGGACCAGGGCGCAAGACAGTAGGCTGAGCTCCCCAAGTCCTCGAAAGAGCGGGCGTGACTGCCATGGCCAGCGCGGGGGGAAGGAGCCGCGCAAGGGAAGTGCGCATCCTCCATTTTGGCGGAGGGCGGGCGAAGAGCTTGGCTCCCGGCGCCTGTCCGCCGTCGCC
>NW_008825268.1:1956416-1971833 GCF_000699105.1 Pygoscelis adeliae | reverse complement strand
TTGTCATATGTCGTAATACAGAACATAAAGCCACAAGATACCGGGATATATAGATGTATAATACAAGTTAGAGGACAGGGAATAGAATACAAGTTTGTTAACTTAAATGTTGATCGGACAACTAGAAAGAAGAGAGAGATACCGTACCAAGAAGTGGATGAGTGGGACCAGAATTTCCACGTTTCTTTAATGACGGGTATTGCCAAAGCAACGAACCTTAGCAATTGTTGGATTTGTCATAATTTCCCTGAACATAGCCAAAAGACAAATTTGACTTTAGTAGGAGTACCTATTCCATCATTAAACAATAACACGAACTGGGCTACATTATGGGATAGCCCGGAAAAGTTCCTCTTTAACCATAGTTTAAAAGAAAAGGAATGGGACATCAAAGGACATACAATACTGCACGAAAAGGTCTGGTGTATGGTAAGGAGGAAAGGCAGCGTATCTGTGGGAATATATAATCAATGTAATTGCAACGTTACTCTGGCTGGAAATTATTTGCGTAAAGAATATCATGATTTTTATTGGCATGTTCCCCAAAAAGGGTTATATTGGTTTTGTGGTGAGAAAAAGGCAATAAAAGAATTACCTCCCAAGTGGAAGGGCGCATGTACATTAGGGTCAGTCGTACCGGAAATATGAATCATTCGATCACTCTATGATAATACGCATAAAGAAGAACCCCACCGTAGAAAAAGAGAAGCCAATCCACTGATTACACGACCAACGGCGTTTCACTCTTTTGCTCGGTGGTTTATCCCGTTTTTGGGAGTGAGTGAACTAGAAAAGGCCATAGTAAATATTTCTGGGGTGATCAAAGATTTGGGAAATAAAACTGCAGACGCAATCCAAACAATGCAACAAGAGTTAGATCAACTGACGGGAGTAGTGACTCAAAACCGAATAGCATTAGATATGATACTTGCTTCCCATGGAGGGGTGTGTGCAGTTGTAAACTCTAATTGTTGTGTCTTCATTTCGGAACAAGGGCGTGTAGAAAAAGATCTAAAAGGTATAAGGAAGGATATAACTCTCCTACATGAAGTCGGGCGTGACAACACCTCGTGGGGATTCTCTAATATATGGAGAAGTATAACCACAGGATTTGCTAAATTTTGGGGAAATATTACTAGCTTCTGGACTTCATGGAAGGAGTGGATTAAGTTAGCCAGATATATTCTGCTAGGAATAGTAGTCTTTATAATAATAGGATTTATAGTCGGACCTTTGATCTGACAGATGCACATACATAATAAAAAATAATGTCCTTAGAAAAGGACATGACAAAGAAAAGGGGGGAAATAAAGCAGGGAAGAACCAGATACATTCACAAAGATTGCTCTTGCTAACATTGCTTAAATGGCTTAACATTGCTTATAAAATAGATTGCTCTTGCTAGCATTGCTTAAATGACTTTTGACAGTATCGTATAAAATGGCGCTTAGCAAAATGTCTGTAAACACACCGAGAGATAACAAAATGCGTTGGAAACCCACCCCATGGTGAGTGATAACCAGATGTGCTGGAAACCCACCATATGACGGGTGAATGTTATAAAAGGTCTCCAAAGGACAGTAACGGGGGGCATGGCTTAGGAGACGACTCCCCATGTTCCCCCAGCGCTGAATAAACATACCTGCTTTACAATTCTATCTGAGAGTTGTGAAGTTACTTTTCCACGCGTCATGTATTTGTTTTAAAAGGAGAAGCAACCATAGCTACAAGGGGTGAAACAGCCACAAGCACATTCCCTACAGTAACATTAGCCAGGGCAAGCACAGTGTCCTCAAGGATGCTACATCAGTGCCAGCAACGCTTCCTCCGCTCACCCTGTGGAGGGCTTCACCTCCCACAGCAGAAGATCGAGCGAAAAGTTGTACCTCCTAAAAATATCAGCTGTGATAGGGAACTAACCAGGTAAAGAGCTAAAAATTGTCCAGCAATGCAGGTGAAGCCCAGAGCACTTTAAGGCAGTGGACTGCCTAAGAAAGCATTGGAGAAAGGTGGCCAAGTGACCAGACGATGTCTTGTGATACAGGATGTATTAAGAGGATGCAATCAAAAAAAAAAAATCACAATCTGTAAAGGAGGCTAACAAAGCATGTGGGCAAGGATTTTCACGAGGCATCCTGCCTGCTTGGACATGACACAGCCCGAAATGGAAGTTGACAGCACAAAGGGAGGAAAAATGATCACAGTGACACAACCTGAGGTTGTGGCTCCCCAGCTCCTGTTCTGACATGTGAAAAAGCAGTGGCCCACAACAGTGAACCAAGACAACTTAATTGCTGTTTCAAGAGATAATTATTATCGGTTGGCTGTTCTTCCTTCAATACACATTAGCCCATCTGAGCTGTTTAAGTTCCCGTTTGCAGCCTCCCAGCCTCTCTAGCACCACCCCGTTACAGCTTAGCTAGAACACGGTCACCTCAAAAACCATGGTGAAACAACAAGATCAGCCAGTGCTGAAAACAGTGGAATGAAATACTCAGCATCCGTAATAATTTCTTCTATGCAGCTTTTGACCATCACTCAAAGTGTTCTCACAACTCAGCTATTGCTATGCAAGAGGCTGAGGCTCTATGGCGGAAAGCAGAAAATATTACAGTCATTGGAAAAGAGGATAGTCAAGTTAAACTTAAGTGCTCTAAGTATCAAGAAATAAAAAAACCCCAAGACCAACATGATTTGGAAGTGTGAAGGAAAACTAACAGAAGCAGGGTCTTCTCCTAAAATAACAGCGTTGGCTTCTTGCATCTTGTAGAGTTGACTGCAGAAACCCATCAGTTCATGTCTGTCCCCAGTAGCAGCAGCATGACACTGCCAGCATGGTATTTGCCTTTCAGGAAAATACCACTGTTTTGGGTAACACAATTATATTCTGTCCTCCAGGACATGGGGTGTTTGCTTGCCTGGTCCATACACACTCTTCTAGGCTTTTTGGAGATGGGCAGAAAGGCTAGATGGATTCTTTGGTTTGACCCAGTACAGCTGTTCTTACTCCACACAACAGAAGCACAGCAAACTGGCACCACCAGTGGACATCTGAGTGATGATGTCGAGTAATGACTGTCTCCAGACAGTCATTACTTCTGAGGGGTGCAGCTTCTATGTACCATTACAGAAATCGGTAAGCTCAGTTCTCGCTAGGAAAATAGGAAAGTTGCCTTCTCTTTGCCAACAAATGACAACTAATTGCTCAAGTTGTCAGGATTCTACGCATCCATTTTAATTATCTTAAATACACAAGAACATATAGGAGGTTGTGCATAAACCCATAACGCAATAGTGGAAGAAACTGAAAGAAAAACGGCTAATTTATAAAATCATTCAAACTAAGCAGGTAGCTGCCAATTGCTCTGTTTAAAAAGCCCCTGTTAAAAAATGTGGCAATTTTTCATTTGAAGTGTTTTGATTGTGACTACGCACATTGGCACCTGAATTTCTGCAAAGATGAAACCACTGATTTTGCCATTGTTTCCGCGCGAGAAAGAAAAAGGAAAAAAATCCTAGGTTTTCTTTCTTTCAGTCTACTCCTACTCAGCTGAACACTTCACAAGCATTTCAGAGCACTGAGGTCCTCTTCAGTCTTAATTAGGCCATTTATTCAGTGAACTTCCCAAGATTTTGGTGAGAACACTTCTCTTGCATTGCGTTCTGCTTTCGAAGGGTTGCACAACAGACACCGTCTGAGAAAATCTTCCAGTGGCCCTGCAAGCCACAGCATGTGACGTGATGCCGCTTCATAGCGGGGATGGTTTGATCCCACATTTTCATGTGCTTAAATCAAGTAGGGTGTTTTCATTTTCCCTTACTGACTGAGGTTGGAACAAGCCCAAATCACAAAGCAAGTTGTCTGACAAGGCCATGTCTTCCATTTCGGTCTCAAAGCAGTTCATATAAAGCAAGTCTGACAAAATTACAATAGGAAATCTGAAACTCATCCCCAGGTACATCATGGATGCAGGGAACGTTCAAGGACAAATTTCTGACAAAACAGTGCAGTTCTGCCCAGTGTTTGGCTGTACATTTCAATAGTTTCCAGCAGAACCGCTGCAGGGCTGCTGGAACAGGAGACTTCGAAGTTACCAAGCCAGAAGGAAGCCTGGATGAGTACCTGAACAGAGGGTAAGGATTTATTTCTTGCCTAAGGCCCACTTGAGCCCTCCAGCTCCAGCTGCCTTGTTCATCCAGCTATTTGCTTCCTCTGAGGCACTGGAGTCAGTGTGCATCCCCGTGGGGCTACAAGCGTATTAAAGAGCAAGAAAGAAATTACTAACTAGCGTTAATCCTCCTTACCTGCTTACAATTAGGAGAGTTTGCTTTACAGAGATAAAAGAGAGTTGCTTTAAGCACAGCTATAACTGAGATCTGGTGCCTCAGACTTGGTCTTGATGATCAAAACCCCTAAAATGTAAGGAAAGACTAGTGAGACAGAAATGCAAAACCTGGTCAGGGGCTCATTTACAAGGATGCTTACTTTAAATAACCAGTGGCCCCAATTAGCCCGCAGGCTGAGGAAATGTCTTCAGAGAGCAGATTGTTTTTTATCTCCATCTCCAAAGGAGCACCACTAAAAGAGTTCAGGGTATCTTTCCCACAGTGGGAGCATCAAGTCAAATGTAAAATAAGCAGGGAAGGCAAGCAGATCATTTATTTCCCCCAAGAGAAAATGATGCATGCTGACAGGCTGATAAAACTGCTAAAATCTGATCCTACTAGCCACATGGCAGGGCCAAACAAATCTGATGCAAATCTCTTCAGCATTTCCCACAGCTGTACCACAGGCGAAACAACATCAGGTAGGGATTAAATGAAGAAATTAACTCTCCAACACCACAGGAGCTGAACGCTGCAACATTTCAGAAGTCTTTGAAACATATTTCTCCACCCAGGTCTTTAAAGCTGAAAATCCCTCCCCAAGAAGTAAGCTCTAAAATACCACACATGAATTCACAGACTGGAGAAAATCACCACGCACAGGGAGGTCACCGTAAAACATTAAATAAAGATGCAGCTCTGCAGAGGGAGATGCTTCATTGAGTGAACTGAGCTTTCCCACGGTGCCGCCTTCATGGCAATGAACACAGGAGCACGTTAGCAGAGGTCTTTACAGCCCACTTGAATGCAGGCAGAGCCTGTCCTCCTTGGTAACTTCTCATCTGCAGAAACGGTATTTCGGCCCTGGTTCAGATTTTGACATTTACAGAGCGGCTTAGAGGGAGGTTGCCCACCTCTACCAACCACACTCAGTATTTGTTTGCCCTGTTAAGGCACTTGGGTTTGGTCTCTATTTGCACCCTTACCACTGGCTGAGACACAGGTGCCGGCTGCATGCTGGTCCACGAGCCCCATCCGGACCATGCTGCAAGTCTAAACCACCTCAGCCCATGACACAAGCCCGAGGCAAAAGTGACTGTGCAGAAACCCACAGCAGCAATCTGCCTTGCTTGCACTGGGAGAGGACATTGCTGCACTGCCTCCCCACCCACCCAGGAGGTGCCAACACAGACGGCGCATTTCATAGCTTGGCTTTGCCGCTCAGCAAGCGTAGGTGATAAGTTTTGGCATCCCCCTTCAGCTAAACCTCACCATACACAGCTTGTCCCCATGCTGTTGCTCTCCCAACTTTCCTGCTTTACAGTCAACTCATTAACTGCTTTCGTAAAATCAATAGCAGCATTTCACAGATGCCAGCACTGAATATTCAGCAGAAAAAGCTTCCTCCTTGCTCTTTCTGCAAGGCTCAGAAGCCATGAGATCTTCCCATTTCGGGCCTCTGCTAACCACAGCGAGGGAGGGAACACAAGTTTGGCATGTGTCTCAGTGACACTGAACCTCTGAGCCATGCATGCAGGGTGGACAGAGCAGGGCAGGACAGTCCATGGGATGCTGGCAACCTCCGCAGAAACAGCCATGTCCTCTCAGCACAGCTATGAGGCACCGACCACCATGTATGCATTTCCAGGGTGTCCAGGATCCAAAAACTCCACCCATGCATCAGACACCCAAATACTGAGGGCAAATTCTGCCTGCCATGTTACACAAATTGCCTGGACTCTGTGCCTCTGGTTTTTGGTTCGCTTTCTGACTAGTCCGCAGTGCATTTGGGATGGAGACCATCTCCTCCTGCACAAGGAGCTCACATCTCAGGGCGCTTCCATGTTACTTTTAAAACAGGTAATAAATCATATTTTGAATTCTGTGCATTTATCTTATCAGATTCACAAAACCCACCCTTGACTTGCTAAGCTGGCAGGTATGCAAACACTACAGACAGGCAGCGCAGTCACTCTTGACCATCATTAGCCATTTGCACAGCTTGGATCTGCAATGAAGAAACCCAGCCACAAGCTTTCAGATTCCTGCTCTGCAAGGAGCAGCAAGTATTTATGTAATTTCCAGCACAGACCCCTGCAGCAAGCACACCTTGTCAGAAAGAAACGCTTGCAGTGGAAGTTGCACGCTTCCTCTGTTGAAGGCTATGCTGTGAATGTGACACATGCTCAATTTTCAAGGAACCGAATTGGCTGTGATGGCTGAAAGCCAGGGCCTGCAGCTCAGCTGGAAGGGCTGGAGCTGAAGCCCTCAGATGAGGAAGCCCATATGCATCCGAGGTTTCCTCGGACTACTCTCATTTTTCATAGTCAGACTGCTGAGCAAACTGGACACCGCTGCCTTCTGTGCAAGCTGCCAGGGGAGGCTGTGTACTTGGCCGGCTCCTCGGCACAAGCAAAATGGCACCGGCCGGGCAAGAATCAAAGAAACACGGTTTAAAATGGATCTTTTCCTTCGCTGCCCTGAGCACCCTAGCAGCTGCGCCCACCCCGTCCCCACATCCACCAACGTGGTACGCTCATGCCTTTCCCTCTCAACTGGCCTTACTAAAAGCTATAAACGGGGGCATCCTCCTTCTTTTGGGCAGATGCAAAGCTACAGGACAGAGCAGGAAAAAACCTCCCCTGAGCTCTTTATAGTAGGTCCCATAGAGTCCTTCCCACTTCACCTCGCCTCCCTAAAAATCCAGACAGCCTATTAATCCACGTGCCCAGTGCTGTGTGGCAACATAGCACACAACTAATAAAAAAAATGTTTCAATTAACTTTTTACGACTTCTTGAAAACCATCTGTGTAATTTTGCAACATTTCCTTTTAATCCCCCTGACAGAATTATGTTCATCTGCCTGAAACACCGCATTAGTTGTGACTATCACAAGACCTCATTTGGTGGACGTCACGGCCCATTACCTATTTTTAATAGCAGGCCAACATCTCTCCAGTTTGTGTGTGCTGCAGCAGACTCTGCTCTCCTGCAACTGTCAGGAGTGGCCACAGCCCCACGGCTGTCCCACAGTCCCTGCTTGGCAGCACTGAGCAGCAGAGAATAAGGAGGTTTCACTTGTACAGCTGGGTACAGGTGGTTTTGAGCTATGTACCTGCCTCCCCGTTGCTTTGTTCCTTTGGGCAGCTGTTTATGCCCACGCAAAGGGAGTTTTCAGCATTTTACACCCACTTTTGACAAATGCTGAGAAGTGCACTGGGACCACAGCAGCCTGGCACATACCTGAATACATTTGGAGCCTGCTAAGCCTTGCCAGCATCCCATGGGACAGGGCAGGACCACAGGGGAGGGTTGCAAGCAGGGAGCTTGCAACCTCATGGCCGCTAGTGGGGCAGCCCCCTCAGCCCCTTTCTACATGTGCCAACAGAGGGTCTTGCTGTCCCCCACTGCCCTGCTCTGGGGAACCGGGGCACCCGCTTCCCCTTCTCCTTGCTCTGCCTTTCCCTTTTCACGTACTGAGCGCGCAAGTGCACAGCTGTCAGCACCACACGTCCCTGTAGCGCAAGCAATCTCGTCAATAAAAGTTGGAGAACAGGGCTGCCTCCACTCCCTTCAGCTCCTACTAAAAAGGCTTCACCTCCTGATTTAGCAGATCTATCTTTAAGGGGCTGCTTTTAATTTTACGGTTTTCTGTTGGGTTTTTAGTCTTTACAAGAGACTAAGAGCAAGACAATAGTTTTGAAACCATATTAATGAGGCAATTGCACAGAATCGGTCCACTTGCTATACCAGGAGGTATTTTGAGCATCGTTAAATAACGGGGATGGCAAAAGCACCACTGCTAAAAATCCAACCATCAGCTGACAGAAAGAGTTAAAAGACTGCTGTGGGCTTCAGCAGGTTATGCCTGTCCCCCTCTGATCAGCCTCACGGTATCTCTCTATTTGCCTGTCAGAGTAAATATCAGGATGATTTTTTCCAAGTGTTTGTCTCCCCCGCTTGCATAATCACGCAGGCGCTTACCCACCTAACAATTAGGTAGTAGTTGTTGCAGTGTGCAGACTTTTGAAATGGAGATTTCTTGGGAAACTGAGGGGTTGGGGTTTTTTTCTTTCTACAAATCCAAATGCTGTTGGAATGGCATGTCATAAAAATCAGTGATAAAAAATTTGTAACAACCCCTCCAGGCTAGAAGAGTGGCTGCTTGTTGTATTTGCTAAGCCACTGTCTGAGAGCCTGAAGCTTGATTTCACACCAATCCACTCATTAAACATCTAGATCAACATTGTACAGATTAGGGTGAAATGCAAACAGCAACACTGGATCTGCCTGCAGAGATCACACCACGGAAACAAAAGCCCTATGTGTTTTTCCTTAAAAATCACCCTTTCAGCAGTACCGATAAGCATCTTGTTTCTCCTTGCTGTGTTCTCCCTCACCTGCTCTGCTCTGCCAGGTTTTGCTGGCTCAGTCCCCTCTGCTGAAGGATCAACAACCCAAACCAAAGCCTACAGGTGACAGTATTGGAGCCAGCCAAAGACACCGTTGTGTGGTACGTGACACTGATTTTTCATGAATCCACATTCTCATTTATTCCATGGCGCTCTCAAAGGAGAAACCACAACATACTATTGACTGTTAAGTTGTTTAAGCTGTTTCTCTTGCTAAAGAGGAAGGATGGACTGAAAGATGAGGACTGTGTGGTTTCCCCTGTGTATGTTTTCTCCATCTTAATGAGCTTACACAGGAAAGGTTAAAGCTAGTATCAGAAATACCAATTGCTCAAAATCATGATCTGATAGGGAGAGATTATCACCCTGAAATGGCTCGTTTAAAAGGAGGCAGCTAATAGCTATGCTTAAACCCTGGGAATTCTTTCAGAATGTATAGTATCCCTACACTGACAATGTGCTGGTTTGTTTGTTTAAAAAAAAACAACAAACACCTCAGCTTGAAACTACTTAGTTTGAGGTACACAGGGTGTCGGTGCTTTGACTTTTACGTTGACGGTTCTGCGCTTTTAAAGTGTAATTTTTTTTTTTTTTTTTTTTTTTTTTTTTTTTTTTTTTTTTTTTTTTTTTTTTTTTTTTTTTTTTTTTTTTTTTTTTTTTTTTTTTTTTCCTCCTCCATGCTGCTGCCTGGAAGACCACAAAAAGCATAAGGAAAACTAGCTTGGCTGCATTGCTTACACAGAGAAGAGCGAAGCTTCCTACACCCAAGGATCTCCAGGACCTTGCTGTCCTACTTTGCATGGAGAGGAAACTCTGCAAACCACAACCAGCACAGTAGCAGAAAGGGAGCCTGAGTGCTAAAAACTGAGAAGGGTCAGTAATATAAAATGATATATCAAGATCGTATTTTCTTATAAAAAGGCCCAGTTTTGTTTGGTAACCTAGTGTGTTCAGGGTAATGAAACATCCACAACAAATGGATGTCTGAATTGCCCACATCTCTAGTATTTCTAGCAGCTGCAACACTAGCCAGTTCACAGAGCAACTTTTGTGCAGGATCCACCCACCTTTGCAACGCTCCTAAGCCTCCATTCCCACAGCAGCTCTACAGCACTCAGCCCTTAAAAGCACTGCTGTACCATCCCCTCCAGCACAGTACAGGGCTGCTTGTTCTCCTTTGGGTAACGAAGGCCCAGAAAGGCTTTGCAGCTTTCCCAAAATACTAGATCTGTCCCTCCAGCTTCCAAGCTGAAACCAGCTGAATGCTGTAAACAAGTGCCAGTGCCAATCCTCAGCCACTCACAACCAGCAGTGCTCTCTTGATCCACTGTAAACTGGAGTCTTTAAACATTCCAAGGATAGGGCACTTGGTGCCCAAGATGCAAGAGCAGGCCCTCCTTGCGTAACTTCCTGGTTGTGTATGTCTTCACTCATGCAAGCGGAGAAAGGGAGCAGTTATTTCCATTGCACTAATAGCTACACACTCGATGCCAGATCGTGGCTCTTATGTCACGTACACCCCATTCAAACACACACACACATATATGTGTCTTTCCTCAAAAGAGCTTTAAGTCTAACTATGGGACTAGTGGGCTGTAAGCAAGAACTTGATATGAAGGAATTAGTCCCTTGAACAAAAATCTGCCGCATCAGACATTAGCACCGAAACCTGCAATACAGCCCAACAGAGACAATGAACAGAAGTCTTCTGCCATAAAAATAAATAGATCAATGAACGCTTCAAAGAGCGTAATAAAAGCAGAATGATAATCCAGGTTTCCTATAAACCCATCTCGGAGCCTGGCGCTGGCAGAAGCGTTTCACACAGCCACACAGGAGCCCCAGTCTAAGCACCCTTCCAAGGGAGGCACCTCCAAGGGGCCAAATCCACACCTTCTCTCCTGGGAGAGGGGCTGGCAGCTGTGACCGGCTCTCTGCCAAGCTTTGTCCTACTGGCTCCTGTCCTCCTGTAAGCTTCTGGTGCAGCTTTTGAAAGAAAAGGAGAGCATGTACCATGAGTAAACAAGGGCTTTGTTCCAGCCCTTCTTGCCACCCCCAACAAAATGTCTCTGAAAACAAGGAATAGCAGCTGTCTTCTGGAAATGCTCTGCGTCAGTCTGCCTCATTTCACAAAAAAGCTCAAGCCTTTTGATTTGCAGCACTTTCTGGGCATAGGCTAAAACATTTTTGGCAGAAGAGTTCTCCTTTTTCAGACTTAGGTTTCTAAAATGCTCTAAGCATTAAAAAAAACAGACCAAACCAAAACAACAAACCACAAAATGACAATGCCCATATTGCTTTAAACTGCCCAACTGAGGCTGTAACTGGAAGGAGAAGACAACTTCATCTCTCTCGAGTCCCCATCTCAGGCACCACTCACACAACAAATGAGCTTTTGTAAAGAACAGATCTACCCATCCCACATGTGTCACAGCCTTCAGGCTAGGGATGGACATTTGGCATTGTCTGAAAAAGCAGAAGGACAAGATGCATCTCCTCCTTGGTAGCAAGGACATCAGCTGCTTGCTAGGTATTAAAATGAAAGACCTCCATGTACTGCCAGAGGTAAAAACCCAATTTATCTGTTGGAGGCTTCAGCCTCCAGATTCTCCTCCTTCCCTAATGGTATTTGTTTCCACATTTGTGCTTGTCTGAAGAGGTGTGAAACAGAACTCATTATCAACATAAATGACCTAAACCACAAGCCTACACAAGTGACAAAAGCAAAGGCTACACAGCACTGTGCACATCCAGAGACTCCAGTGCACAAATCCAGGTTAATCTACCACATAACAGAACTTGGTAGCAAACAAAGTCCCAAGTCATTACATCTCTGGTGCAGAAGAAAAGTTGACATGGGATCTTTCAAGGTGGCTCACAAGAAGCAGCCCCCTGCAACATTTACAACAATCCCCTTTCGTACCATTACCAGGGTTGATAAAAGCAGACGAGACTTCTGCTGAGGTTCATATCCACCATGCTCAGGTTCAGCGGAGGCGGCATTTAGCCATCCTAGCCCCAGGCTGTCTAATTAAGTGTGACCGTGTCCTGCTCCGAGTCCCTGTTGTGCAGCTCCAAGAAATGCAGGACCGCCTGGCTTTTGAACATTTCACTTTTTAAAAATCAAGCTGCTCTATTTTTAGGAGATCAGAGATACTATTGATTCAACAACCCAGGATTTTTTGAGTCACTGCTGAGGTTTACTTTTATTTGCCCTGAGAAAGAAAAAAAAAAAAATGCAGTGACACCAACAGTAGGAAAGAAGCCAAGTTCTCCTAACTCCACAGTGAGGGAGATGTCAGGTAGAGTACAACACAAAGCTTTTTCAAAGTACCTGCAATTTTTTCCCCCATCTTCTTGCTCCTACAATTGCATTTCAAGTCTGGAGCAAACTCTCTGCAGCAAACTTCCATTTCCCCCTTGAGCCATCCCAACCCGTGCTTTTTGGTGCAGGTTAAAATCTCCTGCTGCACAGGCGTTGCCACCTGCTGCATTTGAAGAGGGATATTTTCCTTAGACCCAGCAAGGACCTGGCTCGTCTTCAAGTTTTGGGTAAAGACTGAGGTTGGGTTAAGGCTGTTCGCGTTTCCCCTGCACTGGCTCACCGTCCCTTAGTCACGGGAGGAATGAAATAAACGCAAATCACCTTTTTATCTTACAAGTCAATGGAGCTCTAAATTGCTTTTAAATCTGAGGTCTAGTCTACCACCCTCCACACAGCAAACAGCCTTCTCACAGCGCCTGCAGGGACTGGAGAGAAACTGCGCTCCTGCTTGCTCTCCAGGTCAGGCTACTGGTATTGATATCCCAAATACAGCTCAGCTCAGCCCCCCTGAAGAGTCCCTCTTACCTCCTGCTCCTCATACAAGAGCTCAGAAATTTCCTCACTGATCGCACTTCCTGAGGGCCCCCAAGCCCAGCAGCAGAGAGAGTGAGTAACTACTTCTGCTACAGCTCTTCGTTGCTGAAGTACGAACCTTTGTGCTGAGGTCTCCCAGAGTGTATTTTGACAGCATGGAGAGGAAGGTTGGTTGTCCCTTGCACGAGGGTTGTAGCATGGTCAGCCTTGAAAATCAGGCATGCTCGACCTTGTTTCTTCCAGCCGCCTCCTCCCAGTGACAGGGCTATGGATGCGAGAGGCTCTCAGACAGCTTTCATCCAAAGGGAGATCAAAAAAACAGCAGCCACAGCCAAAGACACATAGAACGTAGGTACAATTTGCGTGTATTTGGGATTTGCACGTTCCAGCGAAGCACACATTCAGGTGAAAAATAACTCGTAACCAGTGACACATCATCTCCTAAATCCTGTATCGGAACTCAAAACAGGACACAACTGATGCACCAGCCTTTACTCTGAGGAAGTCACCCTTTGCCTGCACCCCCAGAAGTAGAGGCGGTGGCCCATCGTGGGACAGTGGGGACAACTATTTCCCTCTACTAAACTGCAGCATCCAGGGAGGGGGACCTCAGAAGACAGGTCTGCCCACCTTGACTAATTTTGCAAACATCTGCGTATTAAAAATGAGCACAAGCTCAGAGCGAGCAATTCAAAGCCCTGATCTACAAGTACCAGTTCAGCTGGATGCCACTGGGTGTGATGGATGCAAGAGGTAGATATGTGCTTACATGCATTTTGGGCTAATGTAGTGGGAGAAAGGGGATTTGGCCTAAACGCCGGCTTCTGAGGAGTATCCAAGAGGATCCAGGGCTGATCCTTGTCTGCAACAGGGCACTGGACTGGATGGACTCCACACAGAAAACCATCTGTAGAAGGCAGTCCCTAAATCATGAAAAAATAATTATAGACATAACCCAGCCCTTATTTTGTTTTTTCCTCAGTATGTGCCCTTATTTAGCATGAAGGCAATGACATTCACTTGTTCAAGTCCTGAAGGAATTAGGTAAATGCAAATCTTTTGGTTCGCTGGTTGTTCTAGTTGGTTGAAGCACCGATTATCACCTCTGGAACTCCATGCGTTTCCCTGCCAGGTCTAGTTATTAAAGAAATTTAAAGAAATTTTACACATTTGAGGAAGGATTCCCCCCCGAAAAGATAAAATCCTCTTTACAGCTCATCTCATTTACATGTCTAATCTATTCAAGTTCAGCCCATCAGCTCTGCCCAGCGTGCCCATTATAGCTGAAACTCCTGGTCAGAATAGCCAGACTAAATACATTATTTATGATTTGGAAAATTCAGATTTCAAACCTATGGCTTTCCTTGAGACTGTTTTTCTTGCTTGTTTGGATACACAGTAAGACACACAGCTTCCAAGAAAGAAGTTTCTCAGGAGAAAAGATGTAGTTGAAGACCACCTCACACTGCATTTGAAAAAAGGCAAAATTAAAACTCTGTGGTCAATGAAGTTCCTCAAATATTTTCCAAATGCTCACCACCACAATCCTAATGCTCTTTTAATAAGGTTCGTGGGGTGTATTTGTTCTATTACATATCCTCCATCCGCTCAATAAACAGAATAACGCAAAACACTGTCCTGGTGTGATTCGTTGATTCATCATCCCTGCTACGGGACCAACCATATTAATACATCTCACATTTCTTTCCTCCCAGTAGAGATGCCCCCAGGAAGGCAGTATATCCACATGAAGAGCAAGGGGGCCAGGGCAGCACCCTGCAGCCGAGTGCTTTTATCCCTGCAGCACCTCTTGGAGCACGCAATAGCAAAGGCAGCACAGCTGCAGCGCCATCTTACATTTAACAGGAGGTGAGACCATGCACAGGTCTCAACTGGCAAGTGCCTCAAAGCACCTCCCACACTGCACGGCCGAACCCTCATTTACTTCCACAGCACAAAGCTCCTCATCCTGTCCCAAAGCAAGAATGGTGGTACCAGTTTTCAGCACACAAAGGTCTCTCCCTCAATCTTCTAGACCAGAAGTTTGCAGGAGAATACATTACCATTTCCAGATCTACCTGTCACAGAGAAAAAGCACTGAGTTATTCTGGAAGGTAACTGCAAAGGTTGTATCTTTAGGAAAAGTAGTACTGCCTTCCAGAAACAAAGCGAAAAATTCTGGTTACAGACTGACCGCTGCCAGCCTAAACCACCGAAACAGTGAGTCATCCATTCTGGTCCCATCCTGAGGGAGGCTGCAACGACAACTATTGGCATTTTACTGGAACACAATGTTCCAGATATGACAGCAGCAAGGAGGACTGGAGTCCTTTAATAAAATTTAAATATTGTTTGTTTTCAGGAATTACAACTCAGCCAAATACCTCTTAAGTTATTAAAATCTCTTAAGCCCTGGAGCTTTTTATGGAGCCATGGTATTGCAACTATTTTGTTATTTTATTAATAATTAGCCATTTTACTAAGAAGTGACAGAAAACAACGTCCAAAAACTCGAAACTACTTTAAAACATGTAATTCTTTCTGCAAGAGTAGCTGTGGTGAGGAACATGGACAAAGCCGAACTACAGAATATTCTGATGCGCCCTTCAGAAATAGCCACAAAACATTCCCCAGAAATCCTGCAACATGTTGGCGCTTCCGACAACCCTCCTGCAGTATTTGCTAACGCCAGTTGCCTGACAGATCTCACATTTTAACAGCATCGGCTTTTCTGTGGTTAAGTGGAGCACCCAGCAAATAGGCAGCGTGCGCACAGAGCCGCAGCAGGGCGAGTGCCATTCCCCCTGCACAGGGGAGCT
>NW_008825268.1:1940606-1955654 GCF_000699105.1 Pygoscelis adeliae | reverse complement strand
TGGAGAAGTTCATGGAGGACTGTCTCCCATGGGAGGGACCCCACGCTGGAGCAGGGGAAGAGTGTGAGGAGTCCTCCCCCTGAGGAGGAAGGAGCGGCAGAAACAACGTGTGATGAACTGACCGCAACCCCCATTCCCCGTCCCCCTGCGCTGCTGGGGGGAGAAGAGGTGGAAAATTCGGGAGTGAAGTTGAGCCCGGGAAGAAGGGAGGGTTGGGGGGGAAGGTGTTTTAAGATTTAGTTTTTATTTCTCATTATCCTACTCTGATTTGATTGGTAATAAATTAAAATCATTTTCCCCAAGTTGAGTCTGTTTTGCCCATGACAGTAACTGGCAAGTGATCTCTCCCTCTCCTTCTCTTGACCCACGAGCCTTTCGTTATATTTTTTCTCCCCTGTCCAGCTGAGGAGGGGAGTGAGAGAGCAGCTTTGGTGGGCACCTGGCATCCAGCCAGGGTCAACCCACCACAAGGGAACATCAGACACACCTGCAAGCAGCAAACACCAGGTGAAGCTTGTCCACACACCGGATATGAACAGCAAAACTGAGTTATATTGCTTTGCATTAATACCACCTGCCTTTCTTTTTTAATAATAAAAACAAACAGAAATCAAGTGCCTGACTCCCACACACATGCACAGGCTGACTACCCTCATCCCCACAAAGAGCCCAACATTTTCCACACATCAAAACCAACTTGGTAGCTACCAGGCTCATACCATGTCCCATCACACACAATTGAGAAACACTGTAGCTTTATGTTGCTTCCACTCCCTTATAGTATTAAAAACATACACTGAAAATCAGCTTGCTCAGTAGATAATTTTCTTTAATGACCAGACTGAGGTCTATAAATTACAGAATCACAACAAAAAGATCAACAGGTCCATCGAGGTAGAGGAGTGGGAGGAGGAGGACTTCTCCTAACATATTATCAATATTCAGACAAATTGGCACTGCATGCTTCAGTAGGACTGGCTCTATAACCAAGAAGCAGAGCACGACCCATTGATTTTGAAGCTCCTGGCCCGGCACAAGAGAGGTCATGTCCACTTCGGGATGCATTTCTTCTCTACATGGTGCAATACCCTCTGAATGCAACAGGCAGAAAAAAGCATATACTGGTGCAATTTAATCAATTACAGCATCTGTGTAGCAGTATCACGACTTACTCTGGAAGGCTTGCAAAAGGCTAAATGTCAAAACCATATCTGCTAGGAAATTAATATTCCAACAGGTATTAAAGCACACATTAGCTGTATACAGTAACTCCACCTGCGCTTCGCAGCAGCATTAATCACGAGGCAGGGATGAGAAAAACTTCCCTGCAAATAAAGCAAAGCAAGCCAGTGCTTGCTCATGATCTGATTTGTTTTGACACAACTGCACTGTTGAACATTTGCCATTGTGCTTTTGTACGATGAGGCATTTAGCACTCGGCACAATGGGCGAGCATTCTCAACAAAATGTTTAATTTGCAGGCACGTGTGATTCCCTTTTTGATTATCCATCTCCCCACACAATAAAATCCAGCTGATGCAGAACTCTACAAGTGCTGCCAAGTCAAACTGCAGGCAAAGGTTCATTTAACGGTGCAGAAACACCTCTGAAATTCTCATTTATTGGATTCTGCTGCCAATCACATTAATTCCAACACAGATGTCAAGATAAGATTAAAAAAAGTTGCCTGATTAAAGGAGTGAGCAACAAGGAAGGCTCTCTACATACAGTTTAAAAAAAAAAAAAAAGGTCAGTTTAAATGAAGTCACTCCCTTTTCTGCACCCGCAGGCAAATGCAAACTCTTGAAAACAAGAGGCAATTATTTAGCCTGGATAAATCAGCGAGAACTCAGTACCAACATCAGCTGCTTTTGGTAACTCCAGTCCCAGACAAGAACTTTTCTGCAGCATTTCATTCAGTCTTACTAAAATAAAAAAGGAAACAAACACCTATCTTCCCAAGCAGATATTCACCTCATATCCTCCACACCCCAAGTCCACCACACCAAAACCTTAAGCATTTAATGCCGAGCTTTACTTTTGACGCACATGGCTGACCAAACACAAGCCAGGGACTTTGCCAAATAGGCAGCAACTGGACTCATTAGCTTGGTGGAACAGGCACCCACCATGTAGCCCACTAAAACACAAGAGGAAGGAAATGGAAAGGGAATGAGTCTCTTTTACTGGCAATTTACTGATTTCAGCATGCTCCAGGCATCATTTTACTTGTATCATCATTTTACCCTTTTTTTGTTATTTTTAACAAAAAATTTTTAACACGTTTTTGTTATTTTTTACATATATTGGGTCACTGTCTTTGTGACCCGGAAAACGCAAGAAAATCTATTCCTGAGCAGAGTCTGCTTGCCTCTATGCTGGTAAAATCTGCAAGAGACAGCCCATAAACATAGCCCACGACGCATACACAGAGCATAAATAAGCAGTAGAAGCATTTTTTCAGCTACATAAACATCTATATTTGCTTTGCATTTTACTATTCATGTCTCTGTTTTTACACGTGTTAATAGATATTCCCTACTGAAAAAGACATTCTGTTAAGGTCAAGGCAGGAAGCGCTACAATTATGATAGCACATCCAGCCACGATCTCTTCCTCTTCTGCATATATGTTCTGATGCCCTCTCTGCTAATAATCAAACCCATTTATAGGATTTATTTTCTTCTTCTGCAAGCAGGCTTTGCCCTAACCCAGGGCTGCTCAGGGAAGTGATCCATGGCTGCTCAGTTTTCTCAGATGTACATGACCTCGCTGCACGCACGGAAGTCCCCTTTTCATCTGCTAGACTGCAGACAAAAACGGGTGGACACAAATCTCTGGCACACAGAGTGCCTAACCAAGCGCTTCTCCTGAAGTGACATCTCTCAGCGGCTCTGCAGGCCACTGATTGCACATCACGTCCGAGATTTGGCTCCTGTTCCTCGCTGTGCCCGCTCAGGCCTTCTGTGCTGTACCTCAGCTCAGGGATGTGAGAAGACTATGGAGGAGAAGAGGCGTGTTAGGCCACCTGAAACATGTGGACCTTGGGTAACTTGCACCAAAAATAACTTGCATTTGCATTAATAGCTCGCACAAAATCAAAAGCAACCTTCCCAGCTCTGAATAGTCGGTTCAAATAGGACTGAAGACCCTCAAGTCCTCTGGGGAATCCCCAGCAGGACAGATCATCAGGCTATACAATCTGCTTCATGTTTTTCTAGCTCACACGGAAACCTGCCAGGACTCCTTTTCCCAGTGCCCCTAGCAGGAAACCGTTCCAGCACTTTGCTCTCTAGCCTGTTAAAAGCCTCCTCTATTTCCCAGCCTGAACTGAATCACGAGTACTTTAAAGCGGATTTTTCTTCTCATAGGTATTTCTTATATAGCTCTTGCTTTACGATCACAAGTGAAATCAGATTTTGTTACCAAAGAAGATGACAAACCATTCACAGAAAGTACATAAACGAAGCTTCTATTTGAGTACAAAATGCCCATCCAAGTCAAAGATATGCTTGAGGCAGCTCTAAAACAACCACAGCTCTTAAAAAAAAAAAAAAAAAAAAAAAAAAAAAAAAAAAAAAAAAAAAAAAAAAAAAAAAAAAAAAAAAAAAAAAAAAAAAAAAAAAAAAAAAAAAAAAAAAAAAAAAAAAAAAAAAAAAAAAAAAAAAAAAAAAAAAAAAAAAAAAAAAAAAAAAAAAAAAAAAAAAAAAAAAAAAAAAAAAAAAAAAAAAAAAAAAAAAAAAAAAAAAAAAAAAAAAAAAAAAAAAAAAAAAAAAAAAAAAAAAAAAAAAAAAAAAAAAAAAAATCAGATGCCAGAAGGGCAATTCTGATCTCCTCAAAGAAGTTAACAGCAATACTCTGGCCCTAATTTGGGATCATCAAGTTGTTCATGGGCTGAGAGCTCGGTCTCAGTACCAGGGTAAATTAAACCAGCCTCTGGAGACTATACAGTGCCATCCCTACCCATAACAGATGCAGCATCTTGCATCCACATCTAGAACACTGCTGCCTCTGCTCCTCTCCAGCCTGTTCAAAATTAACCCCCTTCCCTCCCTCTCACCCATGTACAGCAAGGATCAAAGCAAGCCATCATCCAGACAGTTTTGACTAAATATATCTTATCAAGGGAAAATAAAGGCTTCTATGTCACAGCTGCACAAAAATGCCTCATGAAGAGCCGTTCAACAAAAATCTCTGCATTAAACTCTCGACTGATCGATTGCTATCTTTGCCAATTAAGTAAAACCAGAGCTGCTCTATCTTTTAGTATAATGATAACTGTGAACCACAGGGGCTCGAGCAACTCAACTTCTCTCACCTTCATATCTTATCTTATAGTAACCACTGAAGCAGCATTTACTATGTAGGACACACAGAGCCATTGTGCTAATCGGTCCCTGCAGACCTTATGGTGCACTTTGCTGCAAAAGCAATTTTCATTTTTTAACTCCAACACCCTCTAAGTGAACAACGCATTTTCAAAATCATCTCATGGCTCTAAAGACTCGGAGCTGGTGGCCGTTCCACTTCCTTCCTTCCGCCCCGCCATTTTCCTTGAAACTTTCCTTAAGCTTGGCACATCTTTCACTCCAAGAGCCAAAAAAGGCACCATGGACTGCAGCAACCATTTTGGCATCTTCTCCACTGACAACTTCTCCCAGTCTCCCTTTTGAAATAGAGACGCAGCACCAGAAAAGAGGTTGACTACCACCAGGGGGGTTGGGTAGCAGGGAGAGAAGTTCCCATTTATAAGGGCAAGGAGCACTGAAAGACCCGGTCAACACAGGAACGTGGTGGTGGGCAAAGAGCCAGACCCACACAGTTTGCTCACAGGCTTTTTGACACAGAGATAAAATTTTAGTTTAAATGAAGCAATTTTCTTCTTTTAAACACGCAATTACTGCACTCAATCAAAGCAGCAAATCAGTTGGGTAAACACAGAACCCCCACAAGACTGAAAATTTTCAGTGAAAAATAATGGTGTTTTAAAGCACATCTGTCCACACTGCATTTGCACTTGATTTTTAAACAGTATGGCTTCTACCAAAACAAGGCACTGCACTATCTCCCTTTCATTTCACAACTACTTTTTCTAGCTTTTTTCCTCCCCCATCCCTTCACTTCCAAGAAATGTGGGTAGGTCAGGCAATGAAGTCAATGTTTTTGCTTCAGTCTTCTTCCAAGGGCCACCAAGATGGATGCTCACATGCTTATCAGTAATCCTTGCAGTCAAGAGTTATGAGGAGGAACAATTGATCCAGCCCAAATTTCTGGTAGTCAGGCACAGGGGGTCTGGCTTCTGTGGGAATGCTTGCCAAAATATGGTCATCTAAGCCTGTCCCTAAATGTCTCTGCAATAATGTTACTCACAGAAATAAGAAAGTGGCATTTCTCCTCACCTAGCAGGCAAACAAAACAAAGTTGAAATTCAAGCTGTGTAGGAACGTGTTAATTTCACCTTAATAAAGCACTTTTTAAAATAAATCTTTTCCCGCTAAGACAAGCTGCCCTTCCATGCTCTGAAATATGCCATTAGGGCTGGATTTGTCATAGCCATGTTTATCTCATGGACAGTTTAGAGGAAGTCATAAATGTGCTTCCTACTGTGGTGACATGAGCTATTTTCACTATAATGCTGTGATAATGCAACACCACAGATCATTACTAGATACCACATTTCCAGTTATCGTTTCTGGGAGCAACTAGTCAGCTCTACTGCAGACAGGAGCTTTCACTGGAATTATGCTGGCAGGAGACTGAACCTGAACAGAGATGATAATGTTATTTTCAAAACACTTTCAATTAAGCTGCCTACGCACACATTGCAGCTGAATTTAAAACAATATTTAAGGCTTAAAAAAAAAATAAGTGTTCCTTGGACAGTCAACTACAGGAAGTCTATTGGCTTAACAAAACTTAAAATTTATCTTTATTTTATGTTAATAAAATGACAGCTGTAATTCCCGTGTTACTGGTAACTGTTAACATCCCATTCCTACCTTATTGACCCGACACTTAGACACCAAAGTGACAGATAGCTGCTCTGTGCCTTGGAGCCACTGATAGTTGGAGTAACCAGTAAGTGATTCACAGTCTATATGGGAAAGTTTTTAGCAATTTTAGTTTCAGACTGAATAGATTAGTTTTTCAAAATACACCAAAGCTAAAAGTTTTGCACTTGGTTTTTAAAAGGTCAGATATGTACCACCCTGCGCTTTCCCTCCTAGTAGGAAAACACCCTGTGTTACACATGGCAGTTGCATTAATTACCAACAGCAGGAAAATCAAGGCAGGGGTCCCTAGACCCTGGCAAGCCCTGTGATGCCTGAAGGTACGACCGTAGCAGGGGTAGCGCAGCAAACATGGCTAGAGGAGATTATGTTCGTACAGGATTACCTTCTCACAGCAGGAGCATTGACAGGTGAGAAGCCCCCATTAGCACACCACGCTTCCGTGCTCTCTCCCATTTGAGCCTCAGCCACAAATCGACTCTCTCTTCTTCATGGAGGGTTTTGGCTGGCACCACAAGCACATGGGTGCCATAAGTCAGCAGCTCTGTGTACAACACTGGAAAAAATTCAATTATTCTCGTTACCTCTTCATCGGGTCCTTTGTCTTTGCTTAGTGGGCTTGGAAGGGAATGGGGCCTGTGTGTTATTCAGAGCATGACTGCTTTGCTCTGGCTGGCTTTCTGTGCCTCGCATAATGCCCTTCTTTATGAAGAACACTTTTCTTTTTAAAACATGTACTAAGAAGTAAAGGGAACACAATCCTCTAATTTAGCCCTGGTTGCAGAAATTGTAAGACATGACTGGTAGTCAGAGCATGCAACCAACAGATAAACTTGTCTCATCTGCAATACCCATGTTAATTTTCATATACTGCTGGAGAAAGTAAGAGTGAGCCATCTTAGCAGACTTCAGGTAGCTGCTACCAAACTATACCAGATACCTAGTTTCTCTTTTCTCATGGTAAAGTTTGAGACTCCCCCACTCACAGTACAGCCAACAAGCCCAACTGCTCCAACACAAGCCTTGTTCAGTCCCTTTGGAGGCATTTATTTTTATCAGTAGACACAAATTGAAATTAGTGCATCAGTTAGTCCTATCTGGTTATCCTTAAATTCTCCTCTCTGGAAAGCCAGCAGAGGATGCTTAGACAAGAAACAAAAGTCTCTTTCAATGTGGCCATAAAGCACAAAATAAATAAAATAAAAATCAAGGTCAGCCTTTTCCAGGCTGCTAAACTGAGCCTGCAGATGGAAATAAACAAATGTCCAAGAAATATTTCTCATTATCTCCTAGATGTAGGAGGGAACGGTTCCCTACCCCAACAGGAGCTTTACCTTGGCAGGATGTAAAGCTATGACTGGCACACTGCCATGGGACATTGCTATCCTCTCTCCCCTTCCCAGACCCAAGGGAAGAAACATCCAAGGTTGGTTTGAGCCTCGGGGAACTCATGGGAGCCCGTTGTCAACAGATTCCCCAAGCACTGACTCTGCAGTAGAGGATTTTTAACTTCCAAGGGGAAAAAAAAAAAATAAAAAAAAAAAAAAAACAAACCAGGAAAAAAAAACCAGGCTTGCAGCCCTTGCAAACCCTGTGACACATGTGAAGGCATGTGCATTTATACCATTAAAAGGAAGCACCTGACAGCTGTGCCCTGCAGAGCATCCCAAAAATTACAGTCCTGCCAGCAAGCCCGGCTCCCTCAAAACCCACAGCACTGAACCCTGCCCCAACCCTTTCCCCAGCCCTCTCGGCTCTCCCCTTCCACCCTCGCCCCCAGGCAGGCTCCTTTTCTGCTTAATTTTTTGTTTTCACTATTTATTTAATTTAATTTCTTAGAAAAGCTAGGTCATAAGCCATCTGATGACTTTGTAAATGCAAAGGGCCAATGTTGTGGAACAGACAATCTAATGACATAGTGTTTAGTGTTCCCTAAAGCGGGAGACAGATGAAGAGAAACGGTGAACCGGCAACCCTAGCATAATTAAGACAAGCCTGAGTGCTTGCTGTAGTGCCATTACATTAATCTCACATCAGTGGCACCTGGCTAAAATTTATGAGATATGTAAAAAGGGCCTTTCTGACTGACCTTGATAAGAGACAGTGTTATTTATCATGTGAGGGAGCAGGCAAGGATGCTAGGTGGGAGGGGGGCAGACAAGAAACTAGCTAGGAGCGAGATGAGAAGCCACGGACTAAAATCTGCTTACACCTGAAATTTTAAACAAGAGTACGCCTGTACAGTAGTCGCATCTGGCAACTATAATCAATCAATACAATTTTATATTACTAGAACACCACAGAAGATAACAGTGGAGCAACCCAGGCATTCCACACAGCGCAGCCTTGTGAAGTCAAAACTCAAAGTGGGCAGATTTTTCAAACTGGCAGATTTTTTACATCCAAGAATTTACTCTTACTTTTCAAAATTCTCCTATCATGAATTAAAATTAAACTTGTACATAAAATAGTGACCTCATGTTGGAAAAATATCTCTGCACTAAAATTATGTCGCATGTATAACAGTGCAAAATTAATTTAAAAAAAAATGATTTCTTGATGCATTTCATGATGTTCTAAATGTACAAAAAACACCTGAGGAGGATGAAACTTTAGGACAACTATTTACTTCCCACAGAAACAATCCGTATAAAACCTCAAGGCATTGTAATAAAACAACTTGAGAGTCCCCAGGAGTCTGCTACAGCCAGTGACTGTGGCTGCAGACACCAACTGTACGGAAGGCTGGGCCCAAGATCTCAAAGCACCTCCCTGCGAAAACAACACCTATCTTTCCATTTCACAGAATGAACTGAAGCAGAGGGTACACTTCAGTCCTGAAGGGTGTCCCTCCAAGAGCAGGACAAAAATAAGACGTTATGTTCTTAGAGAAAACAATCTGTAAACAACTGAAGGGATCTAGGCCAAACCTTTTCCTACCCAGTAAAACAGAGCTTTGAAGTTGGGTTCTGAAAGCCAAAAGTCTGTAAAAAATACCACTCCCTATTTTGTCTAGTGCATTTTCAGATTTCAGAGAGGGATGTTTAAGTAAAGCCTTTCAGACAAGGCGTTCATAACTAAACAGCACACGTTAAGAAGCTTAAGTGCAAAGAGCAGGAGTTGCTCTTCATGCCTGGTCTGAAGCATTCATGAGATCTGCAACATGTATGCTCTCGTACAGTCACAGCATGGAGCAACCGATCCTATGTCAAGCCAGCAAGGTTAGGAGAAGGCAAGCAAGACAAAGTATTCATTGCACCTCAGAGATGGTATTTTCTTCTAAAAAACTGTCATTGGACAATTCTGGCTCTTCCTAAAAACCAGAAATGAAAACCACCAAGTCGTATTTCTTAGGCACTAATATTTTTATCCACTTTTTCCAGCAAACAATAGCAAAACTATTTGTTGTTGTGAAAAATGTAGCTGTAGTGAAATACCCTCAGACATTTTGAGTTGCTGCTTTGCATTCTTCAGATGAAACTCAAGAAACAAGCAAATAATTAGTCAAAGGACTGAAAGAAGGTAAAAGGGTGCATGATTTTTATCCTTCTGCAGTCAGTCACAAGCTTGTTGACAGTTACTAGCAAAGTAATAACATATGCTAAGTCTTCTGCCAAATTTATGCTGCATGACTAGTGTTGTCCACTTTTATAATCTATTATTATTACAGGAAGAGATCTGTCAGATTCACCACATAACAAGTTTCGGCTTCTGACCTGCGGATTCTTTCTTCCCTGCCATTCAAGCGTGGGCACCCTTTCCTGAATAGTTTCTCCAGAGGATATTGCCCAAGGACTTGGAAAAAGGGAGTGCATGACCGCCGTGCCCCAGAGACCTCCTCTCTCCACCAGTATCTTCCCCTCAGTCACTGGTCTGGCACCCCAGCTGCTCCCTAACGAAAACCTAGGCCCATCGAAGCCTCTCTGAAACACACAAGCTCACATTTTTCTTTCCATTAGAAACCAAAGAGAGGGGGTCAGAAACATCCCTGTACTTTGATTGTTGGTGCCAAAATGCAGGCCTTTCATTTTTAAGCTGTAATCAGATGAACGTGAAAGTCAATAGTTTCCCACAGACCTTTTCAAACACAAGGATGCTGCTCTGATACAGTAAAGGCAAAGAAACTACCTGTGACCCATACTTGTCAGAACACTAAGCTGAAAAAAAGAAGAATGTAATCCATTTCCAATGGGTAACTACCACACCCACGCCAGGTTACTTTCCCTGGGGAATGCCTTTTGCACAGATGAAATAAAACAAACAAACAAACAACATAATTTTGAGCCTTGCAGCAGTATTACTCCAGGGAAAGAAGATTGTAACATTTCGTGTAACTTGAACCTAGCAGCATGGATTTTCAGCATCACAACAAAACCACTGTTATTTAAAACAAGCGAAAAACCAATCAACGAAATTACCTCCTATAGACCAGTTCATTATGGGGCACATGTCATATCCCAGTCTGCATTCTTACCAACGCAAAGGTGGTATTGAGATGCGGGGGAGAAGAAAAATCAACTACCTAGACCCTACAAAGCTAGGGCTCTGCTCCAGACCGTCTTCTGGGGGAACCTGTCGTTTTCAGTGACTACAGAGGGAGCTGAGTCACATCAGCTCATGGTGGTTGGGACTGGCCCCAATGAATATCTTCTTCCCACTGTCCTCCACCCTTCAGTTTTGGTCTGCATCAAAACAAAAGTATTTTGAAATCTTCAGAGAGTAAGAGAGCAGTACGTACAATCATCCTTGCCAGGAAACCATACCTCTGACAGGGTCTAGCTGCCATCTAGAAGACACTGAAGCATCTACTTCAAATCAGTTAGATTTGGTAGCTGGGTGAGAGCCTGGCTCTTCTGGGATTTAAGTGTATCGTCCTCTGCTTTCTTCCCACCTATTGTAAGGGTGAAGGGAGGATGCAGGAGGATTTGCTGGAGTAGCCCTGTTGGGCTAACCTGCACCGAGCTCACCCCAGGCAGCAGCAGGGAGCCACAGTCTGAGCCAAGAACGCAGCCAGAGAGCCATCTTCCCTACCCCACAGCTCCAGGACCCGGCATGGGCTCCATCCTCCTGGCACAAACCCTGACATTTCTCATCAAATAACACTCCCTGGGGGATAAAATAATACTACCTACCAGAGTCAGCATCTCTGAGCAAACAAGACAAGACTCTGCAGTATATTTCTGTTGAAACTAGAGTTACATTGTCAGACACTTCACATGCTCAGAGAACCCTGCTCCTATTTGATCTGGCCTTCAGAGTTGGTGGATTTGGTTTCAGACAGAAATTTGTGCTCAGATTTAAGGGAAAAGCCCCAAGACACAGCACTACCTTTTTCCTGTTTCACCAACCCCTCATAACAAGGCTTTATGGCTCCCTCTGAAAAATGACATTTTCTGTCAGATAAACCAGCATGGCTTCTGGTCCCAACTCTTACACGCTTATAATCCCAGCTCTGCTGTCAAAAGAAAGGACGATTCTCCTATTTTAAACGAAACCCAAAAAGCACAAGGGTTTTTCTGATCCCCTCCATGTATCAACATCATTGTGCAACACCCACCAGCAAAATTCAGCAAAGCCCATCTACTTCCAGCACAAAGAAATAAAAACAACAAAAATAAACCCAAATCAGGATTTGCCAAAGATGGTAACTGAAATGCCATGGCCTGCCCTGAACTATCCTATAAATGTAAAATCACAACAAAGTTACCGTGTTATTTTTTATCCAGATGGACAATTTCTTAAGCTAGGTTTGAAGAAAGAAGTTATGAAGATTAAACAGAAATTATTGAAATACATTATCAATACATTTGTTAATGGTTTTGCATGTGTCCTTACAATAAACTAATTTTAATCCAACCCGGTCCCACTGAATTTAGGGACTGGCCTTCGTGAACTAAAAATACGGGCATTTTTATTTAAAGAGATACTGCATCCTTCAACTGACAACAGGAGCCTACAGAAGGCAGTAGCTGTGCCAAATGCAGCAATAATGGCAAAGATACCATAGCTGATTGCATGACAGGGAAACAGGATCCTTTATGTGCCAACTTCATACAGTCTGCTCTTGTGCCGCCTGTGGGGAACGGGAAAGACCTAAACCTTCTTGTCTTCTCTGGTGCCGCTCTCTAGGCTTCCTCCTGCTGCTGGAAATATTTTGGCCAAAGTCTGTTTTTAAACTGGTGTCTGAGAGAAAGGCTGAACAGCAAATGGAAATAATATACTGTGATGAAAAAGTGTATCAGAGGAAGATACCATGAATAGCAAACTGCAACAAAGAGGAACTTTTTCCACATAAAAGGGGTTATCAAAGTTACCATTCAACTTGTGTTAATCAACAGGTTCAGATAAGACTGAGTCCTTCTCACGGGATAGGCTCCATCAGACCTTCCAATTTAAGTAACCTTGTTTATAACTCCTTTTCATCACTGCACAAAAACTCTATTTTCTCTCTTTCTTGCTCTCTTTCTCTCTTTGTTGTTGCTGTTTACTCCCAAGTCTGTCTCTGAACTCTGTCTAATTAGCTCTTGATAGATCTGCTGCCCTGTTTCCACAAACATTTAATTCTGCCGTCAGTCCCATTTACATTACAGCATGTTGCATTGCCTTTTACCAACCTAATTTTGTTTGAGTGAATGTAAATCCCATTAACCAGTCACTATGTATCTATTAGACTGTGGCATATAAACTCAAAACCCCTCCTTATTTAAAAGAGTGAACATAAGGCCCATTTCATAAAGGATTTCTAGGACATTGTAATTTGTGCTTTCTCCCAAACTACAGAAAATTCTTAAAGGCTGCAAAACTCTTTTCTTCAAGGTAGTATTGTTAAACTGCCCAAAACTCGACATGTTCCAACCACTGCATAACCAACAATAATGCTTTTATAATTCTAATGAGTCCCCAGGGAGTTCTCACTAATTAGAGCAGTGATTTAAAGTTGTCATTACGAGTTGCTCTACGTCTACTCTGGATTTTACTTCATTTTTTTTTGAGATGAATACTTTGGTAAGCTGCCCAACTGTAACGAAACAAACCCTGACACATCACTTTTTCCTAAGCTAACTATCCCAGCACAAGGAAAGAAAAGTCTGTATGAAACTCAGGGAGGTGGATCAATATGGTTTTGAAGCTTCACCTGGAGTGAACTTTCATTCAAAACACAATCCCCCTTTTGCCAAAAATCTTAACAGCTCAGCTGGAGTCAACTCTCGTCTGAGTTTTTGCTCAGGAAGGGAAACGTTCACTGCTCTATTAACACAGGGCAACCCAGGACATTCCCAAAGTGCCAAGCCCAACCTGGTCATGCCCATTCCCTCTGTTAGAGGCCAAAACAGCAGCAACATTTTGCAATATGCCAGAGCCCACAACCTGTACAACCTCCAGCCGCCTTGCCAGTCCTCACCATGTTGACCTCAGGCAGAAAGGTGACACACAGTCCCTTTGTGGAGGGTGCAAACGTCCTTCCCAGCAAAGCCCTGAGCTTGGCTGCTGCACCAGCATGCGTGTGGTGTCAGCAGCCTAAAACTGCACTAAGTGAACAAGTGCTGCTTTTTAGTATCATGTAGGTGCTCGGTGCTGGATGCTGGCAGCAACCTGGAGTCTCGAGCACTCCTCAATTAACAGTAAGGCACTGTATACTGCATAGCATACCTAGAATATGTGGATGTGGTCTACCTGGACTTCAGTAAGGCCTTTGACACCGTCTCCCACAGCATTCTCCTAGAGAAGCTGGCGGCTCACGGCTTAGACAGGTGTACTCTGCGCTGGGTCAAAAACTGGCTGGACGGCTGGGCCCAGAGAGTTGTAGTGAATGGAGTTCAATCCAGTTGGCGGCCGGTCACGAGGGGTGTTCCCCAGGGCTCAGTTTTGGGGCCGGTCTTGTTCAATATCTTTACCAATGATCTGGATGAGGGGATCGAGTGCACCCTCAGTAAGTTTGCAGACGACACCAAGTTGGGCGGGAGTGTTGATCTGCTCGAGGGTAGGAAGGCTCTGCAGAGGGACCTGGACAGGCTGGATCGATGGGCCGAGGCCAACTGCATGAGATTCAACAAGGCCAAGTGCTGGGTCCTGCACTTCGGCCACAACAACCCCATGCAGCGCTACAGGCTTGGGGAAGAGTGGCTGGAAAGCTGCCTGGCGGAAAAGGACCTGGGGGTGTTGGTCGACAGCCGGCTGAACATGAGCCGGCAGTGTGCCCAGGCGGCCAAGAAGGCCAATGGCATCCTGGCCTGTATCAGAACTAGTGTGGCCAGCAGGAGTAGGGGAGTGATCGTGCCCCTGTACTCGGCCCTGGTGAGGCCGCACCTCGAATACTGTGTTCAGTTTTGGGCCCCTCACTACAAGAAGGACGTCGAGGTGCTGGAGCGTGTCCAGAGAAGGGCAACGAGGCTGGTGAGGGGTCTGGAGAACAAGTCTTATGAGGAGCGGCTGAGGGAACTGGGGTTGTTTAGCCTGGAGAAAAGGAGGCTCAGGGGAGACCTCATCGCTCTCTACAACTACCTGAAAGGAGGCTGTAGCGAGGTGGGTGTCGGTCTCTTCTCCCAAGTAACAAGCGATAGGACGAGAGGAAATGGCCTCAAGTTGCGCCAGGGGAGGTTTAGATTGGATGTGAGGAAAAATGTCTTTACTGAAAGAGTGGTTAAACATTGGAAGAGGCTGCCCAGGGAAGTGGGTGAGTCCCCATCCCTGGAAGTATTTAAAAGACGGGTAGATGAGGCACTTAGGTTCAGTGGGCATGGTGGTGTTGTGTTGACGGTTGGACTCGATGATCTTAGAGGTCTTTTCCAACCTTAATGATTCTATGATTCTATGAATAGAGCAAAACCTTGGCTGAGGTGAGGAGCACACACTACGAAGCTGCCACTCTGCACTTCGAGAGGGTGAGAAGCACAGAAGATTATTAAATCTAATACTACACAAAAATAAAGTCCTCTGCAGGGACACGTCAGTGTAATTTAATGGAACTACACCAATTTATATAAAAGTCTTGCTCAGCAAGTGCAAAGCCCAAACAGCAGTAATATTCCTGCCAGAG
>NW_008825268.1:1915136-1940564 GCF_000699105.1 Pygoscelis adeliae | reverse complement strand
CACTGCAGCAAAACCTCCAAATCAAAACTCAGAAGCAGCTAGAGATAAAAATATTGGCTTAGATAACTAACAAGTTCTAGGTACTAAGAAATTAAATTCAGTCCCAAAGACAACACGAGGGTTTTTCTTCTGCAATTTTGTCCCATTTAAAAAAAAAAAAACAACAACAAAACCTGTCCAATGCTAGTCAATTAAAATTGCCAAGTTTAATAAACAAGTTTTACTATGGCCACTGAAATATACAGAAAAGCTCCAATTAGCTGCACAAAAAATTAGCTGAAAAGCACAATTTCAAGTTGAATTAATTGAACAGCTTTTCTGGGGAAAAAAAAGAAGGAATTGTAAAATTGCCAATATGTTTCATGTAAATTATTTTTAATTTTCTAAATACTGAAGCTTTAAGGTATTTTTTTAGCTAATTATTGGTTTGTTGGATTTTTTGGTGGTTTTGCTTGGTTTTCATTTAGAAGCTGCCATATTTAAGGAAAAGGTAAGATAAAAGGATTAAATAACTTCAGAATGAAATGGCATCAGAAAATAACCCACTCTTAAAACTAAGTAAACTTTTCCTTGGACATTGAATGGCAATTCCATTACTCATCCACTTGTGCTCAAAAAGCCAGAACAGTAAGCATTTAAGACAGTGGTATTTTCAAGTATGTCACTTAGATGCATGGTTCTTATCAACTTTCATTAAGAGTAGGAAGCACAACTCCTTTCTGAATAAAAGCTTAGAACAAGTGCTTTTATGATCTCTGCTATCACTTAAATGATCTGAAAGGATGATGATATGAGTTGAAACAATAACTACCGTGCCAGTAAGTATACTGGAGAAGCGTACCCATTTGCTAATGATTTTGTCTAAGGTTCGCGTGCAATCAGAACTACCATTATGTAATTAAACCAAATGGAACATATAGTTTTCAATGTAGATAAAATATTTTATTTCAGCATTAGAAATAAGCAAACAAGCTTATAAAGATGTTTTGCATCCATGGCCACACTTATTTCAGCCTACCCATTGCCTAATTTTGAAGCAGAGAACACAAAAGGCAGGTAACGCCTCCAGGTGTACAGTACAAACCTGCATTTCTGTGGCAGACTGCTAATTTCTTTGCCACATATGCTTTAATTTTGGATAATGGCCCAACTTGAAATTACAGCTCACATTTGATGGATCTAGCCGATCAGCATTTCCCCACTGTTTATACTGTGGGAAGCAGGCAGGAGTGAAACAGAAAAAACAAATGGGAGGGAAGGTCATTTCACTTGCAGGATTCCCAGGAGACTCAAACACACACTTCGTGCCTGGCTGGCTCCCCCAGCCCCCATGCCCACCTGCTCAGCTTGGGAACAACCGAGTATTTATTAACTCCTACCTGTGGTTGACAACTCTCCCCACTTTACCGGGACTACAGCAGATTCTCACGCTCTTCTGCACAAAAGTCCTCAGCTGGTAAATGAAATACCAGGACTCAGAAGCACATCAATGTCAATCCCGATGCTAATTGATCGTTAATGTCCAAACAGGCTGTTGATTGGCACTAATTTGTTAGCTATAGATTACCAAATCCTTCGGGATATTAAATCAATGTGATCTACTTTACTGTGCTATAACAGCACAAAGTCTTTAAAAGGTTACCTAACCCTGATGCAGCCTTCAAAAATGTTATTCTTAAGAGACAGTTGGTCAGTCAAGTAATAATGCAAGAGATGTATATTGGAAATCTTACAAAGAAATATATTTTCACGCCTCTAAAAGCAGATTTAAAAGCTGTTTTTACATCCTATCTGCAGCTCCCTGCAGGGGACTCAAATGCAAATGAAATTTGACGCCACGGTCAAACCCATCTCTACACATCCCATGTCGAAATATTCAAGAATCCATAAAAATTAAAGCCTGCAACTTCTATAGCAGTTCTACAGAGGCACGTATCACGCAACATAGCTCAGAGAGATGTCCTAAATCTGCTCCCCTCCACTGTAGATAGGTACTTTAATGCTGATTTCACTTAAAACCAAATTGAACTACTGCTATCTGCTTCCATGTCATGTTAAAATGAAGAACTTCATAGTATATTCAAAAGCAGGAGTTTTCTCCACTAAACAGTTATCCGGCCCAATGAGATTCTCACCTTTGGGGGTAAACTGTCATGAAAAAGGCAGATAATATTGTAGGAAACATCCAAATCAAAGCCTTTATCTGTAGTCCTAATTTGGAAAATAACTGAACTTGAATGGCTCTTCAATCTACCTTTTGTTACCATTAATCTCAAAAATAGCACCATTTTAAAAAACAACACCTAAACAGTTTGGAGCTCCAGTTAACTGAAATCCTGCTACATGGGACTGGGATCAAGACACCCTAATCTGTCATCCCTTGAATACCGTGAGCATCGTGTTGCATACAGACATCCACGTGTTCCCTGCTCCAAGACAAAGCGAGCTGCTCTCCACGGTGAAGACGTGAAGCTTTGCTCACAGGAGAGATTGGGGATACGGCAAGTGGGTGTTTTGGCAGCACTCCCTTGGTAGGGTGATGTTTCCTCCCTCCCAATGCACACACATCCCCCCCAGCTGGTTACCTCTCCACAACCCAAGAGCATTATTCTACAACAAACTGTATTCTACCTTATTTAAATTATGGCTTTAAACACAAAACCAAAACTCCAGTTTTTCTGGTCTAGTTGCGTGGCATCAATAAAAGCTAGTCCTAATCCCATCACTACTCCTTAGACTCTGTATCTGATATCGTAAACCAAAATACATTTTAAAGGCTTTCTGCACAACAGTTTGTTTGCAGTGAAGTCAGTGAAGCTCTGATAGGACAGTAAGAAATGATGGACCTCATATTTCCTATGCTTTGGAAGAAATAAAACTGTTGTATTTTTATTGGGATCATTGCTTGAAATACTAAGTTTCTGATGTGAAAAATGTGTTTCACCTACCAACAAACATAGCTTTTAGCTTTCTACCTCAGACATTTCCTGCCTGACTGCACTCCAGAATGTTTGGGGTTTTTTTTTTTAATTTTCCGAAAGCATTTGAAGTTCTACTTCATCCTCTGTTCTTTTATCCTTGCTATCATCTACCTATAATTTACACTGTCACTCTATATTGTCTCCCTATTCTTAAGGTTTTTTTCTGCTAAGTATTAAAGATAAACCTTTCAAAATAGACACCTTTCAGTGTAGGTGTGTTTTGCCTCTTGCCTTTTTTCTTAAATCCACATTTGTACAGCTGCAAAGTAGAGGACACTACAAGGAGAGAACCACACTCTGCAGGCTGCACATGTGCACATCGCACAGCTAAGAAGAAACTCTTCAGTTACACTCACGCAGCTAAAAGAGAAAGGTCAGCAAGTGAACAGCCAGAAGGGCATAGTAGGGTTCTAAGTTCTGGAAATCTCTTAGAGGCAGTCTTTTAGCAGATTGATTTTCACATGCCTTCAGGCTGACACAAAGCCACGTGTGAGAACCCCTCTCAGTTACCCAGTGAACTGGGTCGTGTGTGACAGTATTAGTTAGATGGTCCTAGGATGTGACAGTAGAGAGGGAACCAGCTGTCCAAGGCTAATGTGCCATCTGTGCCTAAAATATTCTGCCAATTGTGTTGGCAGAACATAAAAAGTGTGTCCCTTTATTGGTTTATAAATCACAAGCAGGTCTTGCGTGTTGTCAATTAAATGCTGATACATTGAGTGGCCCGGATGCTTCATTGACTTCCAGCCTTCTGAGTGTGACATTTGGTGGTATGACCACGACAGAGGTCATTAGCTACAAACTTAAAGCACCAAAGCAGACTGAACAACTCCCCAAGTGACAGGTCCATGGTTTACTGCCATCCAGGAAAGCATTCAGCAGTCCCATTTGGTAATGGGTTTAACTACTTGGGGCAAAGAAAAAAATAGAAGCATCCATGGCAGAACAAATTATTATAGATTTCATTATTATGTTTTCCTTACTCCTGGGAGACTGGATTGAGTATTTTTCCATCTTTCTACTTACAGTCATAGGCAAAGACACCCCTCCTGTCTTCTCACAACTGGTGTTTTGGTGGAACAGCTGTCAGTCCTGCAATCAGAGGCTTGAGCCTGGGTTGGTTGGACTCAGCTCCTGGATGACTGTGAAACTCAGGTAAGCAGAGTTTCACATACTCCACCACATTCTTCTACCAAAGCCTTACCCGTTCTTAGTTCATGCAGGCCAACATGCATATTAGAAAACTGCATGGTACAGCTGAGAAAGCAGTGACAGCAGAGGTCAAGCACCACTACCACTTACTGAAATTATCATTACACAGCAGCCTCTGTACTGGGTCAGAAGAAAAGTCCTGCTAGCCTGTGCCTGGACTCCAACCACAGCTGAAGCGGATGCCTACAGAGAACTAAGAGCATGGCAAGTAGAAACAGCTCTCCCTTCACAGTAGCCTCCCAACAAATCCCAGCCTTTGGAGCCAGATGTGGGTTTGCATGCATCTTTCATTGCCGCGTTATCGTGTGTGATCACCACCTTCCACCCAACTCTTAGCACGTAATTGGCATCATCTGTAATATGATACACAGATCTTTCTGAACAGAGAAATGCTGTACCTATGGATTCACTTTGAGTTGCCAATGCAAACAAAAAGGAGGGAAGACCGAAAAGTGAAATCAGTTTCTACAAGACAACATCCAATAAACGACTACTGACTGGAGCAAAGAAACAAGATACTGCTACCTTTTCAATTGCCAAACGTGGTACATTAGATAGATAACCAAATAACATTTGCATCCAGAATGAATCACATTTTATGGCATTGTCCTTGCAATTGACAATGCCATAAAATATAGGACCAAAATCACTGATCCTTAACATGGAATTACTGAGTATCTGACTGATTGGCCAATCTGTCCTTTTTTCTTTAAATCTGCTGATAAGACAGTGCAATGTCATCTCATATTCTCCTTTTTAAATAAGGAAACAACACAAAGTAGTTCACAAGTAAGTTTGCAGTATTACTTAAGTCTTGCTTTTAATAGCAAGAAATATTTTGACATATTTTGTAACTGGCTCCCTAATCCTCCTTGTCTCTCCACACGCAGAACTGAGAAGTGATCAAACTCCAAGAAACACATTTTCTTTAGACCCTTGGAAACTAAACAGCTGTACTGCAGATTAATATAAGATACCACTTTTATGTTGCTGTGTCATGAGCTACCGCTAAAGAGAAGTGGCATCAGTAATTGGAAGAAGCTTTGATATCTCCTGAGAGAAGCAATTTCACATACATCAAAATAAATATAACATGCTAGTGCCTTTAAAAAAAAAAAAAAACAACAAACAAAACGACAAAACCAAACAACCCACACCTTCAGGTACAATATACACCTGATGATTCCAATGCTATTGTTTCTGGGAACTGAATTGCCACAGACCAGAGCCTCTGTTGCCCGAGCAGAGGGAAAAGCCCCTCACATTTACGACTTGAAGATGATCAGTTACGAATCAGGGAGGTGCTTTGCCATTCACATGCACAGAACCTGCACAAGCACATTCAAACAGCTGCTGGGTGTTGGGGTTTCATGGGGCAAGAGGGTGGAGTTGGGGGAAGAACTCTAGAGGGACAAATTTCACAGTGAAATCTCAATTTTTCAGCACAAACCCATATATCTACTTTTTATCATTTTGGTGAGAAGAAAAAAGGCAAAAGGAAGATTCCCTCAAAGCCCCTTTCCAGTTTAACTGCATGTGCGTTCACCTGTGTATTAAATGCACAAGTCTGAACAGAGATTTTCCCTGGGGATTATTACACCAATATCAGTGAACATTTTGGAGTACTTGTACTGAAAGACATGAAGACAAAATCATTGTTACACTTAACTGGGGCTTTTCAAAAGCCTGGCCTACATCGTCACCACTAGGAAAAGAAGTAAGGGTAATTTTCCAGCTATCCATTGCATTTCTAATTCACTGTTGACCTCCACTGTCTATCTTTGAACAAAATAGCACTCTAAAGCTTATGTGAAACACTCTTCCCCAAAATAAGTTATTTCTGAATGAGCTAGCTTTTCCTGAGGATTTTTAATAGTCATTTCTAAATTGCAGTGCCGTGGGGGGGAGGGGGGGGAGAAGCTGTACACCACAGACTTGACAGTAAGGGTAGGAAATTCAGTAAGGATCTAGCCTTCAGAAGATTTTCTTATCAAAAGGCAAGATAGAGGGAAATTCATAGTAAGAGACATGAGTGGAACAAAATAAAGATCTATTAGCTACTGCTGGAAATGTCATAGCATTTTTCTTTAATTTTAATCTCTATGCCTGTGCTTGATCTATTCACACCAGAATCACAATAGGCTGTTGGGACTTGGTAGTGAACTACTAAATGCGCACTTTCAATCTATCTTTCTGTTTTCCTGTGTGCTTATTCTGCCAGCTTCCTGGTTTTCTCATGGATTTAATGCACAGCTCTCTGCCAGCTAACATTAAAGTTGCAAAAATGAAGAAAATCTGAAGAACAACATTAGGGATGAGTTTACAGAACATAATAGCTGTATGGGCTTACAACACCTACTGCCAAAAATCACTCCAGAGAACTAACATTACAATGCTGTCTGGAATTCCCTAGCTAGCTCCTAGGCTAAGCGCAGGGAAATCTGCAATAATGTCATCTGCCAGCAAACAGAAAAACCACAAAGTTTTTAATTGAGAATTAAATGTCACTGAATACTCCAAAGGTTGCTGAGAGGTCATCATCATCTCCCGTATGCCAGGAGGTAGAGGGAATCGGGTTCAGCCTGAAGCAGAACATTTTTCAAGGGCTCACTCTCATGAGGTTAATGCGTGCTTTCTGATTTTTCCTGTGTAACTCAGCTAAGAGTAGGAAGAGAGATTGTGTTAATATTTGGCTTTTGTAACACTGAAGCAGAAGATGCAGTACTTAATCCTGGGTAGCTCTGTTTTACTTTAGAAAGAAGTATATATGCATATAACTTTGATAAAGAAAATACATTTAATGACGGAAAACAAAAATACTAGTGTTACTAGTTATGCCAGAGGATGGCATCACAAAGAATTCTGATTACAGTTATTAATGGCATTAGTCACTGAAATGGAAATAAGTTACCGAAAGAGCTAAGCAAGAGATACTGAAAGTCATTAAAGCAGATGCATTTTTCTGAAACAGGTGATCATTTCAAGTTAGCAGCTCTCACTGGAGAATATTCAGTAATCCCAGGGAGGTGTTCGCAAAACTATGAATGGTACCTTTTAGCTTTATAACCAGTAGGCACAGTAGTTTCTAACAAAACATTGTGTTGAAGGGCTGAGTTACGTATCTCCATCAGGAGGCCCAAGTGCATCAGATAACCCCATACACTGATTTTAGTCATTCAAGCCCACCACAGTATTTAAGGAAATCAAAACTATATCCTAAAATAATTTTGTAAGGATTTGTTAAGAGGACAAACCAGACTGCTCCTTCAGAGGAACCTTCAGCTGACCAGATGAAAGAAAAAGGTAGATTCATTTACTATTGAGCATTGTTTCTATGGAAAGACTTCTTTTAAGAGAGACAAATGGCAGCTGGGCACCGAGTTCCCACTGATACTCGAGCCTAATTCTCAGCAGGGCATATGGAAATCTCCCATATGACTTCTTATGCTGGACTGCCAAATACTCCTTTCGAGTTAGTTTTCAGATGAGCACGTGGTTTTTCTTGCATTCGTTACTAACAAAAACCCCACAATGTAAAAAGAAAGAGGCCATTTACAGACAGTTCACAATCAGAGTTGGCTAGAAATGCTATAGTGTGCACCTCTGCTTTGGTCAAGCATGAATAACCAATAGCATCTGCCTAAAACGTGGTATACGTTCCCTTATTAATTGCATGCCCTTCACAAGATACTGAGTAATTTCTCTGGAGAGCTCAAATAGCGGCTCATTATTGCCAGCTATGTGAAACAGTATTTGAGACACAGCAGTAATGACATTGCATTATTCAGAGATAACATCCCCAGTAATATCTGTGCCCAATCACTGTAGTAAGCCACAGTGGGCTGCAGAAATTCCAGACTCCAGGCATAAATGAGCAAGGATAGCTGACAGACATTTCTGTTGTGTGAAGAGATCACGCAGTATTTGCGGTAATTCTTTTTCTTCTTCCCTCAGGAAGTATGCTGCTCTTCCAGTTGAGCTAGCTTTATTTACAGTAGTTTCTTTATACACAGTATAACGCACTTGTTTTTAGCCTCACAATTTAACTACAGTAGGTCCTAGATTAGATCAGCCTGGTTGCTACTCGCATTTGATTTACAGATAACAGCTTTTCTCCTATGCACACACGGGCTCTGCATCTTCTACCTCGGCTGCTGGAGCAAGTTGGGGGATGTCTTTACATCAGCAAATTGTTTCACCTAAGCAGCAGCCTCAAAAAGCAGGTTAATTTGCACTGTTCAAACATAATCACTTTAAAAAAGGAAAGGACTCATTACTTTAGTGATGTTTCCTGGTCCATTGCACCAGTGTTGGAAACTGTCGGTAAACAAATTACATCTAACACTGTGCCCTTCCGCTAAACAGATCTCCTGAGAATATCTTGTTATACATAATGCTTTCTTTCATGCCTCTCTATCTGGCAGAGGAACACAAGTATCTCTCTACAAATGCTGGATACTCCCATATTTTCCATCTAAAAAAAAGTAAATGAAGTGGAGACTAACTAAAGCTCAATCCTGAAACTTTCCTTTCAAGTGCCAATACCAAAGAAAATTATTTTTTCCTATAGTAGCAGCCACTTTTGGTACTTTAACCCACACAGAGAAAAAGGACCAATCTTCAGAAAGTGCTCAGGATCCCCTGCCTAAAAAAAAAAGATAAAGCAGATATTTTGTAGATGTCTCCACATTTGTGTGTTGCAGTATTTGGGAGCATTTGCACATTTCAGAACCACTAACTAGCTCAAACTACCAGGTTCACCTGAGGAGGAAGCTAAACCCCAGCATTACAGGCAATTTTCCTGTTAACTGACAGCCAGGACCACAGAAATAGTGATCTTTCTGGGAAGTCATCACTGCAACACTGTACTATTATAGTTTGAAGATGATTTTAAAGGACAGATGGAACTTGCAAAACATGCTGAAAGCCTTGTTGGCAAAACAATAATTCTTGTGAATTAAATTCACCACCGAGTTGAAGGCTTCCCTCCCCGCATCAAGCCCTCCTCTCACCTGGAGGTTTCTTTAACAATTACTGATCTTGTATCCTTTTTGGTGTATCAAAATTATAGCAGTTAGTGAGAATTATAATGGACAAATTTAATTTCTTTTGACTCCACTGGACTCATACCATCGCTGCATAGTTATGGCTATTTAAATGTATTATCCCCTATGGAGTTTTACATCAAATCAACCATCTCCCCAAACGTCACTAGACAGATGTTACACCAAGAGGTTTACATACCCCGTTCCCAAGGTAACAGAAAGCCCTGGTGATCCTCCTGCCTAGCACAGCAGGGGTCATCCCCAGTGAGCACAGTTGTTCCCAACAGAAGCTGCGGGATGCCAAGTGCTTTTGGACATTCAGCCTGAATAACCATCTGTTAACCACAAGTCACTTTAAAATGTGAACCCCAAAGAGTCTGTAACACAAATGCATGATAACAACACTTTAAGACAACCATATTTTTTCAAAAACAAATATATTGGAAAACTCCCCTCCCATTGCCTTTGCACAGTATGCCTTGATTTCAAATTAATAGTATTTGCAGCCACTGCTGGCATCACACAATACAAAAACAGAGTGTATGCAAGCCAGGGATGGGGGGGGAAGGGAGAAATCTCATGAGGAAGGATATTACACACTGGAAAACAAAATTATCAATGCAGGACCTGTGTAAGCAAAAACAAATGTAACTTATAAGGAAGAACAATTATTGAACTACAGACTTCTCACTATGTGATAGGAAAATACTCCCATTATTTTGCTCCCCCCACCCGTCCTTAAATTTGGAGTGGATGTACAATGGGAAAGCATGTGGCACTACAGAAATCCCCAAGACCTGCAAGAAATGGGAAGGAGTTTGGAAACATTATAGGCAATTCTGGCCAGAACATCAATGAAAGGAACACTTTAATTTCATCTGAAGCCTGCTTTGAGGGTTCAAGTGAGACCCAACACTAGGTCTAATGTATGGAGGAGAACTCTGCCCACAACTGCAGACTACAGCAGTTAGCTGTCTGCATTAGTGGCAAAGGAAGATTTCAAGAGGAGAATCTGTCATCATGGGAAAAAAAAGTCGGAGGTTTGGGAGGGAGAACCAGGAAAGTAAGGGAAGAACAGCAAAGGGCTGGTTGTGGCACAGAAAAACTGCTTTGCCATACTTAGCAAGTAGGACGCTTCTAGAGGAAGCACACAGAGAGCAATGAAAACACCACTCAGAATCAAAACGCTTCTATGTAGAAAACAAGAGGGGCAAAATAAAAGCACAGGCAGAAGAGCCCAACCAAAAAGAGCTGCATTTAACTCATCTATATTATTGTAAGTCATCAAGGACATCAGTAAAACATCAGTGGGTCTTCATAGGTTTTTTTCCTAGGCTTAATCTGCCAGCTAGCACAACATTTTGAGTGACCCTTCAGTTTGATGAAATCTCAGGGAGAGCTTGTTTTCCAGCTATCCCTTCAATACAGAAAGGGTAGTCCATAGTAAACTTCACAAACACTTACACAAATTCTTACAACTTCACCAGGCCCAGAAAACTGAGAAAATCGGCACCAGAGTGGCAGGAACTGCCAAGACCCTCCAGCTCAGATGCCAGCACAGAGCCACTGAAATAAAAAGCGATGTTCACAAATCAGTGTGCAATCATCTGAGTGCGATGTGTGCTTTGGTTTGTGAGGCAAGCCCAAGGCTTGGGAGAAAGTGAGCTGCTAGACAGTATTATTACACTCACGTATAATTTAGAATAATCTGTTATAGGGCTTAAGAAAGAAAAGAGATCAGACAGGACAGAGGCAGGAAGGAAGGATTAAACTATACCCCAAACAGACCTTTTCACATACAGTGTTTTGCCTCTAACTTTTGAAAATGAGAGTTTAGGTAATTAACAAGTCTTACAGCAAAACCCACTCATGCAAAATGAGGAAGGGGTTTCCTACCCACTGTTTTCGATGGGTTACAACATCAGAGGCTACTCTCGACGCCTGTCAGGACCCGATCCAGAACCTGGGAGCATTGGGCTGACCTCCCTTTCTGTCTGCTCTTCTGGTTTTTTTGTGTTTTTTTTTTTTTTTTGTTTGTTTGTTTTTTTAAAGCCAGCAAACTTTGGTGGACAGCTGATTTTGCTGACGTAAACTCCAGTTGGATGAATTTTTGGGAAAGACATCTCACCAGATATTAAAAAAAGAAAAAAGAAAAATGGGGAGCTGCAGCAAATGAACATTTTTTGGTATTGGGCGAGACAACATAGGAAACGAATGCAGCATCATGCAAGTGTGCCCCAGTGAGTTCTTACATCACGATCATCATCAGCTTTGTTCCAGCTACAAAAGATGTGTTTTGGAGATGGCTATTTCAAGGCAGGCATCAATCATTTTTCATTGAGTCAAGCTTATTTACTGACTTTGTACTTCGTCTTTTTCTTGGACAAGTACATTACTTGAAACAAGAAAAACTGAAAAATGCTGCCTTTCTGATACGGTGGGTAATACTGCATATATTCATAATGTATCCATCCAATTTTTCTGACAAGACACATTGACGCAAAAGTAATCAAAACATACAACCATGTCCCTTAACCTCTTTGACACCGGTCCTCAGTTACATTTCAATATGTTGTGAGCTGAAAATGATGAATGCCAGAACTATGAATGCTGAACAGGGTAACTAACACTAGTAGTGAAACGCAAAACACATCTGAATATGAATTGGTATTCTCAAATTAAATAGCTCTGATTTTGATAGCTTGTAAACATATTTATAATCATTCAGATGCTAAAATATGTGCTTCTAGTCCTTGGATGAATAAACATGAAAGCTGTGCCTGTTGATAAGTACTTACACATTCATTTCTTTAGTTGGAATACAAATCATACGTTTAACTTTTTTTTTTTTTTTTAAATTAAATGGGTTAGGACTCTTTCAGCAAGTCTATGTCATTGTAACACCACCACTGACTATGAATGGTGCACGAAACCATTATATACTATTCTACTGGTGTTCTGACAAAAGCCTTTTACAAAGAGATAAACCCTCTTCAGTGCATTTGGCACTTGGGTTGATCAACAGTCTGGTTAATTTCTTTATGCTTTATTTTTTTAAATGAAGATGCATTCTCAATTCAGCATTTTGTTTATGTACAAATACCGTATTTTGATTATATCCACAAAGAATAATACCAGCTAGTACGGTTAGAAGCTTGGGGAGGGGAGGAAAAAAAACCCACCAAAACAACCGAACAGAAAAATCAAAGAAAGAGGTAATTAATTCTAATTTTTAAGGACATGTTTTCAATAGTTAAATGGCAAAACAGGAAAAAGGAAAAGGGCATGCAGCACCATAAACCTACAAGCAGCTGGAAGAAGGATCATTTGGCATGAAACTGTCTTCCTCTGAGTCTAAGCAGGCTGAATTTTACCTCCTGTGAGTTTTGAAAGTGACAGAGCTGACAAGGGAGGCAAAATATAGCAATCTAAGTACATATTTGGACACAATAATTTATCTAAGGAATAGAGCATAAAAATGCAACTGCTTTTACAACTGCGCCAAGACCTTCTACAAAGGGAAGCAGAGGAAGCAAGATCTTCCCATGTGGAGACCCACCTGCCCAGCAGCACTAACAAAGCTCATAGGTGCTGTCTGAGGCGTTGGACACCTGCTCCCAGAATCAGATGATCAGTGCATGAAAGAGGACCTGGCGAGCTCTTATTGTCAAAGACCTAAGCGGCAGAGAAGTGTTATCATCCTCAACAGTCAAGAGGGAGGCACCTTACCCGAACAGAAAAAGGAAAAACTCTGGAGGAGCTAAAAACCAAAGGTAGTTTACAAAGCAGCCAAATAATGCTCTAACCACTGCAACATCCTCTTCTTCACTTTCATGAGAGCTTAGGTGCTTTACCTTCCCCTTTAGGCAAGTATTTAATGGGAATTATGGTACCTAAAATTGCTCCTCAATATCTTACCCTGACTTCCTAAATCTTTGGAAGAAGTGTGCATGTTGCGTAGTACTATGCAATAAATATTGTACTATCAAGAGGTTTCTAAAGTCACAGTCTTACAAATACACATGGTACGCAAACCAGGAGTCACGCTGTTCAAAAGTAAATAAATAAAACCATCAAATTGACCCTAAAATGATCCTAAAATGATAAGATGGGGGGGCATGGCAGGGATCGCTGAGAATATTAGTTTAGTCCTTTCATAAATTTTTTTCTTTGCCATATGGTTTGGAGCCTTTCATTTTAACTTCTATTATATTTTCCCCATGAATGTGAGGTCCAGAAATTACTTTCAAGAAAAAAAAAAAAGTGGTAGCAGAGATTGCCACATAGATAAACAAATCCAAGAGCAAAGATCCTCAAAGAAAACTAAATATCATGAGATGTATGAAAAACAGAATGGGAAACACCATTAACAATACATATGACTAATATTTAGTTGTAGCAATGCTAGCATGACACTGTGATATTCTCAAGGATGCTTACATGGGAATCTCCTCTTCCCCCACCCCCAAGTATTAAACAAACAGTACATCCGGAATCAATTCAGGTTTGCTTCACTTCTCTTTAAAGTTCCCGGAGGACACCAAACTCCACTGCTACTTTTTTCCCCACACACGTCACTTGACCCGTTCATGCATGTGTCTGCAGTTGAAAAGTACCTGAACACATACAGCTCAAAAGGGATAAGCATTTCACAAGTTTAAACTGACTCTGGTCTTCTGAAAACAGCCTCTCACTCCCAGCCCATGCACACCAACGGCAGACCCGTGAGTCAGGAAAACTCACACCAGCCTCAGATTTTGCCCCAACGGGGCTTCTTCCTTTAAACAAGAGGCTCAATCAGAACCATAGCCTACAGAGAGACAAGGATGCTTGCAAACTCATTCTCCTTTCTTCAAATGGCATGATTAATATGAACACAAATGCAAAACTTCACAATCTAAATTAAAATTCAAGAGGAAGAGGGAAAATGTGACACCCTGTATTTTAAAGCATAATGTGATGCAGACACTGGACCATTTTTACCAACCAAGCAAGACATGACATGAAGTTTAATAAATATTCAATAAAAAAAGTAAGAAATATGAATTTGATGAAGTTTGCAGGCAATTAGAGCAATTTATTTCACTATTAACATGACAGAATAAATGGAAATCAGCTATGGGTGAAAATGTAGTTTTACTGCCCGGCATTCAGACCACTGTGTAAATTAAATAATGAAACGGGTGAGGGGCATCCATGACTGACTTCTCTAGCAAGGCAACCATCCATCACAGCCTTGCCTCCTGCCAGCGCAGTGCTGAGACAGGGTTTGTGGGGATGTGTGTGCGTCTGCCTGGTGTAACACTGCAGGGGAGCTTCTTTCCACTATGCAAAGAACATTTCCCACACGGCTAGCTTATCCCTGCTTCTGCTGCACTGAAAATGCCAGCTGCAGTTATGGGGTACCAGGTTTAGTTTACTGCTTGTTTTCTTTATTAGAAAAAAATAATTAGACATTGAAGAAGTCAACATTTTATCCGATTTCAGACTGAAACTATAAAGCCATGTCATTCCTTTTCCCCCCACAGACACTCCTTAGGAAACCAGGACTCTCTTATATCAGACCCTGTAGAAACAAGGAAAAATAGTCTCTGCTTAATACACCACATGCGGCTCTTCTACCTTCCAGAAGGCTTAGAGCAGGAGGGACACAGATATACCAGAACATGAAGATTGCTGCCATTCTAGATTTCAGTGTACGTACTCCAGTATTTCAAGATAAATTTCACTATTTATGTATGTTAACCGATGCCTAAATATTTCCTTACCCTTTCAATAACAGTTACAGCTCTGAACAGTTCTAGCAAGTTGGTCTCAAGTCACTGAGTTGCTGTTCCTGACAGACTCTCCAGCAACAGAATTAACAGTCAGTTGTGCTTGACAGATTGTAGATCTGTTTGAGGTTAATGAAATACTCCCTTTTAAAATAGCCGCTTTGTCTGGCAGCACATACAGTGATAGATGTGCAAAATACTTGCTCTAAATAATTCCTCCTTTTGACTAACTTCCCCCAAACACTACCTTTTTGCAAGAAGATTTAACAAAAACCAAAAAACTTCAAATATGTCTGTTTGCAAGCTTACATCATGTACAAAAACATGCAAGTTTGGAAGATCTGACTTTTAAGAAGCTTTAAAAGAATTTCCTTTCAGGAAATCCGCACAGTATCTAGGACCCTGCAACTAAAATCTCTTTACAGTGGCTCCAGCTAGTCACCCAAAAATTGCAGATACATTTGAAAAATCTATTACTAAACTACTCTATCTTACAGCATATAACATACAACTTGGCTATTGCTACTTACAACTTCAGAGCTGGTCCATCCACTAACAGCCATCACCATGGGAACAAGCACCAGTGAAAGGGAAAATATTTTCTTAATCCTTGAAGACATACAGAAATGTGCCTACCTTTCCTCAGTTGCATTTCAGCCATCAACTTACTGCTGAAGCAACTGGGACTTTGCAACACCAAAATCAATGGTATTCCGTCTAAAACTAAGAACATTTCTATGGATCAGAATTTCAGTTTGAATAAAGATACCCATGTTTGTTCCAATGACAGGAAACATGCTTTACAGATCAATCTCAGACTCAGTTTCAAAAGGAAAAAAAGAGGGCCCCAAAAGCTTTGATCTGGTAGACCTTGAGAAAACAAGTATTCTTGTCCTAGTTTCAGCTGGGATAGTTAATTTTCTTCCTAGTAGCTGGTACAGTGCTGTGTTTTGGATTTAGGATGAGAACAATGTTGATAACACACTGATGTTTTAGCTGTTGCTAAGCAGTGCTTACACTAATCAAGGACTTCTCAGCTTCTCATGCCCTGCCAGCGAGAAGCTGGGAGGGGGCACAGCCAGGACAGCTGACCCAAACTGGCCAAAGGGGTATTCCATACCATGTGACGTCATGCTCAGTATATAAACTGGGGGGAGTCAGCCAGGGGGTGGCAATCGCTGCTCGGGGACTGGTTGGACATTGGTCAGCAGGTGGTGAGCAATTGCATTGTGCATCACTTATTTTGTATATTCTTTTATCATCATTATTATTATTTTCCCTTCCTTTTCTGTCCTATTAAACTGTCTTTATCTAAACCCATGAATTTTACTTTTTTTTTTCTGATTCTCTCCCCCATCCCACTGCGGGGGGGCTGGGGGGGATGGTGGTGGAGCGAGCAAACGGCTGTATGGTGGTTAGCTGCCTGCCGGGTTAAACAACAACAATTCTGTAGTGTCAATATTCCCATTTATGTCACCGTATGACTACAGATTTTCAGGAAAGAAAACAAGAAAAGGAAGGAAACAAGAAAGCTATCCCAATTAAATCTATTACAATGAGCTCAATTTCAGCTATGCATATAACAAGTTCACGCATATAGCAAATACTACAGCCAAGTCAATGCAGCATCAATTCATCTTTAGAGCAGATACAACGCTGTATCATCAATTTACAAGATATGACATGGTTGACTTAATATGCGTATTGGTATATAGAGTGGCAAAGAATACGCACGTGGTCAAAAAGCATGCGTACATTTTAACAGTGATGAGCTAGCATACTAGTTTATACTAACAGGTTGGTACATCCTGGCCCTATTGAAATCAACGGAAAGCTTGTGATGGTCTTCAGCATGAACAGAATTACAGCCTGGCACATTCCGCAGAGGCCAGCATGATGCAAAAACCTCCACCATCTCCTGAAAGTAGACAGGCTGCTTAGAAGGTCCACTTTAATTAAACCCACTAAAGGAACAAGAAAAGGGTTTGATGTACAAACCAACTCACTCCATGAGTCACATCCATGGTCAAACCAACCAATGACACTGCTATTAGATACAAAGTTGTATTCTAGTTTTAAAAGCACGTGTGGCGCTGATGCGCTAATTAAAGTAAAAAGAGTGAGACGGCCAGCCATCTTCTATATCAAGAGGAATACCTTGATCCCGACTTGCAGCTCCACTGCTTGCTAGCTGGTACATTGCTCCCTTGTCAGGGCATCAGAAGGCTGCCTCAGTAACAAGGAGCCTGTAGCTATTAATTTTTCATAGGGAGTACGTATCGCCGCAGCATTGTGAGGAGTTATTGATAAGGAGAAATGAGAAATGAAGAAGAAAGCACAGCATCTTTAGTCATCGAGATTCCACCTCCCCCACGCTGAAAATGGAGCGCACCTCACTAAGACAAAGGCAACGGGGCACAGGCACTGCCGCAGGCAGGTTCCCCTGCTGGCAACCTGGCAAACTCCACAGGCACGGCGGCAACAGTGGCATTACGCACAATACACACATAGCCCAGCACAACACCATGAGCCACTATTAGCAGGAGGATAGCAAAATGCTCTGCCTGCGGTAAAACAACAGGCACCTGTTCTCTACGGTCTAAACAAATCCTCCATCTGATTACCAAATATTTTAAAAGACTGCAAGGGAGCAGCACAGCAAAACTACCCACACGGGCCCTTTTTGTATCAACTGCATATAAGCATAACTCATTAGAAATTTCAGGAGTCGCCACCTCCCCACTATTAACAGAATGCATTAATAACGACATTATTTTAATGCTTTTTCAATTTGCATTTGCATTTTGCCAAATGCCATTGTGTTAAGCAGCGTTAATTACACGGTTTTGTTTTGGACATCACATTTACAGTAGCATCTGTTAAGCTACTGACATGTGAGACCTGCCACATTTGAATTTTTTCTGACAACCATTGCGCTAAAGAGCTGGTGATGCTTCATTAGAGCTTCCCTGAAGTTTCAGAGACACTGTGGCTTCTCCTCTGCATGCCGCCCATGTTTCCTGGAGCCACAGGAAGAGCTATGTGGAAACACGGTCTCTTTTCTCCAAACCTCTTGGGTTTTTCATATATTTTTAAAAATATGCTCCATATAGGCTCTCCGGGATGGATTCAAAAAGTTTCTTTCCCCAGTGGATAAACATGCATGGTTTTGTTACCAGGCTCCAGCTTTGTCTGTTGTGAACCCAGTCCCCCAGAGCTGCCCCAGCCCAGGGGCCACCCGCAGCCACTCTGTTTTCCTCAGCGCCATGCCCTCAGGGCAGAAATGCCTCAAAGGCCCCAAAACCTCCGGGACCCTTTGGGGGACACTGACACCTGGCCACAGTGATGTTCCCCCCAGGAGGAGGGGGCTGTGCGGCCCATGGCCCATTCTGTGCGGCCCATGGCCCTGCTGAGCCCCTCAGAGCAGCCTGTCCCTGAGGCGACAGGGGAGCCGGCCACCCACCACAGCATGGCCACCATTTCCTCCCTGGGACCCTGTTTTCCTGAGCAGCCCTTTCACAGGAAAAAACAGAAGAAAAAGGACCGGGGAACATAACTGAAGGAGATACAAAACCTCCACAAATTCTCCCAAAGCCAGTGGAGGGTCCTGGCCTGCCTTGATTGTATAGAAATATTTTGGCGGTTACTGCTGAGGCAGCAGCGAGCGCCTGCAGGGACTGCTCAGGTACCCGCCGGAAAACACAAATGTCACCCGGCAAGCCAAGCACCACTGGTAGATTCAACCTTCTCCCTCGCCATTTTGAGCTGAAAATGCTTCCTGAGGAGAACTGAGTGCCGTCCCTGAGGCAGGGTACCTCCGCTCTCCTCGCTCGCAGCTCCTCGGTGAGGGTAGTGCCTCGCCATGCGTCGCCGTCCCTCACAGCAGCTGCGTCCCTATCACCGCCCCAGAAGGGCCAGGGGCACCTTTGCAGCAGAAATATCAGAGAAGCTAGATCTAGCCAAAACAAGTTTGCAGGCAGCACGAGACCACACAAGCAGGGTGGTATTCACCACAGAGTGGTAGAGGAACTTCAGTGGGAAAATGCAGACAAGCTGGCGAAGGCATGCAACCTCGGCACCATCAGCTGCTGTGCCAGATGATGGCAGCTTGCCAGAGTGAGTCCCAGCCCCAAAATGGCCCCAGAGGGGGTCCTAGGAGCTGGAGACCACCAAGTCCAATTTCCAACCCTGCTAAAATGGTAGACTTTATTATGACAAATAAAACCTCTGGTCACACAGATAAGCAAGATCTCGTTGGGAAAGAACTGGCATGTCTTCTGTAAAGGGAAATCCTGCCTCGATAACCTGGAGTCGTATGAGGTGGTCAGCTGCATGTGAATGAAAGGGATTTTCAAAATAATCGGATTTTCAAAAAGCCTTTGACAAAGTCCCACGCTAAAGATTATTAAAGAAACTAAGCTGTCATGGGCCTGAAGGGAAGTCTCTTTTATGGACCAAAAGCTGGTTAGGAAGCAAAAGGGTTTGGGATGAAGAAAAGCTAGCAGCAGGGTCCCCCAGGAATACATATTTGCAAGGATTTCATTCAATACCTTCATCACAGACCTGGAGGAGAGAGAAACTGTGAAACCTCAGAGCCTGCAGAGGAAACTAAACCATTTCAGGTAGTCTAATGGCACAGCAATGGTGAAGAACACCAGCACAAAGTCAAAAAGCCAAGTGAGTGGGCAAGGAGGAGGCAGCTGAGCCTCATTAGATAAGCTTAAAGGTAATACATGTAGGGATAATAACCTAAACCATGCCTACATGATGCTGAACTTCATGTGAGTCACAACTTCAGATCCTGGAGTCATCACTGACAGTTATCTGAAATCATCAGCTCATTGTGCAGTGGCCTCCAAAAAAATAATCAACAAAATGCTGCGAATCATCTGGAGGGATACTGTGAAAAGGACAGGTGTTGTTTTGCCACTTCACAAGCCCTTGGCATGTCCCCATCTTGTATGCAGTCCTGGTCTGGGGAAGGTTGCAGCAGTTAGGCAAGGGCAACTGATACGATAAAGGGGATGGAGCTGCCGCCTTGCACAAGGGGAGAGTACAAGGGTTCAGACTACCCAGCTTGGGGAGCAGAAAGCTGAAGAGGGATTACTGTTTTAAGGTTTACAAAAACATGGAGGCAGTGGATAAGCTTAAGAAACTGCAGTTTGCCAAGTGCTGCAGAACAATAAGTAGGGGGAATTGGTAAAATTAGGAGGAGACTGATTTACAGGGATAAAGAATTTGAAAGACTTCCCTGCTAACCAAATCTTTGCCAGCCCCGGAATATTTTCCAGTGTTGATGTGCGAACAGTACACTAGTGTGTAAGGGCACTTTAACAGTCTCTTGGGTCACTAGGTGGCAGGGGGGTAGAGGAAAAGCAAAAGGAGAAGAAAGAAGAACAAAGTCCAAATCTGCCCAAATCATTAGATCGTTCCAAATGTTCAGCTGAAAACTCCAGCCAGGTCTTCAGTGCCCTGAGTGCTTTCCCCATCCTTGGTATGTCAGTATAAATTATCATCAACATTAATTCTTTTGTTTCTTCCCTTTCCTAACAGATGTAGTAATCACACATTTGGACACTGGCAATATTTCTAATTGTATAATGGGGGCAGAGATAGAATTAATTAATGATCTTTGTTAGATAGAAAATCCGAGTTAATTTTTTGCAGGTTTTTGAGGGGTTACTTACGGCTGGAGGTGTTCTTGCAGGCTTCCAGCTCTGTCACAGGACCCAGCCATGCATGTCAATGAGAAAACGGGCATTTTGGAAAGAGAATAGGCCGGATATTGAAGGACCCACTGCCACAAAAACTACTTTCTTAGTGGCAACAGGACTCAGATAGTAACTGGAGTCAATGCAAAGCAGTACTGCCAGAAATTAAATTTCCCTGCTGGGAGCATGGTAGAGTGATTCCATTTGAGTGTTTCATCCTCTTCCCACACACACACCCTGTTCTTCCTTGCCTGTTCACCTATCTGATTGCTTCCTGCATATCAAAAGATGACTGCTTTCCACCAAGGAGAACACTACCTGCACAAAACCACAGAATATTTCAAGGACAATGAAAACAATCAAGGCCACCCCAGTCTTCAGGCAACTGTATAAGTGAACTGCTAACTGGGAGAAATGAGCTCCGGATCTGATGTGGATGGGATGCCCTGGGCCTGTGAGGGATGAGTATGTAACAGTAATTATACACTTTGCCAGCGGGGAGACAGTCACGTAACACCTAACTAATCTATACAAGCACACTGCAGGCTTTTACAGGCAGCCACTCACTGAAGGTACTGTAAACTGTCAAAAAAAGAGTCTGACACAAAGGAAAGGGAAGGAGCAGAGCAAATATGAATAAAGCTTGTTTGCAGTCAGGATCGCAACTCCCGTTGTACTCTGGAAGTTTTAAAACTTGTTAAATTAACCCACTATAAATTATATGTATATAAGGTTAAATGTCTAGCAAAAATGAGACTATTCAGCTAATAATGCAGTCTTATATGGAGTTGTTAAGAGGCAATAATTCTCAATGAGATGATTATGTTTCACAGCTTTTGAGATTAATAACAAGATTTACATTTTCAGTGTCTAGTTATTTCAGGTGGTTTCAGTTTGGGGTATGAAACTTACCCGAGAGAGAGAGACTTTTCTGAAAAAGGCTGTGTCCCGTTTCTGAACTCCCAGTTTCTAGTGTCCAAATTCACTACCAATTTTTTTTTTTTTAAATGCCTCCAGCTGTATTTTTGTATGTGTTTGCAAAAACAGCTACCCAAGTCCTCTAAAAGAGACACACATGGACATACATAAAATACTGCAGTGCAAATATATGACTCTACATCCGTTGTAAAGCTGATCTGGTATAACAAGAAAAGACTCTGTATGAGCCGTCGTCACCACTGGAGCTATTCATCATTCAAGAACATTTAAACAGATATTGGGACAGCATAAGACCAACCCAAATGCCATTTCTCCATGTGACCAACACAGGAAAGGTCTATCCATACTACCTGGTGCTGATACAGCACACACTTGTAAGGTATAACCTTCATTCAAGTAAGAGAGACCAACCCCAAGGCTTCTCCAACCTGCAGCCGGCACAAGAGCAGGGAGCCTCTGGCTAAATCCATCTCAGCTCTGCGTCCTGGAGCCAGATTGAGCTCAGGTCTGTACTCAGCCCCAGCACTGGGAAATAGCTTTTAACCCTGCTAATGTAGCACTAGTCCCACACGCTAGTTAGCAACAAACTGAATCAACTCTGAACACGCACAAACCAGCTGGACTCAGCTTCTACAAGAGATGCGAGGTCCCCTGAGGCCTCTATGTATATTTTATTAGCCAACTTCTCTCGTTCAGGTCTTGAATTCTTATTTTTACTGTCATGACAATTTTTTTAATAAGCAAAAGCTGTTGACAAACACTGCGCTCACAGCCTTGCTCAAACTATTGCACTTAAATAATTTCGCCGTGCCTCAACTTTTGAGGAAAACATGACCCAGACACCAACACCACCTCTCTTGATGGATATCAGCTGGCTGGCCTTTTGCTATGACAAACATCCAGGCTCCCCAAAATTGCCCTTTCACCAGATTCAATGATTGCATATTTGCAGCAAGCAAATACTTACTTTCTTTCTTTCTTTCTTTCTTTTATCATTAGATTTCTCCTACTCGGTGTACACAAGCTGCATGGTAACTCTCACTCACGCTGAAACAAGCTTTCAGACAAATTTACCTTGGTGTCCTCAGTGATTGTGAGCAAGCTCCCCATCACTCTCTCTCAGAATTGCACCCACACTACCCCCAGCATTTGGATAAAAGTGGTTTGTCAATAAAGCTCTGAAAGAAATCGCCTGCTTGGACTACGTAGTGTCACCTGATGGACAGGAATTGAGCAACTAGCTTATCCTTACAAAAATAGGATAATTTTTAAGCGTCAGGAAAGAATTCAGGCCCAGTTGGTTTACTTTTAAAAATATCCCCAAAAAAATTCATTTTTCATTCAGCATTCCAGCTTGGCCTCTCTCTAAAGAAGAGCAGGATATTTTCCTTTTTCGTTTGAAAGCAGATGTTGATGTTTAACAGGTTATATAGCTCCAGGCATTATTATTTTTCAAGCTACTAACAGCTTGAATATGCCTTTTCTTTAACTGTGGCATTCCAGAAATTCCTAGCTCTAACCTTATATACCAAGACAAAAGCCCTGTGTCTTTGCATTAACTCCAAGCTACAACTGCTGCAGATCTACAGAGTCAAGGAGTGTTAAAAATTAAGGCTACCATGTCATCTGGCCACAAGTCTAATTAGGGACAGGTTATTGTCTCTATAACTAGAACTGCCTAGATCCCTTGCAAGGCACTTGACCTGCAATTTTGGGGTTTGTTTTGGTTTTTTTAAATCATTATTTCATTTATCCTACATATATATACACACACATATATACATACATTAAGTGTATGCTTATACACACACATATATGCAAAGGTCATCTTTTTATTGTCAGTATTGATGCACCACAGCTAAGAGTCTTGTCAATACAGGATCTCACTGACTTTAGGTATTTGCCACAGTGAGAAGGCGACTCCAGTATGAACACTAGTTGTCTTAGGTGAGGCAGACAAACGCTGGCAGAAGTGACATATTATACTTCTTCAAACTCAAAAAAATGAATACACAACTACATATCAAGCAAGACATGACTAAAAGCGTCATGACCTCTAAGGAACACCTTGTAAAACACAAGGCAGGAAGCGGAAAACCTTTTAATACAAAAAAACAAAAAAAAAAAAATCTGAAATTAACCTGATTCTAAAACCACCTGAGTTGCCTCAGATAACTGAACAGGGTCAAGTTTGTGCATTTCAATCTAGGCAGCTCCATGAGGAAGAGCACAGCTCCCAGAATTTAGCTCCTTAAATCCCGTAAAATTTATCCCACTAAACCCCATTTAGCCAAAGCAAAACAAGTGAATTTTTAAGAGTAACGAACACCTCTTTCCAACCCACAACCCCACTCTGTCCTTCAGTTTTACTGCTGTATTTCTTTCCATCATGCTTATAGTGCTTACTGTTAGAATACAGAAAGTGAACAGTCAGCTAAATCAACATATACCTGTCGTTAGGGAGCTAGATGACATTCCCTGTCATACAAGAAGTAAGGGAAGATACGCCTCGATGGCCATCCTTCACCCCAGCAGATGCCAAAGTCGGCAGATGACTGGAAGGATGGTGGCTCAGTTCGCTTTTGATCACCGATCCGAGTTTGGAAGAACAGCCTTGCCCGGGCGCTCCTGCATTTGGATGCGGGAGCTTTGAACAGAAGAGGCTTGGTGATTTGACAACACTCGTCTCTCTCTTTTCTAAAGGATATGAAAAGATGGATTAAGACAAACCTTGTGCCAAGCTTTATAATGTACTTCTAATGACATACACTAGAAATCAATGCTTCTCCAACGTCCTGCCGTTTCCTTGGACTTGCCAGTGGAGTGGAAAGCAGATATTCAATACTTGACACAGATTACTTCTGAATGCCAAAATATATTAACAAATATATTCTGTTGGTCTAGGGTACATACTCAGTTTCTGGTGTTTGCTACAAAAAACACATCAGTGTGTTTAAAAAAAAAGAAATAAATAAAAAAAGAAATAATAATAAAAAAGAACAACAAACCAAACACCCAACTGAACTCCATCACTAAGTTCAAGTGTTTTATGCAGAGGTCTGACACAACCATGGACGACATCAAGGAATTCTTGGCTGGCCTGATTCATCTTGTTAGTCCCTTTATTTCAGCACATGTAATTTTTTCTTCCCCTCTCCCCCTGCCACCTCAGTCATGCCCCTTCCTACATGACATACTTTGTCTAGCTTCTGAGAACAAGACAGAGGGGTTTTTCTTTTAAAGAATGCTACTGCCGGCCCTAAGGACACAGTTCATCTGCTCTCTAGGGGTCAATACATTAGAGATAGGATGGAAGGAATGTAAAGTTTTCTTAACCTATCATGACCTCTGAGTCTACAAATCCAGAATGTGCAAACCTTTCATTCCCCCATTAATTTTGGGACAGAGTCACAGGAGTCCATCACATAAAATCAAAGCCAGTTTCTCCAAATAGGATGCCAACTCCCATTTCCACACAAGGGCTACACTCAGAGACTGCTCCGCACATGGGGTTTGAGACTACTACTGCCAGTCTTAAAATGCTTATCCACCAGCTTGAGTCAAAAAACACACGTACAAGTAGACGCATGTTGCACAGGCATGTGCATTATTGCAATCCACACAGAAACAGAATTAAACCATCCAAAAGGTTAATTCTCATAAAAGTAGTGACCAAGTAACGGGCAAGGGGAGGGAAGCCACAGGGTGCTGCCGTGGGCAAGGGGTTGGCGGTGCAGGGTCAGGCCAGCAGCTGGTGCGGAGGCGC
>NW_008825268.1:1911703-1915042 GCF_000699105.1 Pygoscelis adeliae | reverse complement strand
AGAGCCAGCTGCCTCAGATGTCTTGCACTGTCAGAGGGGAAGGTTCCTGGGTGTTTCAGCACAGTGCCCCCTTCCCAAGCTGGGCCGGCAAGGGGGAGAGGGCACAAGGAAACAAGAGAGACCTCAAGATCACCGTCACCTTCAAAGCCTTCTTTAAGGCAAGTGATGCTACTGTCCAACAAGTGATGTCCAACAAAATAAAGATTCCACAAAAAAAAACTGTAAATCCTCCCACAAAACCATTTTCTAAAGATTGGTAGCAATGGATCGTATATACCAACAGGGAAGAGATGTGGAACGTACCAAGAAAAATGCCAGCATTGCTGACAGAGAGAACTAGGGAAAACCCACTGGCAAAAACAGCAGGCTTGACTTTTGCAGCTTACCCTCTGCTTTACATAAAATGCTACCTGCAATATTAGTAAATATTTATGATTCCACATCTATACACATACCTGCACAGACACAGGGAACTTGTTCTACCATCCAATAAAGTGAGGCAGGAAACAGAAAATAAATATGCTAGGGATGGGTTGTTTTTTGTATATATAATAAATGTGATTTTTCCAAGGACGTTTATGACTGGTGGAAGGGAGGCAATGCAGAAACTGGAAGTGACTTCACTGATAGAAGCAGAAGAAAAGCGCCTCAATATTCAGCCTCCTGTCATTACATCACATTAAGCCAACCCAAGTGGAACTGTAATAGCAAAGTTGTGGCTAGGTACGTACGCTATATTTTCCTTGGTTTTATTTATTCATATCTGACAAAGATTATTTGTCCTTTGATTTCAGCCTCTGGTCCTGCTGCACCTTAGTACACCATGGTACCTAGATGGAAGTATCAGGCAACAGCGTTAGGTATAGAGACATATATTTGCCATTGCATACAGTCGAATTTGTACCTGAGTTAGTAACAGAGATCTCTCCTATTCCAGCATTTCCTGGGGGGAAATTGACCCCTTTCAGCTACACAGCCTGACATCCCCATTTGCTTTATTGCCATGCAAAATCCCACCTTATCAGCAAACACACACAACCAGTCTCTATATCACTACAAACATAGCTCAAGATGAACGCACATCACTCTGTGAGTAAAGTACCATAGCAGAACAAAGGCAAACATCAAGACATTTGAAGAAAGCTGTTTTGTGTTACAGGGCAAAGCAGTGTTATTCTTTACGCACGGATTCCAGAAGTGGGGACCCAAATCTTACCTCCTCCACCTTAGGAATTACAGACAGCATTTTCCATAGGGAAATGGCAATGCCCTTAATAACATGCTTTAACTTCTGGTCAGCCCTGAAGTGGTCAGGCAGCTGGACTAGATGATCATCGTAGGTCCCTTCCAACTGAAATATTCTATTCTATAGACCTCTAGTCAGTCCAGGGATCTGCTTGCCCATGACTTAGATGCCAGGGAGAGTGGTAAGGAAGATCTTTCTCTGGTACTCCTTAAAATTTTTACTGTGAAAATAAGACTCCAGTAGGTGAAACAATAGAGAAACAATAACCCCCAAAAAAATAAAAATAGGGAGAGTAATTTCAGCAGTGTGAAACGTGGCAGGCCCATCGTTTACCAACTGCAGGCCCAGAGCTCAACAGCGCTAATTAATAAGGTAGCACTTAAGGTTTGAAGACCATTCTCTAGACATCTCTCACATGATAATGGCATCTGCTACTTGGTCTAAACATACACAGATATTCCTCATAGGCAAACCCCCTAGGAGAAAAAACGGTATTTGATATCATCGTAAACTGAACTAAAACTAAATTACCTAGGCAAACCAGACTCTTACTGTAAACCAGACAGTATTATAGCTGACACGATGGATCAAGGTTTATACTCACTGTTATCAAACACCAATAACACTGACCCGGACAGCCGAGGTTCTGCCACCAGCCTGCTGCGTGACACTGGGGTAGCTTCATCCCTCTGTACCTCTGTTTTCTCCTCTCCTTTGTTGCTTTGCTGAGCTGTAAGCTCTTTGTAAAGGCTTCTGGTCCCTTACTAAGTGTTTGCCCTACATCTAGTAGAAGACAACCTCAACTTCATTTGGAGACTGGAATGCAACTTTCATTCCAATGTGTGTAAATGCATACTATATATGCATAAATCCTGCAGGCAGAAGGTGTCACTTTTCCTCTCAGCCTCCTTCCTTTTCTCATCCAAAATTCATCATGAAAAGAAAGATAGAATGGTAAATGTTTAAAAAATAGACCTTTAAACACTCATAAAAAATATAAGGAAGAGATCTCAGAATGTTAAAATTCAACCGAGTTGCACATGCAAACACACACACACTTTAGAGCTTGTATCATATTCATGGCATACAGCGTAACCATCAGGGAAAGCTTTATTAGATGAAAATAAGCTTGTTGTAAGAGATTTCCTTGCAATTATTCTGCTGCCATTATCCTGGACAGGCATTCATGCAGCTTTTTAAATTAATATGCTTAGTTTTCTGAGCAGGAGATCAGAATAGTGGAATTCTATGGGGAACTCAATTACCAAAGAAAATGATTGCTTCAGCATTCAAGAAATTGGAAATACATCTAATTGTGAATAGTAGATTATTATCTGGATTATGGAAGACACTTTGAAATGAACTCAGACATATAGCTATATATGTCTTGAGGATGGTACCTGCTAAGATTTCTAGGGCTCCTCTTAGGCATGGAGGGGCTCACTCTCAAACAGAAAACTGAAACTACCAATGTGGTTTTGTTGGCTTTTTGCAGGAGTGCAAAAAGCCAATATCCCTGCTGAGAAGTTAAAAAGCGGAGAACAACAACAACAAAATCACACCAAGGGAGTTTGCTTGGGACTTGTTCCTTTCCTGTTTTGTATGCCTTTGGTGTGGATGAACATTAACATGTTGCTGTATGGTTGGCTTTTTTGCAGCTTGAAGACTGTGCTGTCTGGGAAGATAGGTGGTGGCTATGCACTGAGAGTGGCACAGCTCTAATAAATGAAGGTATCCTCCTGCCTTTGAGCTCTGCTATAGCACAGAGGTGAGCTTAAGTGGTGGAACAGGAGGGCAAGAAAAAAAGGGTTTAGACCCAAGAAGTCTGGGATTTTTCAGAGAGCAAAACAGGACACTTTGTAAAGGAAAGAGATTCAAGCATTTTGTTCGATTTCTCTCTGAAGATAAGCAAGCACTACAGGGAAAAAAAGATTATAGTATTGAGAAAACATTTCAGAATTACAACAAACATGAAAGGATACAGGATCTATAGGATGCACACTGAGTAAATATCTGGCAGAAATGATGCACAAAGTATACCTTGCAGATTGGCACCAAATGGTACAAAGACTAGAGAAGAAGCTGGGAACGAT
>NW_008825268.1:1876518-1911637 GCF_000699105.1 Pygoscelis adeliae | reverse complement strand
GAGAGGCAATGTGGACAATTCGAGACCTGCAGGTACGCATGTGCAGATTTTACACAAGAAAAATATATCGGTGCCACCAAAAAGAAGTAAAAATCTACCCAGGAAACGAGAAACTGAATTGAGGAGTAAATTTGCTGCACAGGAGAGCACGCTGAGAAACCAAAGACAAAATTGCAATAAAGAAGTGGAGAGGAAGTGGTTGGGTTTTTTCATGAAAATACTGAGGCAGCCAGGCGGTATCACAAGCAAGGTTTCTCCAGAGATGGAGAAAGATCTGTGTTAGTGCCTGGTGAGAAAGCCACGGGAACTTCCTCCATACAGATGATTTCGAACAGAAAGAGGCTGAGAGTCAGGCATGCAGAGTAACCAGGAAGCCCGCTTTCAGAGGGCGGACTCAGAAATGGATCTTATTTACACTCAGAAAATAAAGGTTAGGAGGGCATTTAGTTGTTTACAACACATACGTTACCAAGGAGATAGACTGTATTTCCACAAAACAAACAAACAAAAAAACCCAAACCAAACTTGTTTAATACAATGCTGGCAACAAGAACAAATAACAGTAACGTAGGCAGAATAGACTCAGGTTGGCAATAAGGGTTTCTTAACATCCCAGGAATCCCAGAACTATCCTCCCAGAGCAAGAGCAAAAGCAAAAATGGCAACCTAGCACTCTAAGGCAGGGCACGATAAATTTTGCAGGAGGGATTACATGATACAACGGTTTGCAAGAACTGAGGACTAAACTGGACAGCCTTCTGCTCCCCATCAGGTGACGTCTCAGATTTTTCCAAATATAAACACACTTTTACCACCACAGCCCCAGTTTCCTTCAAAGACAAAGGCAAACACTGCCTCATAAAATGGAAACCCTCAATTTACTAGTCAAAACCTAGCTCATTCTCCTTAAAAATGCCTTCAGGATGACCTTTTCTATATCACACTTCTCCATAAACAGCTGAGTACATGTTCATTCACAGCTGGTCAAAACACAAATGCATTTCAATACAGACTCACCTCTTCCAGAGAGACTTTCCAGACTTGGCTTTGTCATACCAAGATGACCTGTCAGTAACTCACTGCACCAGCCTTTAAAACCCATCAGAGCGCGCTCCATTCTTTTTACACACCTATAAAACTTGAGTTGTGACCAAGCGCATTTTGTCTGCACTCTGGCTTCAGGTAGTTTGGCAAAGCCTTTTCAGCTATACGGCTTTCTGACAAAGAACTGGTGTTACTCATATGTTTTGAAGGTTACTGCATCGCCTGCCATTTCTTACTGCAGAAAAAAAAATTACTTGAGCCTTGAGACTTCAAACTGAGCGCCAATGAGGGAATCTCAAAGAAGTTTAATACAGGGGCCAGTTCAGAAGGAGAGAAAAACTTGTTCATTAAGTTACTCGACAGCAAATCTGTACTTTGAGGCAAGTTGTTTTGATTTACTGGGGTTTTTTCTTCTATTTAATTGCTGATAGATAGCAAAGCCAGAGACCAGAAACAGGATTCCTTAAGTTCTGCCTTCATTTCTACCACTGCCCCCAGTTTCATCACCCATGAAATACACTCCAGAGCACAGGTGAGTTTTCTGTAACCATACCATGAAATACATCTAGTCCACAACTGTGCAAGTTAAAAAAGAAACCAACTCTTCCTCACATTTGCAACTATCTCCCACTTGCCCATAGAGCTCTTTGCTCCATATCCAGGGACTTACCTCCAATCCAAGCAAGTCTGCTTCCCATTTCACCCTTCCCTGCTTTCCAGGACAATTTTCCTTTGCTTCAAAGCACAGAGCAAGTTAGTGAAGTCTTTCCATGCTTTTAGGGAACATCTCCTGGCCTGCTCCCAACCTGAGAACTAAGGCCTCCTGGTACAACTTGTCTGACTTCTGTGCTCTCCAGCCCCACCAGCAATTAAAGAAATTGCCCCCAGCTGAGACCAGGCTTTACCCTGCTGCAGGTGTATTTGAATACCAGTCCTCCTAAAGGGCCCATCACCTCTGTGACAAAAACATTGTTTCCCCAGCTTTTTCCCTTACACAGGAAGCTGAACTGGCTGCAAAAGGGAGCTTGCCATAGAAAATCATCCCATCGACTACTCAGGATAAGTCAGAGCAGTCTGTCTGCTCAGCTCTGCTCTCGCTTGAATTTCAAGCCCCACAACAGCCACCCACTGCAAAAATACCAGGCAAACCCAACCCACACATAGCACTTTATAGACACCAATACTGGCCTCCTCCTTGCCTTCGAAGAGGCATTAGCAAGCCCATAGGACGTGTCCACAGATCTTGAATTCGGAATAAACAGAACATTTTCCAGACCTTGCTAGCAGCATGCTGAAGATGCACCATTAAATATTCATTTTAGAGTGGGTTTCAGACACATGACTCCCATAACCAACGTGCTGCCCCTTCCTCACATTAGCCTTGTATCTCTTCATGGAAACACCACAGTTTCCTCAGCCCAACTCCAGGAGGTTTGCATCAAATAGGTATTTGTGCTAGTCAGCTCTCCACCTAACAATAAAGGCAAAAATCATAGTAACAAACTGGAGACTGACTGTTCATAGTATATTATCATTATAGCAGAAATACAAGAAGGATCAAAGGCCAGAGATGAGACAGCCATCGCACGGTTAGAAGTATGGCATCTTTCTCAGATCTACAGGCAGCTTAAGACAACGCAGTGCTAACACAGGCATATCAACTCCAACCTACTGATGGATATTTTAAATGATGTTATAAGCCATTTCACTTCTAATTATTTTAGTGGAAAACATCCAGCTCATGCTGTTGTCCCACAGTTGTGAGGGAAGGAAAAATTTAAGCATGGTCGCAGCATCGGCTCTTGTCTCAAGGGGCATAGGACTGGTTCCCAGCTCCTCAGACATTGCCTTCACCATCTGGGCAACTGCTTGGCTTGTGCCTCGCTCCTCTGCCTGTAACAACACTAGACTTGTTAGTTCACATTTTATAATTATTGGGAGATACTTAGATACCTCTGGAAATATGTTTTCTCTCTGTTTAAGAGCCACAACCAAGGGCTTCTATCAGGTAGTCATATGCAGACACTGCAAAAATCTGTGGCTTACTGAAAATGCAAAGAGAAAATACACTGACTTTGAATATGTGAATTCAAATAAAACATAACAACTTCAGTATCAAACTGGATGGAATTAGGTAATTATGCAGATAGTTCTGCTGAATCAAAATGTCTGTTTCTGGACTGAAGGATGTTTCCGCATACTGACATGAGCAGTCTCAAACTCTGATGGGAGACTTTGCAGAAGGCTTGCAGTGATGATTAAGTCTAGCAACTACTGAGTGCAAGTGGCCACGGCCACCACTCGTCTGTGAAAGGGAATCACCAATAGTTTTTAAATGGGCATCTCCACTTCCAGGCTTATCCATTTTTCTTGAAGGTGCAGAGCTGCTCTGTGGCAATCACTCATTTACACTGCCCTTTCCCAAGCAAATCAAGACATCCAAACACAGAACGAAAGGAGGGAGAAAGGCTTTCAGTAGATGGGTAACCAGCTTAGAAGCAATCCCGCTGGAACGCCTCGCATATCAAATCCAACATGGCTCTTTCTACTCTACATGTAGTTTTAAAAAATTATAAATGTGCCGTTGTCTGGCTAGCGCTTTAGGGAAACACAAAGAAATTCATAGGCAAAAAAGCACCAGCTGCTTTCCTGTAGCTAAGTTTATCACAGTTTAACAACAAATACTTTTTACATAATTTATAGCCTCTGTATATTAAGCCTCTCCAAGTAGACACCTGCTGGCGTAGACGTTTCTAGCCCTTGTGCTCAGAAACATATCTATTTATATCTGTAAAAAAATTTTCACAGATGGTAGCCGAAAAGAAAAGTTTGTGGGCAAAAGTCTTCCACATATACCAGTGAGGGCTCCTCACTGGCATCAGTAAGACCCAAGTTTGTGGATAACCTCCCTTCTATTGAAAGACCATAGCCTATATGAGCTGAGAAAGAATGAGGTACACCTGGAGCAAGAAGTCTGGTAGACCTGTATTGGGTTATAGGGCATTTGTTGGGGGTGGGAATCAAAGACATAACACCATCACAGCTAACCACAGAGGAAAAATTTGTGGGTCAAAAAGGGTGGCCATTGAGCCAAGGTCTCAGTTGAGCACAGCAGTTAAGCAATGTTTAATTCCCACAGAGCTCAGTCAGCTTTGCAAATATGTTCAAAGCTAAGCACAAGCCTAAGTGCATTCCTGAGTAAGAACAGTTGACAATCCATTATGGGAAGGTTAATAAGAGGTTTGAGGCAGATATAAATATGAGATGCAACAGTTAGACATCCTTTACTCTTCGATCATCCATTGGTACTGTCTAGCCATCTTTGCCAGCCACTTTGCAAGGGTTGATACAATAGCTTACGCTGAGCTCACTTGACAGTTACAATTGCTTAGGAATTGCAAAATTAGAAACTGGAGTTAAGGCCTGTTATATGGTGATCATCTCATGCCCAGACCAAAATTATAGTTGTCACAGGTGCTAGCTTACACAAGTTGGTTATTTTTATTTTCTAGTCTGTTATTTTACTAAACACGGCACAACTCCACATCCCAGACACAAAATTTTCATTCAGCTCTACCCAGGGTTTGTTTTTCAGCCCCTCCTATTCATTTATGTTGGGACTATAAGCGCAGACTGACCTTTAATTTTTACTTAGACCCAGAAGTACAGACCATACCATGCATGGAGAAGTGCATCTTCTCCAAGGGAGAGTAAGAGTAAGGGGCCCTATCAGCTGTGGCTGCTGCCCCCAAAAGGAAAGTCCCCGATCCACGGCAGGCTAAATTCTAAGCTCCACTTTAAAGTCAGCTAAACTTTTGCCCCTCTTTTGCCTCCTAGCAAGTTGTCCTCTCAGTTTCAAACCTGGTTCCCCCCACAGATTACTTGATCCTTGCTCTTACTCTTCTTGCAAACAAAACGATTGAACAGGGATGGGAGATTTGTAATGTGGGCTCCATAGAGACAGAAAACATCGCTCCATAACACTCTATGACCCTTCTCATTTTCTTTGACATATCCAGTGGGTCAGCAGAGCCTCCTTGAAAGGCAACCCAAGGAGTCAAGAACATCAATTTTCATGGCACCATTACATAATATGGAGAGCTGACAAAAACTTTGCATCCCCCAGAAACAAATTAAGTAGCATCTACTAAAAGTAGTATAATTTTTCGCACGTTTACTAATCCTGAGTAGGCTCCATTCCGTTTTTCTGATATTTCATACAGTAGCAGTGCAGTAGAAGTGAAGGAGGTCTGCCTTGTCTCACTACAGCTGAGAGAGCATAAGAATTAATGCACTAAAGTAACTGCATCCCTGTGATGCCATGAAACTTCTGGTTTCCAGCCTATAAACACTGTAAGCCCTCAAAGTGTCCTGAAGATAAAACAAGACAGAGGATTTAGTTCCAAAGTCATGGTTAATGACAGCACATCTCGGAAGTGACATTAGACTGTAAACCTTGGTGGCAAAGGCAGTCGCTTGCTATTAGAGATCAGGGTGAAGCCTATGGCCATATTATCTTATACGTCAGCTTTACGGGTCTAACACTTTCCTCCAAGCCTCTGGTATTCTGCCTCTGAGAGATACAGGGTATACAGGGGATTTAATAGACTTCAGTGTGATTCAGGCTAACAAAAATCCTATATTCTAATTTTTTTTTAAATAAAAGAAAAATATTTAATAAATAACAGATCCTTGGCATCAATCTTTGAGGAGGATGTTAACAATGCAAGGTTATTTCCATAGAAATGGACTGACTTTACAATCCCATGGAGATCCACATAACAGTACCCTTCTATATATAATCATTATTTCTTTAGCCTACTAAATTTATGCCTCTAAACAGATTGCAAACCCAAGCTTATGAATCCTCCCAATTACAACATTAACCAACTTCAAAATTTTGATTAACTAGCAGAGGATTCAGGAATCTTGTAAAAGTATGTGGAGTGGCACAGGAACCACGTGGCTTCCAGTAAGCTGAAAGAAAAACAACCAGAAATAACTGACTCTGTTATTAACATTCCTGTTTGGAAAATGGTACAGACCATGGTTCATACAAGAAGAGTTGGCTTTTCAGTTAGCTGCTTGTTCATCTCCATTTTTCAGTCCTCCCACTCCAACAAATTTAACTAGCAACCTTTATAAATCAGCCAATAAATTACTGTAAAAGGAGAATATACTTCCTGTCTAAATAAATGATAGCTGAAAAGTTCCTAATGGGCCTTGTACGTGGGAAGAGGCTGGCTTTGTTCAACATGCTGCATGGTTTTTTCATAAAAAACAGAGGCTTCATTCACTCAGCCTCCTTATCTGCACCTGTCATTGCTGCAGCTTGGCAGCTTTTCCACAGTGGTGTGCCGTACGTTATTTTCTCTTGAAAACCAGAGGTCAAGCCTGCCTATAGGGTGCCAAAGAGAGGTGGCCGTCACTGCATCTCAGCATCACTCCCCTCATCTGGCACCGCATCTCCCGGCCCCCAGCGAGCATGAGCAGCCGCCTGTCCCACTCTACCAAGCACCTTTTGGTGCTTGGCTTCAGCATCCTGCAATGTTGAATCGCCCACGGGCTCATCTTGGTGTGAGTGACGCAGGACACCGATCCCCTGGAGTCCCCACAGGCATGGCTTGGCTCACCCTCCTCCCTCAGTGATGCAACTTCTGCATCTGTATTGACCGATTGAAGATTTTCTATTTATACAATTACATTATCTACTGCTTCTGCATCTTAGAAACAGCCCCAGTGGGCAAATATGCCCGAAAAAATAATGAGAACATACATGCTTGTTTTAACTTCCCCAATTCTCTTGAGAGTAAGTGGAAATTAATCTTGCAAATGCTTTCACACAAGTTACCTTATCCTGAAAGGGATACGTTCACAAAGCTGAGCGAAGTCTTTGAAGAGTAAGAGAGACTAAGAAAATGAAAATGTTGGCAATTAGCTGCCTTTATTTTATCAGCAGACCAGATACTGCTCTAATTATACCACGCTGGACTTTGCACCAGCAGAGCCCCTAAAAAAGCCCTGCCTTTCACACATCGTTAATATCGCTCATGTCATGTGCCAATGCAGGGCTACCATGACAAGATAAACAACATTAATGCAATGCAACAGTTACACTTAAAATACACATTTATTGTCAGGTTAGCCCCACTCCCCGGTCAAGTAGCATACATTCTAATCTACTACAGCAGTTGCAGACAATGCAAATGCCAAAGGATCCTAAGTGGAGCATGTCACGGGGCACTGACTTTTAGAACTATGGCAGGCACAGACATTGAAAAATTTGCTTGAAAAGCGGTCAGAGACATTTGCGTGATTGACGCAATGTATGGCTCCTTCAATTACATCACCAATCCCACACTCTGTAGTCACCGAACTAAAAGTTCCCATTTTCAACTAAGCAAGCAAGATTTAGCAGGCTCTACAGAGTACACAGTTGCAGTAAAGAAAACCTACAATTTTGGAGCCTCCTACCAGGAGCAGATGTCTCCCTCAGGAGGTTTGCAAAAATCTTCATCAAGATATCTCAAAAAGCATCTGCAATTAGGAGAAGGGATGAAAAGAATTACTACACCCCTCCTATTAATGTCAGCTGGAGCCAGCTTAATCTCCATGCACAGTCTTCAAGAGCTACTCCTGCAATTCTTACTGAGCTTGTATCTTTCTGTTGCTTATAGTACGTGTATTTGTTTGCAAGCGATAGCAATTCCGGCTTTGTATGCGTGCCGAGGTTACAAACACGGGACATATTCACTCAGGCAGGGATGATATCGCGTCACCTTGTCTCACTTCCAAGTTACCTTGCATATGATCACAGACCTCCAAACTGAAACGATCATGTCCTACTGCCAAGCACTCCCAGCACCTCATTTCGGCTCTGGGTAGGTTTGCAAGCAGTGTGTCACTGTACCCCAAGCTCCTTTATTGCTCAGCATATCGCCTGGCGTGAACAGCTTCTCCTCTCAACCTTGTTGTAAAGCCTTCACAAACGCTTGATTATCTTTTCTGAAATAGAAATTGTTACAGTAATACAGCTGTTCACCCAGTCATCAAGCTGTGTCGACCTTCAATGGTACATGGCCAATGCTTGCAGCGTGTTGTCTGCTAATAGAGCACATACCACACGTGATCTACGCCAGGCTGTGAATTTTACTTTAGAGCAAAAAGGAAACTGTGGCTCAGACAACCCCGCTTCCTCTCCACGGTTTTGAGCCCGTTCTCCACTTTTTTCCCCCAATCTAATCTACTTTGTTCCTGAGATGCCTCTTCTCTGACTTTCTACTCTCTTCAGTCCTTACCTAGCCCTTGGCACACTTGTGAGATAACTATTCTCTTTGAGGTGGGCTGCTAGAAAAAGATTAGAAAATAGGTTTTGGAAGGAAGAAATCCCTGCATATGACTATATCATCACTTAGCGAAGTACAGTAACAACCACGGACCACTGGGGAAAGAGAATAAACTCCTGCCCGATTCCCTAATACAATAGGAAACTTGTCTTTTCTTAGGTGTAAAGACAAACAACTTGTCAAAAACTGGAATTTCACCCTAAAATCCTATTTTGGAACTTACTGAACTAGAAGTGCCAATGTTCCCTGGGAAGAAACAAAAATGAGCCCCATCCTGAAACAATGTCAGTGTCCTCACTTTGCTGCCCTAATGAGCACTGCCCAGGCTACATCTCCTCTTCAACCTTTCCTCTTCAGCACTGTTCTGAAATATAAATACATTTGTAACGGGACACTCAAATTTCATGCTCTTTCATTAGTAGCCAGGAACTGACAACAATTAACATTACCGTGCCATGAGTAATACTTAAAAGTTCTAAAATGTTATTTCATTTTCTACTGAAAGTGATGGGTGAATTTCACAACAAGCGAGAAGGATATGACGATGCCTGCAGCCACTCCGCAAAACGACGGCCTCCTCCAAACCTCTTACCAAAATTAGCCATTTAATCTGTTAATCGCATCTGAAAATAGATGTGTGTCAAAAGGAAACAAAACAACTGGCTTGATAGCATTTGGATAAAAAAAAAAAAAAAAAACCTTTCAGACATCGCAGTTTGACCCTGCAATCCAATTTATGTCATTAGAAACTGTTTGTACCAGGCTCTGCTTGGAGGATGGCGCGACTACGAGAGGAAGTGACCTGCATTAGAACAACAAATACACCTGGTGTGAAAGCAGTGAACTTTAAAAGCCTTTCAGAAATTCAGAGTATTATTTAGTCAATCATATACCACGGAGCTGCCCCCAGAGCTGTATGTCATTTTGATAAATTAACTTGAAAGACTTGGAGCATAATAAAGTCAAACCTGGGCCCCAGACTATAGCAATCATGCTTGAATGCAGCGTAAAATACTTCCCACAATAAAAGTCACGCTTGCTACTGTTTAATGTTTAAGATAATTTTGAACCTGATCAAGGTCAGCAGTTGCATAATGTGTTTGGGCTTCGTTGGTTTTCTGTGTGTTTGGGAGCTCAGAATAGGAGTAATACTAAAAACGTCAACCTCGGGGGGAATACCTGCCTCACCCACAAACACTGCTTAGGATTCGGCATCGCTGCAAGGTAGCTTGCCAAAAAAAAAGGGATAATATTTTTTCAGGGAGAATTCATGAAAAATACAGCATTTTGTTCCCTTGAATTTCTCCAGACTAAAGTAACACTGCACAACACATGAGAAGGCAAGACGCACTGCAGACATGATGGTACTAATTTAACATGGGGAACGAAGGAAGATCACCGAGAGGAGAGCACACGCCTCAAGTACAAATACCCATGGTGGTGGGAAGCCCCCCATGCACAGCACCCTGTTTCTCTCCAGGAGCCAGTGAGTCCAGGACTCTTTGGGAGACCACAGCTGCGCAAGCCCTCCAGCCCTTGCCAGGGCACCGTACCCTTGTTCTGCCTTCATTTTGGTAACTGCACCACTTCTCTTTCAAAGAAGTCCTTCAAAAAAATCCCTATTTTTGGCCCAGTTCTGATGCTGCCCCTCAGTTTGAGCATCAATTTAGCACAAATCACCAGATGTTGCTGGTGCCTATCAACTTACAAAATAATTTTTCATGTCTGAGCAGGGTTTTAGACTTCAAAGCAGTACTGCATTGCGACTGGGGATGTACCGCCATTCTTCAGAGAAGCCGGGGCAGAGCACAGAGCGGGCGACTGTGCTGTGCTGGGCTGGGCTGGGCTTGCCTGATGGGAAGCCTCTCCCAGAGCACAGCTGGTTTCCCAGCCCCAGGTACAGGCGTCTCTATCTTTTTGGAAGAAAGTATTGCTTCTCCTGCTGTTTCTGACTATTTCTATACCAAAATCAGTAAATAAAGCATGCTACTCGAAGTCTAACCAGAGCTTTCACAGCCAGTAGTTTCTCTTTCCATCATTATTTCCCCACCGCGCTGCCGGCAGGCGCAGCAGTGGGATGATGGGCAGCCGTCGGAGGGAAGAGCAGCCCCCGCCTCCCCCAGCCGTTACTGCCGGTGCATTCCCATGCTCAGGGCCAGGAGCTGCTGAAGGAGCGAGTAATGCTTAAGCATTGGCCTTTTGAAAAACACATGATCTCAGGGAGGGGAAAAAAGAGCATTACTTTTCACGGGGAGTAAACGCTGTGACTCAGTTTTATTTCACAGGCATCCTGACTAATTTGGTGCAGGAGGAAGGAAAAAAATACAGGAAGTTTTTCCTACCAACATTTCTAAAAGAATCTAGCATTTGATCTGCCAATTTTTTCTTCACCTAGGTAACATCTCTGACACACAGTTAGTCTCATAAGAGCCCCAGCAATTTTCGTGAGTAAAGGACGTACGACTCTGCTCATCATCCTAACAAGCAGCTGAACTTCGGACACTTAAGGCACATTCAAAACAGCACAGCCACTCTAAAGTCTACAAAAAATTCACTTTTGCTGATCAACTTTCCTTGTCGGAGGCTGCTGAGCAGACCACGCTCAGCTCCCCTCCCGACGGCAGCCCCGACGGCTCCGCCACATGACCTGGAGCCAGGCTCCTCTTTGCTTTGGCTCAGATGTGCCTTAAAGCGGAGACCCAGTTATTGCATTTTTCCACTTGACTGTGCGGCACAATCGAAAACCACTCTGTTTTATTTTGCATTGGACTTTGGGCATTGCCTTCCTGCTTCTGGAATGACAAATAAAAAACGGAGTGGGGAAAATAACCACCACAGCTCTCTGCAGAGCACTTGTGGCAGGCAGCTGTTAGTAGTTGTCAAGCTTTATATTCCTAACGCTCACTTCTCTTTTTACCAAACCCCACAAATATTGCGCATTGCTCTGCTTTCCTGAAAGCCCTCCCGAGAGTGCTGCCTCCCTCCCTCCTCACTCTTCCTCCCAAATCTTCCCTTTAACCTCCAGCCCTGCCCAGGAGACTATGCAGGCTCTCTGGGCTGCCCTAGACGAAAATGACCCTTCCCAGCCTCCAAATTCTAATCGCTGTTTTGTTCAAGGATCTACAACGCCTTGTTTGCTTAACTTACACCAGTGCTTACTCTCGTATCCTCTGGCCTCCAATGCTGTGAGTGGCAAGCAACATAAACCCCACTTTCCCCGCCTTCCAGAGCTGGTCCTGTGCATCTTTTCTACAGGTGGAAGCATGGTCAGAATCTTCCTAAGATGGCAGCTCCTCTCCATTCCCCATCATCCTCAGGCACTGAAAGGAGACTCTCCCCACACACTTAGAGAAACTGTCCCCAGCCTCCAATTTACCTCTTCTTACACCAGAATTAATACCTTAGCACTGCGGCTTTGGGTTATCTACAAACTTCAGAAGATCATCTAATACTTCTATCGTCTTCTTTCATAAAGATTTCCTTTTGGCCCTAAGAGCTTTATGTATAAAGAATATTTACTTAACATAAATATGCAACCGAAGAAAGAAAAGCTACGATTCCTGAAAAGCAACACGCACATCCAGTTGCTTCTCCACTCCTAGTTTTTCTGTATCCTGCACATCAAAGCACCTAGGAAATTAGGTTGATATATCTTCTAAGGTTTCCTGATATTATTTGTAATAAAAGTAAACAACTACATGGAATTATTTACTTGAAAATGACTACCCTCGAGAGATGCCATTAGTCTCTGCATAGAGAGGGTGCTTTGCCCAGTTTAAATTTTCGCAGCTACTCTTAGTCACAACCAGGGCTGCCTGAAATATCTGACACAGCGTGACCACGTCCAGCAGCTTCTAGCATTTTTATTTAACTTCACTATGGAGGCGGGGGGGGGTGGAGGGGGGGGTCAGGCACCAAAAAAGTGAAATTAATCTGCCCAGAATCACAAAACCCCCCTTCTTGCACACTTTCAAAACAAAAAAACCCAATACTTGGGTTTCTGTTTCCCTGCCCCTCAGCTGGGGTTTGATATACAAACGCCTGTGAAGTGGCCCATTTTTCCCAAGGGGAAGGATACCAAGCCCAGGCACTCCTGCACAATCCACAGCCACGGGTGCTGTTAATCAGCCCCTTCCCCATGAATCGGCATCTGTGCCGGCCAAATCAATAGTGGTCTGTGCGCAGATAGAGCCCATGTCAGTCCAAACCCAGAGCCAGCAGCGGTGGCTGAATGCTGTGCTTCACACGTAAAAGGTTTTTGCTTGCTATTGAACCCCAAGTAGGTTAAAATAAACCCTGGTTAAGGCGGTGAGGAGGGTGGAAGGCGCTACACAAATATATGCATCGCCCTGAGCATCCTCACACTGTGACAAGGGATGCTTGTCTCCTCTCCCTGGGAGATCAGAGCTACAGGATGGTCTATTTTTCCAGGTTTTATCTCAATTAGAGAAAACTGGTTTGCAAAGGTCTCGGACAGCATAATCAGCATGCTATACCTAATATTACAGATCTGAATCTGTGGTTATATTTAAGAAAGGTTAGTGCTATATGGCATATCACAATGAGCTTATTGTTCTTGCTATTGAGTAGGGGCCACATTTTAATTTTGCTACTGATGAAATAACAAAAGGGCCATTTCCATAGGAAATCACAAGAATTAATTAACCAGAACATAAGGACCTCATATCCTGCTTTCAAGCCGGGATTTCACTTTGAACTCAAGGACGTCCTAATTCCTGTACCTTGACCATTACATCTCTGAAGAAACAACCCTATTTTGAGTTTGCATGCAGAGAAAAAGGCAGTGAGGCTCGGTATGCATATTGCTGTGCATGAACTCACCTACTGAAGTCATGTTTATTTATTAATATGCACTCTTCCCAAAGCACACTTCTTCAAGGTTTTCCAGCTACTCCTTGGATTTAATAGGTCTTATCTTTCCTACCTGCCTGCTGGATTAGGCACAAACTTTTCTGTAAGACAGAAGCCAAGTAACCATGACTACATTTAAAAACAGGTCCGCAGCCTTCAGACCTTTTCACCTATCTTCAAAAGCTGCTCTGGTTTATAACTTTTAAATTGCATTGCACTTTACCTCTCAAGTGTAATTAATTTACAGAAACGTCCTTGATTTCACCTAAAAATAATTTTTAAAATGTTTCTAAGGTGAATGTCACTTGAGCTTCAGGACGCAAGGACGTCTCGGCCAGTTTCCCTGGGCAAGCAGAAGGAGTCTTCTCAAATATTTTTAAACATAACTCCCGGTTTTGCTTTCAGAGATCACATACCCCCATGTAATAATTGTTGCCCCAAGATTCCTCTGGGCTGAGGACAGTGAGAAGAGCGGCAGGAACAGCCAGACTCCCTCAGCAGCATGCAGAACAAGCTCTTCCTGCTGCTCAAACCAGAGGTGAAGCCTTTGCAAGGTCTGGAGGAAAAACATATTCATGCACATGAAAACAGGAATGAGATGGAGATCACTTCTGCTTGTTCCAACTAACGTAGAAGGCTGGGTGCTGCAGTGCTGGAGCTACCCACAAAATAAGGTGCATGAGTCAGGATTTGAAGTCTGACTTAGCTTAAGCTTGGCTTAAGCTACCGAGTAGAAGAATATTATCTTTAATAGGCGCTACTGAATCTCAGCCACAGTATTTATCCACAGATTTTGGGTTCTGAACAGTTCACAGCTCTAAACCTCTTTAAAGGCGGCAAGATCTTTGTATTTGTGCAACAGCTTTAAAAAGCCAACATTTGTTTGAGCTTACAAACATACTTCAGTCTGTTCTTCAAACAGCAGTTGATGAAAACAGCGCTTTGCAATTAAACTAGCATATATTAACATTTATTAATTTCCTCTCACTCCTTTGGTTTAGTCTCAGGGTGACAAATAGGCCACGAAGACATTGGCTGGCTCCTAATGCCGCAGCCGCAGAGAAAGCCCAGGAGGTGCACACAAGCACCCGTCTTCCGCAGGCATCATGGACATGCGTGTTTTACAGTGAAGTTCAGCCAGGACGGCAGTGACTTTCAGTGTCCCCTGACAGCGGGATGCCATATGTCTTAGCTCAGGGTAGGACGCAGCTTTGGGGAAACCATGGAAGGTTCAGATCAGCGATTTCCTCTGCATTTGCAACATGGCCCTGATTCTGCAGCCACGCACCCCGGGAGCCGCAGTAAACGGTGGGGCTGGGGCCAGACTTGGGCAGGGCTGCTTGATCACCTGTAGCAGTGGGGCAATGCAGGCACCCATGGCTGCAGCTCATTGCTCTTGCTCCACAAAATAACCCCCTCTCAGCTGGCAAACCCCCTCTTCTGCAGCAGTTCAGTGGGCATCACTTTCTGTGGGGACACAGCATTTTCCCCGTCAAGACATCCAATCTGTGCCATAGTTGCACACACCATTTCTTTTACATTCAGAGTAGACCCAAGCAAAACCAAAGCACAGAAATACATGTATTTTGGCAACAAGGGCAACACCTCTGAATAATCAAAAGTTTTAAGGTCTTGTTGAGAGTCATGAAAGCATGTTCTCCCTTTCCTTTAAACTACCAGAATTGTAGAATCATAGAATCATAGAATCATTAAGGTTGGAAAAGACCTCTAAGATCATCGAGTCCAACTGTCAACCCAACACCACCATGCCCACTAAACCATGTCCCCAAGCGCCTCATCTACACATCTTTTAAATACTTCCAGGGATGGGGACTCAACCACTTCCCTGGGCAGCCTCTTCCAATGTTTAACCACTCTTTCAGTAAAGACATTTTTCCTCATGTCCAATCTAAACCTCCCCTGGCGCAACTTGAGGCCATTTCCTCTCGTCCTATCGCCAGTTACTTGGGAGAAGAGACCAACACCCACCTCGCTACAGCCTCCTTTCAGGTAGTTGTAGAGAGCGATGAGGTCTCCCCTCAGCCTCCTCTTCTCCAGGCTAAACAACCCCAGCTCCCTCAGCCGCTCCTCATAAGACTTGTTCTCCAGACCCCTCACCAGCCTCGTTGCCCTTCTCTGGACACGCTCCAACATCTCAACATCCTTCTTGTAGTGAGGGGCCCAAAAGTGAACATGGCATTCGAGGTGCGGCCTCACCAGGGCCGAGTACAGGGGCACGATCACTTCCCTGCTCCTGCTGACCACACTATTTCTGATACAGGCCAGGATGCCGTTGGCCTTCTTGGCCGCCTGGGCACACTGCCGGCTCATGTTCAGCCAGCTGTTGACCAACACCCCCAGGTCCTTTTCCACCAGGCAGCTTTCCAGCCACTCTTCCCCAAGCCTGTAGCGCTGCATGGCGTTGTTGTGGCCCAAGTGCAGGACCTGGCACTTGGCCTCGTCGAATCTTGTAAACCTGATGTATAGCGTCATCTAAAAAAACGAAGGCTTCCAGCCATCAGAAGTAGTGCAATGTAAACTTAAATATTTGATTCCTAGGAGCAGCCATATAACAAGATAAGGGAACATACCTATGAGTGCAGAGTAAACTCATAACCACATCATTTACAATTCTGCCCCTGAGCTCCTGTATTTCAATATATAAAAGAGAAAGATAATCTCCATATGGCTTTCTCTTCAAAACTTCAACAAAAAAACATCAGAGCCAAATGAATGCATTTTATACCCATTCGGTATGTTATTTCCTATCTCATATTGCAGAGTTTCGTTTGATTTCCCCTGATAGAGGTGGTACTTGCCTGTACCAGCTCAATCAAGGAGGTTGCTGGCCTATAGCCCTGAAACATCCCTAACCATTATACCAACAAAGAGGGAAGGTTTTGGCCAACCAGCCCAACTGCTCGCCATACAAATTGGGAAACCCAGTTTATTAATGGTAATAAAGAAGCAACTCAAAATTAGGGGGAGCAGTGCCTTGTTCCCAATTAAGTCAATAGCCATTTTATCACTGACTGTGGTGGGATGAGGACATGGGTCACTGTAATTAAATTCTTTTTTCCTTTTTGAAGTTTAGGCTGCAATATATCAATTTGCTGTTCGTCTGACAGGACATTCCGGCTGCAATTTATTTAATGAGGAGAATCAGAGGAAGAAACAAATGAGGCAGGACAGCAGCAGAAGATTCATGGTGGGTTGAAAAGAGGAAAGCAGAGATGTCATTATCTGTCTACATGCTGTAAGAAGAACCACAAACTTGAGCAAAAAGAAAGACTTCATGAAGCTGATGGAGCTGTAAGATGGGAAGCGGTTTGTTTTCCCCAAACAAAATCAAATCAGGTAGATTTAGTATGGAGTTTTTCTCAGTATCTTGTAGGAAAGTAGCAATGAGCAGAGAGGACAGCAAGCAGTAAAAGGCTGTCCAGAGTGAACAGACAGCATGCAAGGAGACCTCCTCCCTCATCTGACACTCACACCACGTTGGATGGAAATAGCCTGGTGCAGGAACAGCAGAGACAACCGGAGTCACTCCTTTCCCTGCACTGGACATATGACATGTCCTGGGGTGCAGGTACACCACCCAGCTCCATGCACCTCCCCCTGAGCCTACATTAGGTAACGGAGCTCAGCAATACCAATGGACCTGTAGAACGAAACAAAGCAGCACCCAGGACCCAACACCCACAGCACGTGCATTTGGGGAATTTTAATGCAGACTAGGTCCAACCCGATCCCATGGACTAAATGCTTATGAGCAACCAGAGAGCCTTAACAGAGATTTGGAGCACATCATCCAGTGGAGTTTCACCCCAAAGAAATTCAGCACAGGCACCCTGAGGCAGCTCCACAGCATGAACCCAAGCACAGCAAGTGGGGACAGTCAGGAAATCCACTTCAAAAACATGTTCCAGATGTGACCTGGAATAGTAGCAAGAAAAAACCTTTCCCTAGAAAAAATACAGATATATCACAACAAGGCATAACTGCTGGGTGTTGCCCGAGGCTGACCTGTCCCAAGACTGAATGTAGCCACATCAAATTGGTTGTCATTTTTAATTACTATGAAGAATACCCCTTCCACAATCACGTAAGTAGGGCCAGCCTGGGCAGATGACAGTAGGTACAGCTGCTCAGTATTCATTCAACAGATTACGCGATCTCTGTACACCCAATCACAGTAACTTACCAGCTCGGACACTGCAGAGGCAAGCACTTTCCATGTTAGAGGAGTCCACAATACACCAAAATTTGTTCTTTTACACTGCAGTGTTGAGCTGTGGTTACAATACCACCAGCCAGAGGCTCTGCACCAACTCCTTTCACCCCCGGATAATGTGCGCTGCTCTGTTGTATAAGAAATGGGTGTGCTATTCAGCTCTGATTTATTCAGGTAATATCCATTCAAGCTGATTGCAACCTACTGAAATAGCAAGTACTGGACACACATTTAAATTTAACTATCTATTGTGACACAGCGATAAATTTAGACTGGCTCCAGGACCTGTGTTTGTCGTTATACGTCACTTCACAGCAAAGCTCTATGCCACTGAAAAACTCCGGCAGTCCTTAAATTGCTGCTGTGTCACTTTTTCCCAAATTTAGCCTTTTGAAGAGTACTGGAAAATCCTACAGAGATAAGAGAAAATGTTGCTAACACAGCTCGGCCATGCACAGCCATTGCTGCTATCTTCTCTCCTTGTTAGGCTCCCACCTTGCCTGCACCACACTGAACCGTCTCTACCATTTTTCTGTAACAGACACACACAAAGAAGAAGTAACTAAATCAAAAAAAGGCCATCTAATGCTACAAAGCCAATCCTACAATAAGTCTAGATGGCTTGCAAGGCTGCCCACTTAATAAAGTGGAGCTTGTGTAGCACTGGGGGCTCAGAGACGTCCTTACTGGGGATTTGCAAAGTGCTGCTTCCCTCCCTCCCAGCACCACCAGGGCTGGAAGTTCCCCCTACGTGCCATCCACAAGTTCAAAATATGCCAGCACTTGCAATTTTTTCTCTGTTGTATTGCCCTTTACTCTGAGTTTTGCTGAAAAGGCATGGGGAGCCTGGAGGCACCATCCAAATCCTCCTCTGCAAGCAGATAGCTGACTTCACAGGGGACAGATTTTGGGGGGCAGTGTACTGAATTTCCACCCCTCTGTGACTCAGGTATGAACACCACGAAAAATTAACGTATCTTTAGACATTTGTCCCCAAAGGCAAATTGTTTTCCCTGCACAGGTCACAGAGCTATCAGAACACCATGTAAACAAGTGCTCTCCATTATGAGGGCAACCAACCCCATTAAAAAAAAAAAAAACATAACAAACCAAACCTACACCTTACATTTCTTGCATGTGTTTTCACATATGCTACTGCTCTGCACGTTTAAGCAGCAAATAAATCAGCTCCTCACACAAAGGTTTCAAGGTGGGAACACACTAATAGAGAATTTACTCAGTATGTGGTCTGTGCAGTCAAAGATGTGTAAGAAAAGCTTCGATTACCCCGGTTTGCCTCTCTTGGGAACCAGCACTACACAGCAGCGAGGCACATGGTGCCCGGGAACACAAGGACAATATTCAGCAGCATGGTTATTGTGTTAGCAAGGTAAACACCGATATCTCTGCTTGCTCCTGCCCCGCTCTGCCTGTTGCTCCTGCATCGGTCTGAGCAGCTCTCTCTCATGTACAAAAATCACATATGTGTAGGAGGAAAATAAGAGCCCTTATGAATTTTTCCATCTCATACCAACTCAAGAACAGCAGACAAAGCTCAAAATATCCTCTATGAAATGTTTTGGGTGATGGTTAGTTGGATGTTTGGGTTTTTTGGTTTGGGTCATTTTGACTTTCATACTAAAAGTTCACGGAAAAGTTTTACTCTAAGGATTTCTGTATGTGATATTGCAGTCCTGCACGCTGCTGTTGCAGGGAACCCATACATCAGTGCAATGCCCGTTCAGCAGCAGATCACTATATGGAACCAGATGTGCAAAAGTGACAACATAAAATATAGTAAGTAAAGAAATACATTATCTTAGGTTGCTCTGAAAATGTATTTGGTAGCAGGGTATCAGATTTTCCCTAGAGCAGAGTAGATGAAAGGTTTGTGCAGTAATGTATAAAAGGTAAAAATAGTTATTGTCTGGTTTCCATAAAACCAGAGTCCTTCTGGCACTATCATCTCACCCAACTTCTCCTCCCAGTTGGTAGATTGCTTAACCCCATGACGGTTTCTCACAAAGAGGTCTGTAATAACATAGCCGCAGAACACTTAATGGGAGATGCAGCTAGTAAGGGAATAAGACCAACTCGCATTCACACTGTTATCCACTGTAATTTGTTTGCGGTTGGTAAAGAAAATGGATGAGCGACTCCCCCCGTGCTGCACCTCCCCCAGCAGCCCTTGACTGACAGCCTCTCCGTGCTTCGCCTCTCCAAACCAATATGATGCATTGTCCTTTGGCAGCAAGCTTGCGCTAACAGCAAGCGCTGTCTGTTCTGGGAACATTAGAGACGTGCTGATGCCAGAGCAAGGTAAGTTACCGCTATCTTTAATTCCTACTGGGTATAATACTAGAAACAATGAGGATCGAATGGGCAGCGCAAGGCTTGCAGACAAACAGACATGGGATTTATTATCTCAGCAGAGATCCTCCAAACCACACCTGACAAATTATCCTCAGGATAGCCTGCCCTGCCAGGATCTCCCAAACATGTTTTTCTGCCAAAATAACCTGGGTCTACAATGGAGCGGGAAGAATATCCTTGGCCCGACAAGTCCCCCAAAACTTTCCGGAAAAGTATGGATTTATCCTTACAGCTGAATAGCGTGCACCTTTAGTAATGCCAAAAATTAACCACCAAAATGATTTGTCAGATGAGATGAGTTACAGAAGGAAAAGGACCCCCCACCATAAGCACTGCAGCTGCCAAGTGAGAGAAAGCAAAGCTCAGGTAGCAAAAGCAACACCCATCATGCAGCATGGCTGGGATATTTGCATAGCCATGGTACAGCCAAGCCCTGGGGATGAGACCCTATGGGAACACCTTCCTGAACACCACACTGGGTTCCTTATGGAGCAAGGGGCATGGAGATATGGGGGGCACCTTCTTGCCCCAGCATTAGACAATGGCGGTGCTTGGGCTTTGCCAATGGGAAAAGGCACCTTCAGGAGTTGACGGCTCAAGGTTACTACTACCTCCACCCTGGTCCTTTGCAGGAAGGACTGGAAAAGCCTTTCTGGAGCTCCCCAGGTGGACTACTCAAACATTGTAGCTTGCAAAGAGCAGGTCAGCCGAGCCCAGCTAACTGGTTTCCACCTAGCTGCTCCTGTGAGCAGTTTGTCTTCAACAGCTAAATATAGCACCTTTGCACAGATTTGTCGACAGTTGGCTTTCCGCTCTCCGAAATTATTAAAACAGTAAAAGGGAAAAGCCAACTGCTTAGAAAGAAAAATGCCCTTTATACAATCAGGGAGAAAAAGAGCCTCTGAACTTTGAGCAACAGAGCTAGATGCCCCGCAAGACAGTGCCCTACCAGTTTCGAGGGATCGCCTAGGTCTACTGCTATTGTCACAGCCCCACCACCAGTTACCTCCACCACCACCATCTGCCTCTGGCAGCAAACAGTCTCTAGGCATCGTGTCGCTCAAGGCTCTGGTGCAGAGGCACCTCTCATCAACTCTCTCTTACACCCTCCTCTCTTCCATTCATTTTTCCCCTTCTCTCTGGTTTCCCCCCATAGCTTTTCTTTGCTCTTTCCTTCTTCCTTCCCTCCACCAGCCAATGCATTTCCCTCACCCAAAACCCACTTTCTGCTCATTAGGAACATGGGAGTAGGTCCCTGTTATGCTGTATTTACTTTAATTATATTATTTAGCAACCAGATGTCTTTGTAAGCTGTGAATTCTTCCATGCAGAATATATTCCTTGATAACCAAGGGAGAAAAACTTTCAACTTCAGCTGTGACTCAAGGAACTCAATTTGTTTACATTGGTAGGTGCTTATTAAACACCTCCTTACTAAAGAAACCTCCGAATAAACATACCAGTACATTTATTTTCATTACTTATGGGGGCATCTCAGTAAAAATAGGATTTGGACAACAAACTACAGCCCAAGATTTCAGTGCTATACCAAGAGGATGCCATGGCTAATGATGCTAACAGCTACTAGGGGGAAGAGAGCTGCTACATGTAATCAAACACTACAACTGAATGCTGAAATTTTAAGTCAACTGAATATTGATCACATTTTTTATGCTGTCATGAAACCGCTTGAAGATACTGTAATACCATCCCTCAGCTCCTGGGGAGCACCTACTGCCAGGGAGGCAATGTGCAGCAGTGATTACCCACATGACAGCACATAACGGGTTCAGACAAATGATTGCTCGCTTATCCCCTCCTGGTAGGAGCAAGGAGCCGCTGAGCACAGCGGGCAGAAGAGCCCATCTTCTGCTGAGTACTAATTTGGGTAATGGATACAGGCACTGGAGGCTAAGGAAGCAGTTTCCACCTGATGCACTCTGGGGCTTCACGCATGAGATGACTTTTTGGATGCTCTCATTGAATTACTACTTTCAGAACAAATTGTCTTATTTTTATGCAGAGGTCAGACCCTGATGGCCTTAGTTCAGTTTCTTTAATAGTTACTCCACACTTCCCAGGTTAAAAAATGAAGCCAAGTTCTAGGATCCAGCCTTGGACATGGCCAGGAGCAGCAGTTCCGGTCTCCTGCCCGGGACAGCTGGGGCAAAAGCACGCTGCCCGCACCATGTACTTCAAGTATGGTATGGTTTTGAGTGGGGTCCTGGTTTCAGCAGGGATAGAGTTAATTTCCTTCCTAGTAGCTGGTACAGTGCTGTGTTTTGGATTTAGGATGAGAACAAAGTTGATAACACATCGATGTTTTAGTTGTTGCTAATTAGTGCTTACACTAGTCAAGGACTTTTCAGCTTCCCGTGCTCTACCGACTGAGAAGGCTGGAGATGCACAAGAAGCTGGGAGGGGGCACAGCCGGGACAGCTGACCCAAACTGGCCAAAGGGATATTCCACACCATGTGACGTCATGCTCAGTATAGAAACTGGGGGGAGTTGCCCGGGGGAGGGATGACCGCTGCTTGGGAACTGGCTGGGCATCGGTCGGTGAGCAATTGCATTGTGCATCACTTATTTTGTATATTCTATTATTATTATTATTATTTTCCCTTCCTTTTCTGTCCTATTAAACTGTCTTTATTTCAACCCACAAATTTTGCTCTTTTTTTCCCCCCATTCTCTCCCCCATCCCACTGGGGGCAGGGTGGGGGGAGTCAGCAAACAGCTGTATGGTGTTTAGCTGCCTGCCAGGTTAAACCACAAAAAGCAGGGATCATCCCATGCCACAGCAGATGAAGGGACCAGAGAGCAAGACATCCTCCATGCATGGGCCACGAGCTGCAGCTGGGGCACTTCCTGGCTGGGGCAGCAACCGTGCTGTGCTCAGGAGGTCCTTGCTCGCCCAAAGGAATGGGCGATGCAGGACCATAAGACAGAACCAGACTTTTAATAACCTGGGAATAGAGAAGAAAGGACTGAAGACATGACAAAAGGAGAAGACAGCAAAGAGGACAACAGCAGCCGCGCGAGCACATGAGCCCTCGGCAGCATCTCTGGGAGCACTTCATTCCCAAACTGCCAGAGCCACACCGCATTGCACCGAGCCCCAGCTCTGACACAGCAGTGAAGCTACCTGCAACTGCCTTGCTGGGACCTGCTGTCAGGAGGTTTATTTACTAAACCAGGGAATAATACATCTCGTGTAACATAATTTACTGCACAATTTCACAGCACTTCTAGAAAAACTCATCCTGGTGTCACTGTGATTACCAGCTACGATCTCTGCGTCTGTCTTGTTAGCTGGATGCTGTTTTGTGCTATTTCATCCATAATTGTAGCACAGTTGGTTCAACAAATCAGTTGGTTCATTATTTATTTTTTTTTATCCCAAAAGATAATATCCCACTACCCTTCCCCTTCATTTTATAAATCAACACACAAGGGGTTTATGTTAATTAAATTACATCACAATGATGCACTTTTTTTTCAGCACAGAAGGAAAAAAAATACGACCTACAATTCTCAGGCAATTCTTCCTCCCTACCTGGAGGTTTTCACAAGCTAGGTACCTGCACCCAGCAGTGAGGAAGCGCTAACAAGCCAAAGAAATAGTACACACCAAATTGCTGAACATGGATTTCCAGGGTTCCTGTTGGCTGGCATAACCCCGTTCCCCACTTCCAGCAATTCAGCGAAGAAGAGCAGAGGGCTGGAAAGCACTGCTTTAATTATTGCCATCAGTCTCCGAGACAGGGCACTTAAGAGCTTTAGCTGCTGTAAACACTCCCTTGATAGCAGATAAAGAATCTGCTGAAAGAGGGTTTTGTGTGGAGAAACCTCAGGGGCGTAGGGGTGGGTCTGGGGAACAGGCAGCTCCAAAACTGGCACGAAAGGCGGTGAGAGGGCATGTGAAAAATATTGGCTGGCTTTGCCCTGTTGTGATGACTGAAGTCGATGAAGGTCCACCAGGGATGCGTTTGGAGCAGGTACCGTCATTCATCTCCCCGTATTTCTCAGAATCCTCCCACGGTCCCCAGTGGCTCGTGGCAAGGGACCTCCCCAGCCACAGGTTGTTTCTCCACATTTGATAACCCTCTATGGATTTTTTTCTTCTATGAATGTGTTCCTCGCTGCATTTCAAAACATGTCATCGATTTGAGTGGTGTTTAAATAAACTTGGGCTTACAGCTGTCACCACCATAAATAAGTGATTGATACCAGCGATGAGCTGGGCCTACTCCTGTTAGAGATTAATTTGACCCCTGCCATTCAGTGCAGACAGACCAGCTGCCTGGAAAAGGCAGTTGGACTTTGTGTCTTCCCACGTTTGGGGCAGATTCATGCTTTTGGCAAAAGCAACGCGGCAGAGCCCAACCTCCTCCTGCTCCCCTTTTGCAGATCTTCACCCCGGGAAAGCTGCGGGGAGATGGCTTTCCCAGGGGGAGATGGGGAAGGAGCCCCGTCCCCTGGGCCCACTGCAGGTGCCCCACTGAAAAGCCATTTTCTTGGAGAGACCTGGATAGGTACATCCACACACCTCTATATGTGGCTGATGCAAACAGCCATTCAATTACAAGACAACGAAAAACATTTGAACACCACTTTGTACGTATGGCTGAGCCCCACCTTTATCTGTTTCAGAACAACATGATGACTGCAGTGCAAAACTCAAAAGCAAGTCATCAGGCTGAAGAAACCCATCTCTAAATCTCTACTTCGCTGCTCACTTCCCTTGCTTTGCACCTTTGTTTGAATAATTAACTTATTTATTAACTTCTCTGCTTAAAAAGTTAAGAAATAGTCAAGCATCAACACCAGAGACATTTAACAGATATAAATGTGTTTTTAATCACAGCCTACAGCCTGCCGGTTTCCACGTGCCAACCGTGAAGCAGCTTTTTACTGGGTGAACACCACATTGATGAAGAGCTTCGAAATATTGCCTGTCTACCACCAACTTTTGAGCACTGTGATTTTTATGCTGGTGAATCCTGCACAGAAGCCATGTGATCATGTGTATTTTTACACCTCCTGCAGCATGGTGGCACGTGTCTGCGTGTCCATACACGTTATGTTTCAGTAAAACAGCAATAACAGCTCAGAGGGTAACTCTGAGGTCTTTATTTTGAAGGCAAGCAGGTGAAGATGAATGATGATAAACAGAAAAGGGGAAGCCACCAGTTCATGCTGCTGCCAAACTTCCCGGTGACCCGTTTTTAATGACTAGAGCATCACACACAGAGTTTGACTTTTTATATAGAAAACGCTTAAAACAGTGAAACCGTGGAGCCAGACTCTAAAGCAAAGGAGTCAAAGAAATGCCATGGAGCATCCTGAAGGAGGGCTGAGAAACCAGTGCCTGAGCTGGAGCTGCCATATCCTCAGGTGTCCCCAGAGGCCATCCCTGGCACCACTGCCTCTGCCCTCTTCCCAGGTGACTCGACTTACAGTGCGTTTTGCCCAAGAGTTTTTACAAACACACAAAATGCTCCTTCCCAGGTGTTTCCAACTAGAGCTCCTACTTTTATTTATTAAAAACAACAACATGCAATTCTGTCTTAAGCCTCTCAACTCCTGCTACTAAAGCAGCTTCGGTCAGCATCCTTGCAGGCTGGGGCAGCCTGCTTTTATGGAAGGGGGGAGAAAAGAAACATGTCAGAGAAAAACTAAAAAGGCTGATGAACAAATACACATTCTCCCCTGAGATTTCCGTTTTGTTTTTCCCTTTAAAAAAGAAGAAAATAAAAGAATCAACAAAACCGATTCTTTTTTCTGCAAAGCCAGCTGAATCAGCTCCTCCAGCATTACTGCATCACCCCAATTTATTACAGCAAAATATGCTGTAGCAGTTTAACAGAGGGCCAGAAGCATTGTGTGGCTTCTTCCAGAGTGAAAACAGGGCCAAGACCACAAATGCAAGGCTGGGAGCGGACCCTACAACCAGGACACATCAGGAAGGCAAGGAAAGGCCAGTCCTCCTGGGGCACTTCAGCAACTATCAGCCTGGTTTCACACCTCTATAGTTTCAGAAAACATAAATATGACACTTAACTTCCCAACACAGCACCCCACCTCCCCCTTACCTTCTCCACCATATGTAACAGATGCAACACCAAACAGACATACTGCAAGAGGCTCCCGAAGACCCGTGAGTCACTATGGCAGATGCATAGGACCTACGATTGGGTGCAACAGAGAATGTAAATATTTCATCTTATTTTAAAAGGCACAGGTTTACTGAAGGGAGTTGACTCCAAAAAATAACAACCTTATTCTTACACCCTTCAAACCCACCCACCCCCAATTTAATAATCTCTGATTATTAGTTGGCAAAAGCAAAAATATCCTCCAGGTGGAGGGATAAATATCAGATAAAATCACCTTAGTAGTGACCTGGCCCGTGAAAAACGCTTCCAACTGCTGCAGAAGTCCTACAGAAGGGATCAGAAACAAAAAAACATTTTCCTCTCTCCTTCAGCCTGAGACCCTGTGAGCAACGGGGCGATTTCCGTACTTTCTGTAATTGCTCTCACTTTGCTTAAAATGTGCCCAACTGCTCTGGGGGGGACAGTTTCACAGGTGCAGGTTGCTCCATAAAACCACCATCATGAGTGCGCTAAATCCCAGCCTCCTGCCTACAGCTCTGTCCTGGGCACCGGCACGCTGCCAGGCACCAGCACGCTGCCAGGCACGCAGCTTTGCCATAAACCTTGAAGAAAAGCAATTATTTATCTCTGATGTAAAACACCTTCCTTCCTCCGCTTTCTTTGATAAAGTGATGCCGCATCATCATACAAAAGTGTCTCAATATTTTATATAGCAGTGTAAAAATCTACAAGTGAACCACCCACCACCACCACGGGTGGCAGAGACCTCCAGTTCAACAAGACTGGTTTAACATTTCAGTGCTTCTCTACCACACTGCATCACCTTTTTTTGTTGTTTAAACGCACCCAACTTTTCATGCCCTAGGGATTATCACAAGGTGGAGAGCTCACCCCTTTCACAAGTGCCTTGACAAGCCATCACCGCCCGGGGTGAGCAAGGCTGCTGGTGTTACTTGCAGGAGTAATTTAATCGATTTTGTAAAGGTTAGGACAAAATTAAGATTAAACTTTCATGTTCTCAATACTTCCTTTTTTTTTTTAAGGTATTTTGAAGAAATTATTGCTGCAATAAAGGAAAGGACAAATACATGTCAGTAATAGAAAACAAATTTATATTACTGCTGTGACAAATGGGCCATGCCGGGCTGTGCCTCTGGTCGGAGGGGATGTCCCAGCCTGGCCCCGCTTAATGGGAACTTCTCATCCTCTCTTGCCAGGCCAAGTTTCCACCTGGAGATTTGGTATTTGCCTTCATGGCTGGTTCTTAATCAAATAGGGTATTCTTAGAATGAAATTATCGTGGCTGTATTATGGATGTAAGACATTCGCTTCAAGGGCATAAGCCAACCATTAAATGATGGACATTAGAAAAAGTTTCCTTGTGAGCAAGTTATTACATCCTGACGGTGCCGCTCACGTTTCTGCTCGGAGAATGCCTTTGCATGGCACTGCCCACCTTTGCCCATGCACCTGCATCCTACCTGGCAGGCGGGACTTGGTCTTTCTACATCATCCCTTCCCCTGGGGACACACCTGTGAGCCCTGAGCACCCGACCCGGTTGCACATCTTTCCCCTTGCAGAAAAGCAAGGGGGGGTCACAACAGGGACAATGGTAGAGGACGGGACTATTTATATTTAGCAGCTCAGACCCTGCTGCCCAAAGAGGCTGTGGTTCTCCAGCCCTGACCACATACTGAGGAAGCCCCCAAGAGCTTCGCCGTTGCCTTCAGCCACATCAGGATGAAGCTCTGTGTTTATTTCTGGCCCTCAGGGGCACCTAATTTCCATCCTCAGGGATGTGCTATGATTTGGGAGGGCTGCCAGGTACCACCCCTCTCCCCTCCCTGGAGAACACTACCGTAGACGCATGCAATGGCTCTTCTTTGTTATCACCACTTTTTAGGGTCACGAAACTACCTAAAAGTTGCAGCAGCAGCTGCCCACCAGCCCATGTGCCCACCATGGGTCGGATCTGCTGCGCAGTACCCAGAATTGCTGTTTCTGGGGAAGATTTGCAGAGATTCGAGCAAGGAAGAGAGTTTCCTTCCACAGCACTAACTTAATTCAAACTACCTTTAAACCTCTATGCTGTGGCAGGCTCCAGATGAATACGGTCCCATTGCATGCACCTGTAAAACAAGTTGTTCAGCTGAGAAGGCAGGGACTGAATTATACAAGATAAAGTTATGGGACATCGTTTTTAGTGGCATTTCTGCATAGTTACTTTCAAATTACCCATTATCCTAAGTTTTCTTTTTCTCCCAGCTTGAAGATAATTCAAAAATAACTTGATTACACACACTTCCCATCAGCAGCAACAGTACTGAAGGAAAAAAAAAAAGGTTTTCCTTGTTACTCTCTAGTGCTCAATTTTCTGATTTGATTTTTTCACACATTTAATACAGCTTGTTAAGTAGCAATATAATCAAGAATGGCAAGTACAGAGACCAGTTTTACAGCGATTAAATCATCTCTAAAGAAACCAACAATAAAAGAGTCAGAAAGGAAATCTGATCCTGCTGGAAATCCATTCGTTTTAAAAAGGACAGACTTGCTAGAAAGTGCACCGATTAAATCAGCTGAGGCACTGTATGAAATAACTGAGTGGGGGAAAAGGCTGGTTAATTATTATTATTAAACATGATTATTGCAAACGTAAGTATTTGCACAGATTACAGTCGGGTGTGTGTTTTTCCAGTGATGAATCTGCAAGATTTATGTCTGGAACAACAGGTGTATGTAATATATATACACACACGGAGAGTATATACATTACACACACACTGTATATAACATACAGTAATTAAAAAAAGGCAAACAAATCCAAGACTAACACCTCCCAGCAGTTATTGCCATGAAGATGGTTGCAACGCTTACAGGAAAACCAACTGCTGCTGCGTGCATGCGATATCCCAGGACACAGAGCACTGCCCACACCGGGGAGCAGGTCAGCACAATTTCCCTTCTCTGACACTTTCCCCCTGCAAAGAGGAACCTTTGAGTGAGGACACTGGTATTTCTTCTTCCTGATGAAGCTTCTGGAGATCCATGAATAAGGAACCATACCTGAGCCACCAGCACCTGCAGGACTACTGATATTCTTTCCTCCAGCCACGTAATCATTTTTAATTAACAACGGTTGGAGTATCTCTACATTATAAGTGTGAGTGCAAGGGATAATTGCATTATTTGTATAAAAATATTACTTTCTAAAGGTTTTAAAAGTAGACATTCTGGAGTCAGGCAAGTAAATGCTTAATATGTATAGAGTTCTTAAACACTGCAAAATTTGGACTCTTACAACCCATCTCTTGTATTACCTTTCACTTTTTTTTAATATTTTACAGTACTGTTTTAATTATTATAAATACTGCCTACATGCCACTGCATTTCAAACGACAGAGGTTAATCTGCATATACATCGCCCTTGAATCGGCCCAACATCCACTGGCATGTGCCAGCACTCAAAGTCACATAGCTGGTTCCTTCATTTAAAGGAGTGAACTCAACTGCACGTGGTTTTAGGGGTAGGTGGCACTCCTCAGGCAAGTCAAAGCTTTGGGATTCTCCTGCATTATGTTAGATTATACCAGAGCAATCAGATCTTCATTACTCTTTAATATTCATGTTAACATCAACCACAGAAAGCCAGCAACAGCCAAACCAACCGATACAGAGAGCATCTGTTCAGCAACAGTTGTGTTGGGAAACTATTTTGACTGGGCAGATTATATCTGTACTTATATTTATACATACGTAAATGCATACACACACATATATATATTTAGGCACACAAGCCTGAATCTTTGCATTAATTTTAGGGATGTTAAAAAAAAGAAAAAGGATGCAGACTTTAAAAATCATAGACATCACAGAAAAGGCTTACAAGAGAGCAGTGGCATCCTTTCCCATGTTTTGCATGGAACTGCCAGTTCTGCAATCCCTTATCTAATGGCGCTACTTTTGGCAAAGGAAGAGGAAAAGCTAGGAAGCCAGGAGGAGGGGAAAGCTGTCCCAATACAAAACACATCAAACAGAGCAAGAAAAAACATTTAAAATAAAAGAGAATAGCAGAAGGATTGGGGAAGCACTGAAAGGTTTCCCATGGTCCCATGGCTTCCTACAGCCGCTCTTCTTTCTGGAATTCCTCTACAAAACACGTACCATCTTTTCATAATATTAGCCTCGCTTTCACAGTATTGCATCCTATTTTGGTTTTCTATAATGCAACACCTTTCCCAAACAGAGGGGATCCCAAAGGCACTCCAGGACATTCACAACCTAGAGGCTAACAAGAGAGGCCAACTACTCTGAAGTGGTGAGATGCTCACCTGCTGGGGACAGCCATAGGTTTGCCATTTCCATTAAAACATGGAAAACTAACACTGATAGCGAAACGGTCACTTCTTTAATAAATATATATATGTCCCCAAGCACACACAGTCTGGGGTAGCCCATACGCCAGTGAGTCCCTGTCCAGAGGTGCAGGGACCACACCGGCCCTCGGCAACCCTGCACGGGGGCCAGGCAGGGATGCTCCCCTGCTTGGGGGGCGGTACTCAGCCTGTGGCTTGGAGATGCCTTCAACAAGTTATCATTAGCACCCTACTCCTGTTTTCCTCTGGTTTCTGTCTATCTAGGTCATTAGCTTCAAAAATATTGCACGGAGGATAGGAAAAGGGCTTATAAGAAAAATAAACACATCTTTGTTTGCTCTGAAAATGGAAACTATAGGATTAAAGGTATCTGTGTAAAAACTAATATCACAGATGAGCTGGAAGCTGTTTTGTTTTTTAAATCAAGAGAGTGAAGACCCAAAGGTATGCACTGTGCCCTGTTAATCCACCAGCTATTTGAATATCCTAATCCTTTACTTTGTTCACCCCCTTTCTTTTATTTTCCTACTCTGACTACTTACTGTCTCTTCATAAGCAGCAACCTTTATCTATAGCACAGATCTCCTTTCCCATTGTTGGAAATATTTACCTTGCAACTTCACATTGCTCCTGGTTAGCTGCAAAGATGCTTCTAGGCCTAAAATCTGGATAATTGCAGAAGACCAAAGTGAATGAGCAAACACTGCCTTGGATTACATGGACTGGCTCATCCTCAGACATACTGAAATCCAGCAGCGACTGGGAGCCTTAGGCAAAATTACCTGAGTCCCAATCACAATTTGACCGTCATAATGGTGTCTTCAAGGGCATTAAGCCCTACTACCCATCCAGGGAAAGGAAAAAAAGAGTCACATGTTCAAAGGTACTATGCTATGATGTTGTTATTCCAGTTTGGTGGCTGCTGCCTTCTCTCCCCCTCCTTGTTATTTTGGTTATTCTCCCTTCAGTGGTGTCACAATGAGATGCTAACAGGCTGCCAAATAAACCCTTTGGAGAACATAAGGATGTTACATGCTTCATGATTCCTAAAGAAAACATCCAGTATTGTATTGAGGATTTTACATAGTTGAATTTAACTCTTGCGTACTAGCATTAAGCTCCCATGAACGATGACTCCCCGCAAAGCTGTGTCCTCTGCTTGCTTTCTGCACCCTCCACTCAACCTCCGCTTCTCCTTCCCTGCCCCGGGCGGCTGCGGGAGCATGGAGGCAAAGGGCATCGCCGGCAGACAGGCCAAGGGCTGCAGGGCTTGCCCTGCTTGATCCTGCCAGACACTGCCTGACCCTCCGAGGATGTTCAGATTTCTGCATCGGTGGCAGGACATCGCTTCAGGAGCCGCGTGTGTAAAAGCCATGAAAAAAGCCCTTCCCTGAACTCAGAAATGATGCTTTCAAACTGCTACTATTATTTTTTAATAAACTACACTTGTCCAAAATGGCAGGGTATTTAAGAGAAAATGACACTAATTTATGCAAAAGTAAATGATATAATTGCAATATTCATTTCCACCTCAAGTCAATTTTTCAAGGTGGTAATAGAAACCAATATGGCTTGAATGGGAAACATCTGGCAGGCAAATCCAAGGAGAGATGCTCGCACGCAGAAAACACAAAGACTGCGAAGAGACTTGGCCAATTCTGCTGCAGAGGCAAAGGCACACACCGTCACCACCCAGCCACACTCCTGTGCGTAGGCTGTCCAGAAAGCAAGGCTTGTTCTCCCTATCCAAGTTCAACCCAAGGAGGAGAGAAACTCAGAGTGCCGCAGACGTGGCACAGCAACCAGCCCAAAACAAGTCCTCCAAGAGAGATGCATGACTTGGTAAGTACCGCTGGTAGCAGTGGCAGGAGAAACAACCTTCCTGCAAGACATTTTGCAATGTGCCACGTTAACCACCACTGCATTCACTCCCTCTTCTCAATCCCTTTCTGACACTGAAATACATCCTGGTGCCCTGGATAAAACCTCCTACCACTGGCAACCAACTAAAGTTTACTCAACGCACTTACCAATTACTCATTTGAAGCAGAGAAACAGAACAAATCATAGTTTATGTGTGTTTCTGCTGTAAAAAACACAATTCCTTCAACTGATGATGAAAAGCTGTGTGGAACCGTAGAACATTTTTGACCTAAACAAGTCTACTCAGTTACCTCTTTTTGCACCGTTGGATCTAAAGCTGAGAGCACACCTTGCATGAGAAAGAATGGGATACTAGCCTAAAACCTGGAAGAGGGGAATTCCTACACCATTTCAGGAAAAAACTGCTTTCTCACTGTATCATTGCATCTGTCCCACTATGTCAGAGCATAAATAAACCTCTCAAAAACGTCCCATGATGATGCTCATCTCTTCTTGGAGGAAATTAATGAAAACAACTCTTTCTTCTATACATATAAAAAAATAATCTAAATGATAGCAAAGTCACATAATAGCTGCTATTATGGAGAAGAAAAATAGCAACAAGTTACACATTGGTGTTCCAGATTTCTTTTCCTTCTTTCTAAGAATCACCTTCCAAGGACTCCAGATAACCACATAAACAGCACTAGACAGAACAGGGGCACAGAAAGGACCTCAAGCCTGGCCACAACAAAGGAAGATTTCTACTACATTCATATCTCTTTAATAAAAAAAGTTGCTGTAAAGAGAAGTCCTGATGCCTTTTGTTGAAGAAAAGCCAATTTGTGATTAATACATTGCAGAAAAGGTTGAAGAACAGTTTGTCCGTTTGAAATTCTGGGCTCTGAATTATTTTATTACCAAGGTTAGTGAAAGCTTGGATGAATCGATATTCTTTGTGCATCCACTGCACAGTTCAAAGCTGCCTGTCTCCTGATTTCATGGCTGCACACACGTCTGTCAAGAACTCTAAAAACTGTATGGAGAAAATAAAAAGTTTTAAGTCTGCATCAGTTTGTCATTTCTTTCTTCCCTTCTCTTATTTCTCCATTTTCTTGCCCATCCTTAACATCCCTACAGCGCTCTCTCCATTAACCTAACGTTTTGGTTCCTTATAAACAGAATATCTAGCATCTGCATCCATCAGGCAGCGTAATCTGTTTACTCTCTAACAGAAATTGCCTGAAAGTCACCTGGAGGCCCACGAAGTCCTACACAAGAGCTCCTCTGGCATTAACAGCAGCAAAAAGGTCTTTGCTGGCAGATTTCATGGAATCATCAATATCTATTACACCTAACTGTTACTCAATCTTGATCTGAAGCATCACCTCAAAGCCCTCTGACAGCAGGCTTGTTCTAAGTTACCTTCCCCAGGTTAAAAACTATTGAGGCACAGAGTTCATACAGACATGAAAATTTAAGGTCAAGAATGACTGTACCTAACAAAAAATGTGAACTTTGGGGATTTCGTGCTATCTGAGAGCAGAAAGCAAATCTTGTGGATGACACAAGATGGCAAGATTAAAACGCTTGCAGTGGTAACAAAATGGGCAATTAAATGAGCTTTATCCTTCCAAGATAACTTAGTAGGATCTGTGGAAATGTCACACTGGAATACAGCTCAGCAACTACGCCAGCAAAACATGCTTTTGATTAATTATGGGAATGAGTTGGTCAATCCAGTTTTGTTCACAGGGAGAAAATGGACATGGAAACACTGAGGAATACTCCGATCTGGAGCATTACCAGGATGGCTCCACTCCACAACAGGCTCTTACAATGTAGTCTTGCAGCCAAATCAACATTAGCCCAGCATCCCTTAAAAAGAGCTTCCTTTTCCTGTTCCTGAAGTACACGGCAAAACTCCCGACAACTTCCACTTCTTGAAAGTCATGACAGTTATGAACTTGCATCACAAAAAAAGTATCAATATTCAGAGTTTCTGACCTTTCCATTTCCTTGGGAAAAGTCTGAACCTCAGACTCAGCCTTTCACCCAAGCTGGACTTAATTGTATTAAAAAAACAAAGCAGAAAAGAAAACATGCTGCTTTACTCCACTTTCCTTAGCAAAGCACAGGAGCTAATGATTGTGCTTACAACACACTAAAAAAGCTGAATTGTTTAGGTAAACCCAAGACTAACTATGGAGAGTTTAAAAAGGACACTATCAGCAGTTCATCATCGCAGGCTCTTAGGAAAGACCGATACGGATCGCTGGGATATTACAGCAGAGACCGGAGATAGCAGTACGGGATTTCTGTCTTCAGCTAGTTTTTAATTGCACAAATAGACACTGTAAGCGTTTCACTACCTGAGCATGCCCTTGGTGAGCTATGTTGGAGCTGGTGATGTGCGTTTGCTTATTAACACCACCAATACATGGTCTGGGACCAACCCAATGATCCCCATTGCACGGCTTGGCCAACAACCCTAAAGCCATCAATCAGTTATGATAGAGCATAAAAACCAGACTAATTTTTAATCAGGAAACTACCCAGCACAACAACGTAGTAATAATGTTCATGTTACGGTTTCTGAGGAGTCATTTTGACCTGGACACATCTCCAGGTCTGCCTTCATCACAGAGTTACCCACTGATCAGCAGGACCCTGAGCAACTTGATGTGGAATTGAGTGCACCTTCTACAAGTTTGCCCATGACACCAAGCTGTGCGGTGCCGTTGACACGCTGGAAGGAAGGGATGCCATCCAGACGGACCTTGACAGGCTTGAGAGCTGGGCGCATGCGAACCTCATGAAGTTCAACAAGGCCAAGTGCAAGGTCCTGCACATGGGTCGGGGCAATCCCAAGCACAAATACAGGCTGGGT
>NW_008825268.1:1863944-1875994 GCF_000699105.1 Pygoscelis adeliae | reverse complement strand
GAGCCACTGGAACAGGTTACCCAGAGAAGTTGTGGATGCCTCATCCCTGGAAGTGTTCAAGGCCACGTTGGATGGGGCTTTGAGCAACCTGGTCTAGTGGAAGGTGTCCCTGCCAATAGCAGGGGGGTTGGAGCTAGATGACCTTTAAGGTCCCTTCCAACCCAAACCACTCTACGATTCTATGCGATGTCCATGTTGGCTCTGCTCTAGGCTGGGGTTGAACCAGATGACCTCCCACGGTCCCATCCAACCTAAGTTGGCCATCTCGTTGGTGCAAGACTAGAGGGACGGAAGGATCGAGACGATCCCTGGTTGAAGCCCCACAGGCAGCCCAGGGAGAAGACACAGACCAAATGGACACGAGTTGAATACTCAGGGTAGTCTCCACATCACACTGCGCTTGTGCTAACTGCAGCCTCAATCAAATGCTGTTTTGACAATTTAAAATGGAGACCGTTGTTCTCGAAGGAATTCAAGCTGTACCCACTGAATCAAAAACTACCTCTTTCACACTCTGCATCTGCCAATCTTACCAGTCCACCTAGGCCTTGGAAATAAAGGAGAAAATGAAGATAGTGTGACATGATAGGATATTTTTTAATATTAAATTTATACCACGTTGTCAAGTCATCTATAATTCATTACAAATTGTATTGTAAATATTTGGCTAAAGTGCCACGATGTTGGGAAAGACTTTTTTTTTTCCTTTAAACAAACTGAGACCAGAAATAACACATCACACTTAGTCCAGGAATGAGTCCGCCTTGGAGCAGACATGAAGGACAGCCAACTCCCAAATCCTGTGGACTTGGGGTAAGAACTAGAGGGCAAGAAACTCTCCCCAAGTAGGGAGGATTCCTTCAGAAAATACATATAACTGGTGCATGTCATTACAAATTGGCGAGCACCTTCGCACGTTCGCGCATACCATTACAACAGAAGAATTCATTGAAACATCCTACAAAATTGCTATATGGCTAAGCAAGATAAATAGTCATGTCAAACAAATATATATTTTTATTTGTTGAATTATTTTTTTTCCCCCACTATTTTATTCCCTCAGGTAAGTCATCCAGACATTTAGGCAGGTGGTTTAACAGGAAGCTCAGCCCACTCAAAGGTGGGCTGAGAGAGCTTGCTTTCTGTCTTGAGATCAACACCTGCCAACAAAATTTGTGACATTATCTGCAGCCTACAGAGACCTCCAGCAACACTGACTACCAAGCCAAAACAGAACTAGTTATAATCCCTTGTCCCCTGGGGAATGGTATATCCTTTGGTTTTTAAGCTCCTGTAAGTTAGATTCTGTTTAATCATGATTATTATCGCTCTCTATATACTTTGGCTCTGTTGAGGTGATGCAAAGAAAGAACAGGCATGACTTGAAAAACAGATAACACCTAAAAAGGTCTATCTTGGAGGTCTAGTGGTTTACTTGCTGGTCTAATTGCACTGGATGGGAAAATACATGGAGCAAAGCACAAAGCAAACATATATAATTTTTTTCTTATAAAAAGAAAAAAACCCTTTTATACACACTACTTTCCACAACACACTTATCCTGAAGCAGTTGTAACAGCTTAGAAGTCTTAAGGCTGAGACAGAGAATTTAGGGACACATCTATTATTAAGCATTTAAGGAAATTACCAGGAAGTCGCTAGACATCGCTCACACTAAATTCTTATTTATAAACGTCTAATGGGAAGTGTCCCTCCATCAACACGATAAAGCAGATACAGACAGCATTAGCGCACAATGGCCAGAGCTAGATTTCACCTGCATGCCCTGAGACTGCAAGGGTGAATTTATGGCCAACACAGAAAAGCAGAGAGCTGAAACCACCTGGGCTGAATGTGGCTGTAGGAGCTGCCATTCGAATCGCTTCTGGACATCAGCAGGGTTTTGCCACTGCAACTTTGCTGACAGGAGGAGGCTCCTCCAGCCGGCAGGAAGCGATGGCAGGAAAGAGCAGAGGGGTGACCTCTCTGATTTTCAAAGCCTTTCCCAGGTGCTCCAGCTCCCTCTGACAGGCATCACCCAGAGGAGTTTACACCAGCTGTAACCACTGCAAAAGACCAAGAAGCAGCCATCCCAGTTTTGCTCCTGACTGTAAAAATCACTATTTTACTATGCATAGTTAAACAAACAAACAAAACCCTACTCTCTTGCTTCAACAAAATCAGGTTCAGATGCTGAGGAAATACTCTTCTACCAAACACTACACATAAGAGATGAAAACTCCACTGATCTCACTGGAAAAAGCTCCCACGAATGTAACAGGGCCAGGATTTCCCCCCTGCATTTGAAACATTACCGTATTACTGTGGTGTGCAGAATGGATTACACCAGCCTTGCTAATCTGGGCAAGCTCTGAATAGCGGCGAAGCCAGCTGACGAGCCAGTGCCTTTTATTATTCTCCCATTGCCGCTTCCTTAGTATGCGAGCGTGCATGGCAGAAAGCATCAGCCTTTTCTTCGTGCTTCCGTGCAGGGCAGCGCTGTTGTGGTAACCTCAGCGGCATCTCTCCCCAAAGCGAAGGCTGCCTTCATTCAGAGGGGCACGCAGGTGTCCTCCCTCCCCGCCAGCAAGGGCAGCAGCTGTACTGATGCTGGCCAAAAACCCACAGTCCCGAGTTGGGCATCCTCGTCCCCATGGGGGCTGCTCAGCACAGCCAGAACCCCACACCTTGCCAGACCCCAAAACTGCATCCAGTACTTGGGGATGCTCAGGACAGGAAGGTCAGGAGAGACCTGGCACCAGCGGGATGCTCACAGAGGACAATAATCTGTGTATATGTGTGTACCTGCCATCCAGCTAACGCACCCCTTCGTTATGGGAGAAGCAGTCAGTGCTGATTTTGGTCATCCTGAGGATAGAAATACATAGTTAACCCAACCCATTCATTGGGTTCTCTGCTAAATAAGTTCCCACATCATATAGACTTAGTGCTAGTTTCCTCAGGATAGGCTGACAAACAAAAAATAATTGGATTCCTCTCATTTATTATCTACCCCAACTAAATTTTATTTTCATAAGCATCTTAGCTGGTGGAGCAAAATATCTCATATTTCCTGAGTGCTCTTCAACGGTTTAGTCCTACGCATGGTCAAAGTCCGCTTCCGGAAGATAAATGTATGTGCTGGCACATACATGCTTAGACATTGTCAGGCGGTGCCAGTGCTCCTTTGCAGAAGGTATCTGCTAAGAAGATAAAGCATTTAATAGGTAATGGCCCAACAGCCCAGATATCTCCTGCAGAAACTGTACAGAGCATAAACCTTGTGCCCAGGCATTTGGTCAACAAAAGCAGTGCCTTCTTTTATATATATAAAAATGTTTCTGGCTGGTATGAATATTACTCTCATTTTTAAACTAAAGCTCAAATAAGGAATATTTGCTTTTACCTACAATGATGGGGGGGGGTGTCCTACAGAATGACAGATGATAGTGTCTTTTCAAACTGACAGAGCAAAAGAGATTACAGTGAAAATCAGGTTACCTTAGATAGAAAGAAAAGAGAGATTCAGAGATATTCTTCTGCCTAACAATCCCCAGACTTAATATTTTCATCTGCTGGGTGAGCACTATCTCTGTAAGGTTTATTTGAACATATCACTTTCCCACTAAAGCATTCTCTGGCTTCTTAGACTTTCTCTAAGGATTTTCAGCTAAAAATAGGTTATAGTTTCAAAGCGCGGTCCTAATAGAAATTGGAGAAGATATATCATGGTAATTTTGTGTACCTTATAATAAAAGAAAATGAGGAATAATCCACCTACTTGAACTAGAATTAAAAAAAACCCCAACACTAAAAGGGAATAAAACAACGTCTGTCCATCCCCAACAGGTCTATAACCAACCACTGCGTTAATTACCTAGAGATAAAGCCAGAAGCAGAGATTTATGTTCCTGGGGTGCATATAGAGTCCACAGACCTTTGAGCCATGGAAAAAAGAAGCTCTGAAACCCAAAATGAATGCACTGGGTAACCCGCCTCCAGTCCCCACAGCCACGTTCATGATTCAGTTTTCCTTTCCCACGTTGTAGGTGATGACCTCCAAGCTCAAGCCTCCAAGTTTCACGCAGTTGGGCTTTTCTTCCCCCATGTTTTTAATGTTCAGCATAGAAGACAAACCATGACTGGTGCGACAAGTTCCTCTCTAATACGTATTTGAGGATAAGAAGGGGACGGTATCGGAGCAGCACCTATAGTCCTCTAGGATCAGGTTAAAGTCTCAGAGCACAGAGAGGGCTAAAATAAATGCATGTACACCCCGCAGCCCACAAGTGTTTCAGTCATCGTGTCTGACAAAACACTTTCATAGATCCCAAAGAAAATGTAAAGCAATAAGAAGATCTTAGTTTTCACTTCAGTTTTCCAGGCTCAGCAACTCACATCTGGATTTAACACCAAACCAGCATCAATTTCAGCCTGGGGAGGATCTGGCTCTTTCAGATTTGGTTTCTTCATCAGCTCAGCTACAACACTCAGCAGATAGCAAATGCATTTTTAAAATGAGAGCCCTTTGCTATCATCCAATTAAAAATACAGTTAGGCAACAGGGGAGCCATCTGCATGCATCTTCAGCTATGACAATCTGCAAAACCTTAGGTCCATTCCCAAGGAACACAGAGACCGGTACCTTTGACTTTGAAAAGGACCCATCCTCACAGCTGAATTCCTCGGACATATCAGACCATTTGCAGGATCGGGGGCCACAGTTAGGTTTTGCAAATTCAAGATCCAAGTTAAATTTTGATCTCAAAAGTACACTTGATCTGCAACACCAAAATTCACAAAAAGAAAAGGCTTTCCAGATACAACACCAGCTTGGGTTAATAAACAGGTAGCGTTTATCAGTGATACACACGTAAATCTCAGTATTGTTGGGCTGATTTCACAAATTGGATAAATTAACAAAAATGGATAATCATTCAGATTATTACCATTTGAAAATGGATACATTAAAAAAATAATTTAGAGGTCGGTAAGTATAGAGTTAAAAGTCTTTAAAATGGGCTGGAAGCTATTTGATGGCAAAATGCCAAGCCAGAGCCCTAATCCTCCATTAAAACACATGTAGGTGAACCTCAGGACATCTCTCCTTCGCCCTTTAGACAGCAGCTCCTGGGGAAGGGGCTTTCACTCATGGGTGCTGGGAGAGCCATGGAAATGGGCATAAGAAGTGCAGCTCAGAGCTGGAGGAAAACCAGGTCTTCAGTTCAGCTTTTATTTTCCTTTTTCTCTCCAAGACATATGACAGGCTCATTGGCTTCCATTTTTTTGTTTCCCTTCTGTTGAGTTTATGAGCACATTATTTGTATTCATAAAGGTTGCAGGAATGTCAGCATTAGAAATGTAACTCTAAATATTTATATGTAAGGGTCTAATCTAAAAAAACACCTCCAAGGAAAGTGTCCCAGGACTGCCCAGCTTAAGCCTGCAGCTCTAAATTAGACCAAGCCAGGAATCTTTTTTGACAAAACATTTTCTTTTTCCTTTGCTGAAAATGCTGATTCCTCAAAACCCAACCACACTGGGTTTGAGGAAGACTTTGTTAGAGAAAGCCCATAATTTTGATGCTGCAAGATCTGGTCAAAACGAGAGCAAAGATGAAAAGGCCTTTGAAAGCCAAAAATCGTCGTGGGATAAGGAAAGCATTGCCCGCTGCAGAGGAAGCCCATCCTGGGCTATGGGCACGAGCCCCAGACCGAGTACAGGGCAGGCAAGACAACCCCAAGCCCATGGACTCCCCCACACCGTTGGGGTGCTCGTTCCCAACTCCTAGAGATTTAACAAATCGCTATGAGTGCTGGAATTACAAGCACTTTTCTGGTTCCAGAGGTTGAACTTTCTGCCCTAATAAAGCCTCTCCTCTTCACACAGCAGGTGCTTTTGAAGCCTTTGGTGAGCAACGGGCAGAGTTACTCTAAAGGCGATCTAGTGATTTCCAAACAAAACATGCAACCGACATCAACTCCATCATCTGAAGAACACCGCATCAGATGAAGGCAAATGACCAAAAAATTATTTCTTATTAAATTTCATTTTACATTTCTTCACATGGTAATTAAAGAGCTTATGGTCAAAGATATAGGAAGCACTAAAAATGATGCATACGAAAAGATCTTACTGAACTTAATGCAGCATGAAATTATTCAACAGGCTGGTTTAAATACTTTGCTGTAAAAATATACAGTATAAAAGCATGTTTCATTGCTCTTTGTTTAATAGTTGAGATAAAAAAAAAGACAGTATTTCCAAATATTAAAGAAAAAAACAAAACATGCAACCGACATCAACTCCATCATCTGAAGAACACCGCATCAGATGAAGGCAAATGACCAAAAAATTATTTCTTATTAAATTTCATTTTACATTTCTTCACATGGTAATTAAAGAGCTTATGGTCAAAGATATAGGAAGCACTAAAAATGATGCATACGAAAAGATCTTACTGAACTTAATGCAGCATGAAATTATTCAACAGGCTGGTTTAAATCCTTTGCTGTAAAAATATACAGTATAAAAGCATGTTTCATTGCTCTTTGTTTAATAGTTGAGATAAAAAAAGACAGTATTTCCAAATATTAAAGAAAAAACAAAAAATCAAGTATTTATGTTCTCAGAGAGTTCCTAGAAGTACAGCTCACTGACTGCAACAGCACTAGACACAAATGTAAAAAGCCAGGGACTCACTTCTCTTTTAATTCTCTGAAACCATCCTTTTCAAAACAATATAAAATACTACAGAAGTCCTATTTCTATTCTGATTGACTTTTCATTTTACCAGGCTCAGTGTGCTTAAACTACTATCTTGCCGCAACCTGAAGTATTTCAGGGTTATGGTTATTTTACAAATGATTGTCAAGAGCAAATTTACAAATTAATCCTAAAGTAGCAAAAAAAAAAAAAAAAGACTGCTGAATAATTTCAGCAACTATCCCCAATGTTTGCACAATTCCTTGCTTAATTCCCACTAGCCAAACGCCTCTGCTGGCATGGAGAACCAGAGATTTAGCCCAGGCTGTGTCTACACTGCATATTCTGACCAAATAGTTTGGGTGTTTTTTTTTTTAAACCTAATCTTATTAACTCTTCCAGTACTGACGCAAAAACATACGTTCCCATTAAACATTCCTTTTTAAAGGTTAATGGGACCTTCTTCAAACAACCTGCTGGCAGCCCACTAGTAACCCACTGCATTCAGGGAAGGACTTGGAGCACCCATCGACATGGGACCGTGTGTATTTTGACAGTGATGATCATAATTTATTTCCTATCTCACACCATGTCAGGTGGCTGGCGCAGCCGCATGCTAATGCTCACTCCCTGGCATTTGAAACGCATCCCCCTCCTCCGGATGAGATCAGCCACAAGGGCAAGAGAACAACGTTACTAAAATTAAGCAGGAGAGAAGTGGATGTAAAATAATTATTAAGAAACCAAATTAAGGAAGCAAAATGCGAGTTTTGCCCACCGAGCACTTCAGCAGCAATTTTAAGTGTAGTAAAAGCTGTCAAATATTATGTTAATCTTAATTTCTTTTAAAAACCTTGCAGTTGATAGAATACTAAAAAGGGAACTTGTTAAATGTTGTCGGTATCATTCCCCACTCCACTGTATGCACAAACTACCTCTTTTTTTTTTTTTCTTTTAAAGGATGCTTCAGAGTGCTTTTCTATTGTACTTCCCCCCCACCCCTACCCAGGAGAGGGAGAGAAAATAATGCTGCGGATACTTATTTTCCAAAATACTCTAATGAAGTCAGTGGAGACTCCAGGAGCTCAATACCATAAATAGAGAAAAGAAACAGAAAATATCAAGCAAACCAACCCAGCTTGAATTGCATCTATAACAAAAATAAGGAAGGAAACAACAACCTATTCAGCAGGGGAATAGCAGAGAAAATATTGACTTGTTAAAGAGAAGCTACGGATGTATTTTGAGCACTGAGGTGGTTGTAATTGTTTCTAAATAAAGCTAAAAGTCCAACTGCATGGTCAGCCTGCTCCTGAAAGCATCCGTACTGCTGAACTACAAACAACAGGTGGGATTTTTATCATCATTTCTCATCTTTTTTTTTCCTTGGAACAAAAATAACAATAACCACTGATTTTCAAAAGGAAATACAAGGTGGGCATGCTGGTTCTTTTTTATTGGCCACTGAAATACTTCTGTATTTATATTGCACTTAATCTCTGCTTATATTAATCTTTTGAGTGGCCTTAAATGAGTCTGAACTATAACTACAGTTGTGGCACAACCCCACAACGGCTTCCAATGCCCCAAAGTCCCCTGCAAGCCATGTCTCAGTACGAGCTCGGGTAGAGGAGCACCATGAAGACCCCACAGGGAGCATCCCGGGGCAGCACTGCACTGCTGGGGAAGATAGATGCTCACTGCTAAAGCAATGCTTTCACAGTACTTGCACATGAAATGTTCACAACTGCTTCTCTAAATGAATCTGGTTTAGTTTTTGGCAGAGACTATATTAATTACTGGTAGGACAACTGCTGTGGCCCTTCCCTCCCCAACACCATCCCCCTCCTGCTCAGCACCAGGCTCCGGCAGCCACGTGCCAGCTGAGAGGCAGAAAATCTTCTCCTTTTTCGAGTGGCAATTATAATTCTCCTTGTTACAATAAAATCCTTTCTGTGATTAAATTTCAATCTGAGCAGGCTCATTTTCTCATTTGCAGAGATTTTATTAGTTTGTGGGAATGTCTGCTTTCCCTCCTTTGAATTTATTCTTAAGTTACTCTCCTTTTTTTCTTTTTTCTCCTCCAAAGTCCCTCTCTTTCAAGTGACATTTGCCAACATTAGTCTGATTTAAGACTTTATCCAACCCATTGCCTTTTACTTAACTATATTGCTTCCAAGACCACTGGGATCTCCAGGCATTAATCATTAGCATTCGGGCTGAAGCTGGCTTTCAGCAACGAGTTACTGTTTCTTTGGGGAACACTGTGCACCATCAGCTGGAATGCTTCGAACAGTTTGCTCTGGTAAATTAACTCTAAAAGCTAACTCTCCCCATGCCCATCAATGCCCATCTTCTTAAAACACCTGTTCTGCAGCACCGCAGACCAACTCCGCGGCTCAGACTGGCATACTCCATACCCAACCTTATCTCATCCCTTAACTTAGGCTGAACTTCCCTACCTACCCTTGGTCAAAGGAAGTGACGACCATGGTCTAAGCACAACACTGTCTTGGAGCAACATGCTAACCCCATCTGCTTGGCCAAATTGGTCAATGGCGTGGTCTCGTATCCACCGGCAGACCTAAAGCTGGATCGTCTTGGTTGGAGGCCACCCTGAAGTCAGCCAGATGTGAAAGCCCAGACACCCTGGGCTAGGAAGGGCAACATGCTACTGATGTCTGATAAACTTGTAAAATGATGTTACAAGCTCAACAAGGCCACTCAGCCTGGCAGCAAGGGGATAGGGTTCAGCATTGCCGAACGAGCACAAGGCAGATGGCGCAGCAGCTCTGAATGCAAAATAAACTCCGACCGGTACCGAGCACCTCATATGAATAAAAAACAAAAAAAACCCACACCACACCAAACAAAAGACACCTTACATTTGGTGTTCGGTTTGTTACTGCAGCGCAACCTCCATGTAGCAAGGAGCAGAGCCCAGAGCTCCTGCCTTTACCAAATACTCTGCACACTCTGCCACGCTGCATCTGAAGCCATTGCTTACAGTAGAACAGTTGCTACACTCCTATAAACCCTATGAACTACTATCATCCAGAATCTACAAAAACGGAGGTGTACCTTCCAGTTGGTCTGAGCTCAAACCCATATTCAATCACTGTGGCCATTTAAATCAAGGGGTTGAGGTTTTTTTTGCATTTTGCAGAACTGCCTCAACTCCGTCACCTTGTACAACTCAGGGTGCACCCAGCCAGTTGTAGATACCATATATTAAAAATACTGCATCATGCCTTATTTTGGGTGGCACTGGGAACTAAAATGGGAATGATGCTCATTGACATTAGCCTCACTCAAATCCGATGATGTGCCCCCAAAGTAGCTGTCCTTGTTTTCATTTAAGCTGCGTTTTGCATAAATCCCAACCATGGGGGCTGTGTAAGCCTACACTGTTTTCAGAGTATCCAGAAACACTCCAGGAGATTTCCAAAGTTCCCAAGGATGCATTAGACTCCCAAAGATGTCCCCTGATCACAAAGGGCTTGCACGAGAAGTGTTAGACTTCGCTCTTTTGAAAGTACACGAGACATCTTGCATTGTTTTTATTTGTTCTCTTGGTGTTTATGATTAGAGACCTGAGGTCACATTCTCAGTCAGAATAAATCAGCGGCAGCACACACACATTTACAGGAGGCAAGTGCCTAAGGTCATGTTTCCAAAGGCATCAGGTACAGGGGCATGCCAGCAGACGCCCAGCAAGGTTTTCCAAATGGCATAAGGGGGTCCAGTGCCTGACCCCCATTGGCTTTTACTGAGATGGAAGGCTGGTCTACGGGGTTGAACTAGTGCCAAGTCAGTCAGAGCAAGTCAGATTGTGAATTTAACATGCATTCGTAATTCCCCGCAAATTCCCCATGTGAACAGATTTAATCTGCATTACAAATGTCTTTTCATGGCTGAAATCAACCCAGAACTCTTCTTTCAAGGGTAAAGGAAAGCTGAGGCTCTGTTATACATTTCAGCTTGAATTTCTGGCATATTTGTCTTGCTCTAGGAACGTGGACTTAAAAATATACTCCTGATTTCTGCAAGTCTAAGCCAACGCATAACTAATATTCTTAGGCATGTAATAATGCAACACAGACATGCTACCTATAGAAGTATTTTTTCAAAACACCATTAGCAGGCTTTGAACTTAATAGCCGTGCCTCTTAAGTTTTTGTGTCTTTTCCCTATGATTATAGCATAAGGTTCAAAGCAGCTCTCAAACTCAACTACTTCAAGAAAATCAGCTGTATAGGCCAAATAGCCAAACATACACATACACACAATTAAAATCAAATGCCTAGATGATCATTTCAGTTTTAATTAGATTTTACCGGGACTATGAGTTAAGTCAAGGCTGCAGGCTGAGTTGCTGATTTAAAGCTGTAGCTAATGTGTTTTATTGCCAGATTTGCTCATAGTCAAAGCTAGTTATCCCTATTATGCTTACATGATTTTTCAAACAACAACAAAAAAGCATTAAAGAGGCAAGCATGTAGAAAGCAGATTGGCATGCTAGTGTCTGTGTGTGCGTGCGTGTGTGTATTTACCAACCACTTAAACCCTCGATCTTCAGTCATACAGGAAAAAACTAAGCAATTAGCAAATGAAGGAAGTGTAACTACCGTTAAACAAACATATCATTTCCAAGACCCATCAGGAAACATTTAATGCAATAAGAAGATCCTACACTATTCCTAGATACAGTGATATTGTGGAAAGTATGATAACTGGGTGGGGCTGCTAAGAAATGCTAAGTAGTTTTTCACAACTGTATCTTGGAAAGTAAGGGGGGGTTAAAGAGAATTTTCTGTGGTTTTCTACATGGAAAAATCAAATACTGTCTTGTTTTTGTTTGTTTGTTCTTTTTTTATTGCTTCTCACTATTAACATTTCTTTCCTAATTTTATCTCTGGGAAAATGAACAATGGGTAATGTTGAAGAAAAAGAACAAGGGTGAATTTGAAGCTTTTTACATTTTTAGTTATTAAAAATTCCAAGAAATTTCCAAAGAAACAGCAATTGGCAAAAAAGCAACCCCTAACTATTCAATCTGAAGTAAAGCCTGGCCTCTTTCTCAGAAAGAGTTCAGATATATCTTGAAGAAGCCTTCACCATTGTTCTTCCCTCCTCCTTGAGCAAGGACCCAAAAAGTATCCCCTCTTGGTTCCACCTCTCTATCCATTGCCTCCACCCTGAACAGGTACTCAGCATCTGCCATCTGCTTTCTCTTCTACCAGGGAGCCTCCTGTAGTGCACAGGGCTTCTAAGGAGACTCCCAGAACCTCATCTTCCATGAGTTAAACCAAAAATAGCATGCATACAGTCAGCCAATACTCCCC